>NC_083759.1:4361257-4664650 GCF_033458585.1 Syngnathus typhle | reverse complement strand
ATTACACTACCCTGTAATTTTCCAGAGGGGGAAGAAAAGGAATTTAATTAAAGTGAGGGCTTTATTTGTTCATGTGAACAACACAACTGCTACATGAGTAAATACAAGGCCATATAATCCTATCTATCAACAATCATATTAGACCTCCCCCCCCCCCTCCACAGCAAAATATTTATTATTTATGAATTAAAAATGTATGAACACTTTCAGAATCTGAAAGTTTCAGGGGGACGTTCCGAAATGTGCATCCCCCTGTGTGTGTTTGTTTGCTGCGGCGATTCATCATTCATTAGAGCAGCTATGGCACCTTCATAGATTTCTTTAGCTCACCATGCCACAGATTCCAATTTGCTGCAGGTCTGAGACTTTTATTATGAGGATATCGATTTGAATTTCATAGCCAGACCAATAATGTTGGGTGGTAAACACAGGCGGCTAGCTCTTGGCTCAGATGAGCAGACCAATTCTTGCGTCCAAAAACAGAAACAATAAATATTGTGCTGGATACATTACAGCTGTCTGCATTTTTTTTTTTTTTTTTTTTTTAGAAATGCTGGGCTTTACAATTTGTTTGTCATGAATACGTTTAGCGCCAATGTATTTATTTGGATCAAAAGATGAATATGAGACAAAATTTCAGTTTCATGGTCTACTATTTACATCTAGACCAGAGCACCTTTTGTGTAATAAATATTGGAATTGACATGATTAAATCAATTTAAACTGGACTAAGTCAATAACCAGACTTGAACCCAATAGAGCATGCATTTTATGTCCTGATGAGGAAAGTTCAGTTCAATGTTTAGCCAGGTTGTACTTGGAACAGAGATGCACAGTTTATCACTTCTCAAAAATAATCATTTTGATTTTTTTTTTTTTGAAGTGGGGGCTCACAAATTACTATTTACTATTACTATTTAAAATAGTATTTTATATAAATACTGTACAGATTTATAGAAAAACATTATTTGCAATCAGAAGTCAAAAGACAAATATGAATATAGTAACATTTCTACCTAGGAATGATTTAGTTGGGTGATAAAACCCCTTAACAATCTCAAAAAGAACTTTGACCTTCTTTGTATTTGTGTTTAAACGTGTTTAGCAACAAGATTTATGATACATGTCCAAGGCAAGGTGACTGAGGAACCAAACGCAAGTTGTGCTCAACCATATTTTAAGAGAAATTGATGTTATGGCGCTCTGTAAATGGGCTTAAGTCCAGAAACGAGTATACAACATATTATGTAACATGAAGTGTAATATAACATTCCCCCGATGAACTCATGTAAGCATGTCATACAAATATGGTTTAGTCGGAATAAGGTCAGTCTGGTGATTAATGTTAATGTAAATGTTGTGTGTCCAAAATGAATCATGCTGTTTAGTATTGACATATAGAAATGCTCATTAATTCACTATGCATAGTCAGGAGATGATATTAAGTGACTGTGTAGCGAGCTTGATAGACGGCAGCCGGAAACCGAACCAAACATGGGCACAGGTGACGCACAGAGGATCCCCAGTTTCCATAGCAACAGGCAGGTGCATAGGGAGTCGCTCTCGCTTTGGATTTGCGGAGGTGAAGCATTTACATGCACATGGCGGCGCGGCGTGCTCACACATCCAAAAGCAAGGGATGTGATATATGGAGGACGTACAATCTGATGAAATGTATCATGGAAAGAAAAAAGCTTGGGTGATAAAAAGGAGGAAGAGGAAAAAGGAGGACAGGAGAAGTGGGGAAGGGGAGTTGGAGGACAACCCGGGGTGTGTGATCTATGATGGAGGAGATGAAAGACGACAAGGTCAGAAAAAAGTTGTGAGGAGGAGAACGACAAAAAAATGGAGAAGAAAAGCCGGAAAGGTTTTTTTATAAAACGTCATTGAACGGCAATAATAGCGATCCCGATTCCATTATGGTGTTTCTTTATCAAGTCTATTCACTCGTATATTTTTATATTTGGGTGCATTCAACTCTTCTGTACTCCTCTGAGCCATAAAATTAACTTCACTCAATTTCTTTGTGTTTATTCTGAAGAGGCTTGATTCTAGTCATGCGGCAGGCAAATCTCAGCTGCTCAAACATTCAAACAGACACATGTTTATGAACAATTTCAAACACGCCTGTGTGCACATATGGGAGCTGGAGAGTAAGCACATTTTGAGTTCAGTCAGCAGTAATGTGCGCTGGCCACGAGGGATGTTAGATTCTGGGCCAGTGCACCGTTACAAATTCTTTTTAGCTCCTCCTCGCTGTTACATAGGTAACACCTCATGTAACAGCGAGGAGGAGCTAAAAAGAATGAGTTGCTAATCACCCAACAGGTTTATGAGTGAACCAAAAGTAGGAATGAAAGCTGGGAATGTGTGCAAATGAGCAGAACAGGAGGAAATTAGAATAGACAAGAGAGGAGAGGAGAGACAAATGGAGGAATTTGAGGTATTGCGCTGCAGGTCGATTTGGAGTACCGTAAATTTCGGCCTATAAGCCACGACTTTTTTTTTGCAAATTTTGAACCCGGAATCACAAGTTTTAGCTGGTGCGGCTTATAGTCCAGTGCGGTTTATAGTCCGAAAATTACGGTAATGTTCCTTCTCTCATCACTCCAAAGCGTCATTGGCACACTTATTGACGTCGTCACTCATTGTGAATCTTTCAATACGGCAATTGTTGGATTATTCAAAGTTATTTTTCACGCATGTTTTTGTTCAAATTCATTGGCTTACATTTCAGCTTGAGAAGATGAAACAACACAATTGGCCTGCAGGTGAATGGACGGTGACGTGCACGATTGTGACAGGAGGGATGAAGACAAACTGTTTCGGCACGAAAATGCAGGTCCTATGCTATAATAATATTTTTTTTTACGAACAAAACAAAACATTTAACAGCAAGACACAAAACGCATATTTAAAGGTCAAATAATTTAAGACATATTTAAAAAAAAAAGATTTTAAGATATTGAAAAACAAAGTAAAAAAATCTAAAGTCTATTTCTATTCGTTAGATTTGTAACTAACATAATCTAATGTTCTATTAGTATGATTTTTTTTTTATGGTGAAAGCAGCATCTTAAATTACAAATAGAAAAGTGCAAAAAGCACGAAAATATTTTTCTACTTAGCATTTTAGTGTCCACCATGTTGCAAAAATGTTTTTAAATAGCCTCATTTTAGCAAACCCAATTAACGCTTTACAACCATTTCTGTCCTTGGACATCTTAAAACAACAGAATTGACCATTTTTATTTTTTTTGATGGTACATTGGCTTATAATAAAAGAGAATACTGTCACCTTAATTAATCAATTTTGTATAGACTGTACATTATATATATTTTTTAATGTGTTTATAGCATTTGGTTTTGTTGTTCTGAGAAAGCGAGAGAGACAGAGAGAGACAGACAGACAGAGAGAGAGAGAGATTTTCATGCTGAGTCACTGCAAGGCTGTTCCTTCTGCAGCACTCTCCCCCGCAAGAAGTCACGCAGCTTGGCTCTATCTCTCCATTCTTTTCTCTTTTTACATCCTTGCATTCATCCTTAAGCCTCTATGTGTGTTTTTGGTGTCCCTTTTAGCCTTTATATTTTCTACTATCCTTCCCTACCCTGGTGAATTTGTTTTTATTAATGGTTTAGAAATTAGTTAATTCTTTTTTATACACACCTTGTAAAATCTTATACACATTTTTAAATAAGCAGAGAGAGCTACTCCTCGCTGAATAATGAGCCTGGATTTATCTCTGTGGATTCACCGCTTTGTTAGTTATAAACGGTAATAACTCTTAAATAATGATATCTAAAGTGTAGTGCGGTTCATCGTTCACGCCCCTACTGTAGTTCAAATTTGGAAGTTTTTCATTGGGGTTTTAATAGCCTGCAGACCAGTTTGATTTTAGAGTTGCATTGTTGTGCCGCAGCAGCAGAGGCAGAGAAGATCCCCAACTAAACTCCATTTATCATTGTAAGCTCTGTTCTGTTTCTATGTTGTGCTGTTCCATGTATATCAAAACGGCAGCTGTTTGAATATTTAAAAAAAAAAAAAAAAAAAAAAAAAAAAAACATTAAAATGACTCATTTGCTTCAATTATGTTGGTGTTGTTCTATGTATGTCAAAATGGCAGCTGTTTGAATCTTTTTTTAAAAAGTCAATGACTCATTTGCTTTAATTATGTTGGCTGAACAATTGGGTAAACATACAAGTTTTAATTTGGTTTTGTTTTATGGGTCGGTTTTACAAAACTGTTATCTTATTTGGCAAACTGGGCGAGGATTATAATAATATGTTTAAAGCACGTGTGGGTGTAAAATCTTTACTGACCTTGGATCTGCAATGCTGCTTTAACAATTGACTTGAGATTGCTTGACAAAGATGGCAGTCTGAAATGTGGAACAGACAAAAAAAAAAGTCCAAATTAAAAACAATAATACATCCATTTGATATGTAAAACTGACATGAAGAAAAAAAGGTTAAATCAGTCATCTCTGATTGCAGTTGACATTCATAATTTGATGTCACACACTAATATTTTTGGTTTACAGCAACACCAAACAACTAACGTTAATATATTTCCGCACATTTTCTCCCGCTAAGCATAATGAACAATTTGTCTATTATATGGTATAGTGGTCCCAACTGTAATAAGGAGAGTGAGCAATGGTAGATCCTGGAGATCCATTCTCCACACACTCACCCAACCAACACACTGAGACACGCACACACAGAGCCACCTCTCATTTCTTCTCTTCTAATTCCTCTTTCCAAATGGATTTTTCATGCTGTGTTATCATAAGCATTAATTTAAAAAGACAGGCTCACTTCAGAGCAATTGAAGACACATTTGTTACGGTGCCAAGCAGCGACAGCAACTGGAGAAGCCAAGAGGGGAGCAGGGCACTGCCTCGCTGTTGAGTCCACATTCAAAAATCAATATAGTGTTGATGAACTGTGCACAAAAAAAAAAAAAAAGATTGTCGATGCAATTCTGTGTGCTTTTATAATTCATTCTTGGACGTTGTTTTTATTAGCAGGTATGAGAGCAGAGCTATGTTTTTATGTTGTCACTCCACAGAAGTCTTTATCCCTCAATGGGGATGACCTTTCCTTCCAGCCCTGATGTGTGGTGTGACAAAATGGAGCTGACTGAGGCAGATACTACAACTAAGCGAAACTGTATCGGCAGAATAAAAGTCAACTGAACTTCTTGGATAAAACCAAGAGCTGACTCAATTTTTATATAAAATATATTCCCATAATTTCACTAATGTTGTCAACAAAGTAAAAAAAAAAAAAGCTAGTTATATTTGTATTTTACAATACAGTATTTTGTATTGTATATACTATTTTATTAAATACAAAGTAACAAATAGCCAACACAGTAATCCCTCGTTTATCGTTTAAAACCACCCGCGATAAGTGAAATCCGCGAAGTACGGTCACCAACAAGAAGTACAGGGCAGGCTAACGAGTTAGCGGAAAGATGCTAATTCGCCATCTTGCTAACACGCTAAAACGGACTTCTAAAGGAATGTAAACAAACATTTGGAGCAATACTACATTGTCCTAAAGGGGTTTCCTCAATTTAGAAGTTTTATTTTGACTTTTAAATTGTTTTTTAATTTTGAAAAAAAAAAAATCCGCGATGTAGTGAAGCCGCGATAAACGAAACGCAAAGTAGCGAGGGATCACTGTAGTGGTGTTTTTATGACGTTTTGGAATGAATTGTTAGTATCTCCATTTATTTCAACGGGGAAAGTTGATTTGAAGTATGAGTAAATTGAGTGATGGATTATGAAATTAATTAACTCATAAATTAAGGTTCTCAAGTAAGTTATATCTGAATTTAAGTACAGCAACATATTTGTGTGACTGGTTGAGTATGGAGGTGTACTTAATGACATCTCGCATATGTCTATATTAAGTATGCTCCGTGCATCTACCCCCCCAAAATAAAAATATATTTAAAAATAAAAACACCTCTTTATTTCCTTTTAAACGCTACTGCTGCTGACGTCAGAAGCTCCGCCATCTTTGACGAGAACTGCACCGCTTCCCCTCATTGAAGAAGTGAGGAAGACTCGGCGCAGCGCCTTTGCAGCATCGCCGTCACAGCGTGAACACACAAACACAAACGTACACGCACACACGCGCGCGCACAGACAGAGGGTGGGGGGGCTGCTGGTCCAAAAAAAAAAAGAAAAGCGAACGCATTTCCTCCAAAGCTGACTGCAGGCCGACGACAACAAGCTCGGGTAAGTCTGCTCCGGTTTTCTCTTTTTCTTCGCCAAACACTTTGCGCATTGGATGTCACTTGGTAATTATCCGCTCTGGATTGAACGGCAGTGATTGACAGCGGAACCAAGACGTATTTATGCTCGATTTATTTTTATTTGAGCGTGTGAAGAACAAACAGTGCGTAACCTCCCGAGCGCAAACGCGCAATGAGTTGAATGGATGCGGTGCGCAATAATGCGTCGATGCAAATGTGGGCGTTTTCGCTCTTTCAGCACCTTGGATAGCGACGCATGATTGCAAACCGGGGAGGAGGCACGCCGCAAATGTGGGACAAATATTTGAAGTGTCCAGATGTTTTTGGTGAGCTACACATCATTCCTGCGGTTGTCTACATAGGAATCCGCAGCAGGTAGACAACTAATCGCATCAAGATGGTGCGTTTTTATTTATTTTTTTAATGAAAAAATGAACAGCGAGATGGGGAGACTATATAGCGCACACAAGGTGATTGCGGTGAAGGTGCAATAGTAAAGTGCGCCATGATGAAGTTGATGGGAGAAGGGTAGCCCGTGGAAACAGAAAGGAGGGGGGCAAGGGTGGGTGGAGGAGCTCCGAATGCGTGTGCGCCGTGACACCCTTGACGCTTGTCGCCATCAATGAGACCGCGACGCGTGTTCCGTCAATCACGAGGGGGGGTTGCCATCGTCAATTAACGCGGCTCTGCGCTTGAGGTGCGTGAGGCACGCAGGGAAAAAAAAAAAAAGAAGAATCGCTGCATGTACGTCACATCTCTTAAGTTATGGGTCACCCGTGGGCCACTGTTGCATTACAGGGTGCGCAATAGGTGTTGATCAGGGTGCGCCCCTGCAGAATGGATGGATGGATGGATGGATGGATGGATGGATGGATGGATGGATGGATGGATGGATGGATGGATGGATGGATGGATGGATGGATGGATGGATGGATGGATGGATGGAAGATAGATAGATAGATAGATAGATAGATAGATAGATAGATAGATAGATAGATAGATAGATAGATAGATAGATAGATAGATAGATAGATAGATAGATAGATAGATAGATAGATAGATAGATAGATAGATAGATAGATAGATAGATAGATAGATAGATAGATAGATAGATAGATAGATAGATAGATAGATAGATAGATAGATAGATAGATAGATAGATAGATAGATAGATAGATAGATAGATAGATAGATAGATAGATAGATAGATAGATAGATAGATAGATAGATACTGTTTTATTTTGCTTATTCTTATGTGAGCCTTGTGTATAATGGTGGGGACGGATAAATAGTCTGAATCAGATATTAGCAACGAATAGCAATAATTTAGCGCATCAAATCATATAATGTTAATAAGGTGTTTTTGGTTGGGCTCCTACTGTATTGATTATGTAAGTGAGAGGTGGTGTTGTCCATTGGGTAAGCAGATGTCGTGACTGGCTGATTGAACGTTTGACACTGTCGTGGTTCATGTGGTCTGTGGCTGTGGGGTAAATACAGTGTGTTGATGTCGCACTTGCTTAGCATTCAACAGTAGCATCCAAACATGTCCCTAAGAGGACGCCCTCACCCGGGGGAGGGGGGGGGGATGCTGTGGTTGTCATGACTGCGATATGCAGCGTTTAAACTGCAGGGAGAGCAAGAGTAGGGTGGGAGGGGTGATGGGAGGAGTGTGGGCCGATTGAGCACATTGAGAAAGGGGCTGCTTGCCAGATGAATGGTGACTCACTGATATCATCGCCGCGGGTTCGCTTCTCAGAAAACACTCTGGTACTGTTACGCGCTTACTGTACCGCCGCTGAAATGAAGCCCGTATAAACAAAATGATGGATGGTGGTCAATATGAGATGACTGCGAAGCTGCAATGCCTTTTTGGTGCAGGCTGGTGAATATTTTATGACATGCAATACAATTATGTTTCCTGGATGCAAGGGCAGATGGGTTGCTTTAAAATGTAGCCTAACGACAAATATAAATAGTAAAACGAGTGGATCATCCTTTTAAAATGTGTGGTTGTAAGATAAGAATATTAATATTGTAAAAAAAAATGGTGATAAGCATGTTGTTCTATATTAAAAAGGCCACAATATTAGGTACTGCTGCACAATTTAATAAAATACAATATGAGAGATGCTGATAAATATTTCACTGTTACGTCCACTCAGGTTGGCTGTTGTTAGCTAGCAGATAACAAAAAATATATATTCCGCAGATTTGAATAAAAGTTAGGTGGTTCCCAATCGGTCGATTAATCGGCAAGTAACCCATCGTGAAATTAATCAACTAAAATGAAAGACATTTGCAATATAATCTATTCCCAACCAGAATTCCATGATACCACCAGAACTTTTAGTCAGATTTTTTGTGATTCATGTCATTTTGGAGGCTTGAGCACCTGCCGGAAAAATATCTGCGCACATTCCTGTTGTTGTTAGTCATACTAGGATGACTCATGGCTTCCATGAAATAGATCAGTTGAGTGTTCAATTAAACTGGCTCAGATCATCATTTCATTTTTTTTTTTTTTTGGCAATGTGACGTGAAATTTCTCTTTTGTAAAATGGGTGCTTTGGCGCACTAAAATTTGGGGAAACACTTTTCTATACTACTTCCACTCACTGAATTTACTGTATATCTAAATTGAGTATCCTGGACATGTAAACTCCCACACAGGAGGATCTAAATTGAGATTCGAGCACTGAATCTCAGAACTACGAGGCAGATGCAGCAAACACTAGTGCACCATGCTGTCTGTCGAGAGAGGAAAAAAGGCAACTTGCTTTCAAACCGAGGCAGAGGTCAGCCTTTCATCCAGTCTATTGCTGTAAAAGCAGTTTCCATACCGCTATTAAATTGCATTAGATATGCAGTGTAAGTAAATTATTAATTGTAAGAGTTACTTGTCATTGATTCTTTTGCATTCCACTGGCGAGACCAAAAGAGCTATTGTTTTTCTTTTTACACAATCAATACAATATTTTATTTTTACTCCTGACGTACGGAAAGCAGCAAATAGGTGTATGCTAGAGATGAAAATCAATTTAAAATAATTTTAAGTGCCCTTGTGTAAAGAACTTGACCACTGGCCACTTTTCTAAAGTGTTGCGGTTGAGTTTAGAAACTATAAATTATTTTCTTTTTGAAGACATTTTCAAGAGCCTAAACGCTGAGAAGCTGCAAAAATGTCCAGACGGGATGAAAGACAGGTTGTTTTTTTTTTCCTGTGTCCAGTCAGACCTCCGAGGACAGACTCTCGGTCTCTAGCAGACACTTTCGGCATGTAAACAAAAACAGAGAAACAAAATGGCTGCTCCCAAGGCACCGGAACTGCAGTGGTGTGAAGAGAGGAACACATCTGAGCCTGTGCGGATAACATTCTACTTGTCTAGAACTATTTTCCTTATTCACAGATGACAGCAAGATCCATTCGCTCTAGCCGGTAGCAAAAGAAATGCTGTGACTGTCATCATCAAGTGGTATATTCAAATATTAAATGATGAGTAATATTTCAATTAATGCATTTCGACTTAGACCTAACATTAATATTGAAAATCTTTTCAATTCCATGACTGGCTTTGCCTGGGGGGCATCCCAATGCACCCGTTTGAGGCCGATCCAATGTGATGTCATCGTCCGATTTTCTGTCCTTTCTCCAGTTTTGCTTAGGAATATTATTCCAACAAGTTGACAAATGTTAAAATTCAACAGTAACAAAGAAACGTTATCATTAGAAAATTATTATGATTGAGTTATTGATTATATTTGAAATAGAATTCACAACCCCCCCCCCCCCCAAAAAAAAAAATCGGACTGTAAATTTCAGACTATACGCTGCTACTTTTTCCTCAAATTTTGAACCCTGAATCACGAATTTTAGCTAGTGGGGCTTATAGTCCGGTGCGGCTTATAGTCCGAAATTTTCGCTATTTTCTTTGCTTGATTGAATTTACAGTATTGCAATTTACCGCTGTTAGAGGCGTTTAAAAAAAAAAGACAGTCGAGGTGTAATTTGATATTTTTAAGTGTGTATGTAGGGTATGGTGTCCTCTGAACAAACCTAATTGCTTTTTAATGTCTGTTTTTATGACTTCTCAAATATTTAACAGGCTCTAAAGGGGCCTGGCTACTTGAAGGTTGGGAATTAAACCGTCCAGTTGACTTGTGATATAAATCGCGTGATTGTGGATTATTTCTTGCTTCTTTTTTTTTTTTTTTGGCTCAGGTCAAAATAATTCGTGTTTTATCATCTTCCCCAGCTGCTTCAGAGGAGTAATGGAAGGCATCAATATCGATTGAGGCATTACGGATTGATTTTTTGCTAAGGCTTTGCTAAAACATCAGGAAATCTGACGAGCGCCGAGGCATCGCTTGGAACGTTTTCTATTTACAGATGGGTCAAAAGATACCGTATGAGGAACATTTTGCATGTCTCTCCAGACATGAACAGAAATTGCTCAAGTGGTTTTCTAATCTGGGCCACCTTCCCGACATTTGAAGGATTGAAGCAACATCACCTCCCAGGCACATACTTGTCATTCTCTTAGACCATAAGTGTCAAACCCAAGGCCCGGGGGCTAAATACGGCCCACCACATCATTTTATGTGGTGCATTGACTTCATGTGTTAATACTAAAATTGCAAATTGTCTTCACTTTTAAAGAACTACAAATATTTCTAGCAATTTTTAATACCATACATATTTTTAAAATATTTGAACAGTTTTTAATAGTTCATTATATGTTTGTTGTGTAGTCTATACTGTATACAATAATGGCCCTCCGACGGAAACTATGAGTAAAATGCAGCCCGTGACAAAAATGACTTTGACGCTCCTGCCTTAGACCTTTTCAGTAACATAAAGTCAATTTAAATATTTCACGGTGATATATGTGCCTCAGCATGAACCTCTAAATAGGTGAATGATGCAGTGAGTCTTTTGCATATGTCTCTCTCTTCCAAGATGTTAAAATTGTCATATTTATTTTGTAATGATGACATTTGTACATTGGACCAGAATAGTTCTGTATATTACCGCAACAGGTTTAAATTGATCACAAAATGTCACCTATTGATACTTCTCTCTATTCTCATGTACCTATCGTCATCTCTGCCTGTGATGAATATGAGATGGGGGTTCAGGGGCTCTAATGCATGGCAGTCTCTGTCTAGGAGCCCTCTGGGATGCCGCCACAGCACTTCAAGCTAGCGCCTCTCTGGAGAGAGAAAGCTCTAGCTGAAGTGACACTGAGGTGTATTGTGTCATATCACATCACGGTGATTAGTCAGGCTTGTAAATAAATATAGCATTGCGTTAATATTATATGTTGACATAATGCGCAGTAACAAAATGCTTTTGACACAAAGCACTTACGTGAGGGCTGTTACTGATTATGTAAGCACCCAAAATATTCAATAGATATGAATTATAGATATAATATATAACACGATTGTAACGCAACCACATTGGAGTATTTTGCTCTCGGGTTTCATACTTTGTGTTTAATCACTTTGAGATTCGGGTGATATTAATTTGGTGTCTGAAAAGGAGTCCGATTTACAATGCCGTCTGGCTTACAGGTATCTGATTATGAAATAATAATAGAGTACAACAGGGAGGTAAATGATAAAGCCAGTATTGTACAATGTAATTAGACAGGCTGGTACCATGGGTGGAATTAAAGGCATATTCATATGTACAATTATTGTTCCCATGGTGACCATGTGACTCCAGACGTCATAAAAACACTCGATGGATGGATAAACGGATGTGCTTATAAACCTTAGATGTTGTTTTGTTCCACTTTTTTTTTTATTGTCTGTAGGTAGTATTGCTGAAGTGATTATTTAAAACCCTGCAGTGCTCAGCCTTAATCCAATAATTGCCTTAAAGCGTCAGGTCCTCGCTGCACGTGCAATAAATCACTTTTACAGGCCCTTCGTCGGTGTCGTAAATTAAATCCCGCCGCTAATCAGCAAACCACACCCCGACATCCTCGTTGAGGCAACATGGCACTAATGATGTGGGTGCACACAGACACACACACACACACATGCACCAATAGCTTTGTGTGGTTACAACTCAGGTTATGTATTTTAATAAAAGTGAGCATGTTTTTTTTCCCGAGAAGTGTCTCGGGCTTTATTGCCTCGCTGTTGACTCGGGGTCACCTTGGTTACCATTCATTGCCGTGAATCTGCGTAATCTGTGTTTTGTGAAGCCAGGTGATGACTCAAGGGGAGAACAGTGCGTCACCTTTTGTTATGGGCACACAGGCGCGCACACAGTTAGTGCACTTGACAGATTTTTAGTGACGTGTTCATTGATGGGGTTTCAGTACAATATTTATTTCATTCTCTGAGGTTGAATGACTAATTTTTGTTTTTTGTAAATGCTCAAGTCATAAAAGCCTCGTTGAAGTCAATTCATCACAGATTTTTGAATATTTTGGGAGACATAAAAGAAGCAAATGTTGATTTTTGTTAAACGCACAGATTAGCATTAGCTGACAGCATGTGTGATGTTTTGGGGGGCGAGAACAGATGAACTGAAATAAATTGATTGGATTATTTTCATGTCAAATTTTCAAAAGATAAATAAAGAAATAAATATGCGTAAGTATCCCCCAAAAAAAAAAAAGTTCCAGTGCTGGGAAAGAACTGCTGAGGAAGGCTACAGTGCAAAATGTGACGCTTGTAATTGAGCCAATAAAGTAAAAGGTCAATGTGGACTGTTAAAAATTAATTGCTGGAATTCGCTTACATAAAGCAGGAGGGAGACGATAATCCGTCTCCCCGCGGCAAGTGACTCCGAAGTCTGCTGTAAATCGTCCTCGATTTAGATGCCAAGCGCTGCGTTGTCCACTTTTGAGGTTTATGTAAGGCAACATGGCTGCTGTTGGCGAGCGACGCAGCAGTGCGAGAGGAAAGGCGAGAACGAGGGAAAGAAATTAGGGCAAGGGGAGAGCTGAAATATCCTAAATAGTTGCACATACAAACCATCTACGGGTCGATGGATTTATCAGTGATTTAAAGGAGGCTCGGATGTCTCGTCATGAAATGTGACTCAAATG
This sequence comes from Syngnathus typhle, assembly GCF_033458585.1. Taxonomy (NCBI): domain Eukaryota; kingdom Metazoa; phylum Chordata; class Actinopteri; order Syngnathiformes; family Syngnathidae; genus Syngnathus; species Syngnathus typhle. Next base: position 4,651,311 of record NC_083759.1, on the reverse strand, counting down.
GATGGATTTTGTGAGATGGGGGCTTTAATGAGTCACACTCTGCTATGTTGTGATATCGGTGACGAGACACATGATCGTAGATGTGCTTGTGAAATGGAAGCATCTGGAAGGATTCAAAATGGAATGGAAAGAGGAGCGTAGGTGCGTCCTCGTTTCTATGTCGACGGCGTAATACGAGTTTGCAAGTCTGTCACCAACATTTGCGAACAAAGTAGTAAATATTACATCAGGGGGGTCACTCATTTTTTGTCGTGGGCCGCATTGTAGTCATAGTTTCCCTCGGAGGGCCATTATGATTGTCAACGTCGACTAGTATAAGCTACAAAATAAACTGATGAATAACTAGTTTTGAAATCAGAGACTAGGAAAAACTGTTCAAATATTTTGAAAATAATATAATATATAATATGTAATATGTCTTGTCACAGTGGGCTAGTAGGAAACGCAATTTCGATCTCTTTGCGTGTCTTGACATGTAAAGAAATTGACAATAAAGCAGACTGACTTTGAAAAGACGAATGGTAATAAAAATTGCAAACAAAATCTCAATTTTTTTAAAAAGTGAAGACAATTTGTAATTTTAGTCATGACACAGAGTCGATGCAAAATTTGCGGGTCACATAAAATGATGTGGCGGGCCGTATCTGGGCCCCGAGCCTTGAGTTTGACACCTATGTATTAAATCAAATGAAAACCAGTCAGCTTCCTTTCATCTACATATACAGTAAACATACTTTGTCCAAGAAAAGAGCAACAAATCAAACATGATGCATATCATTGGGCAATTAGCAATTGCACACGTCTGTGATGTGAGTGCTCATTGTGGCTAGTCCTTCCATTTCTGGTTAACCTCAGTACATCCGAGCATTGGGAACTGTGGCAACCAAGCATAGAGACTGGATGCACTTGATGATGACTTGACTTTGAATTTAATAAGTGCCGTAAGATTAGCCGACTTAACTGCAACTATTACGTTTTGACCCTCATCAGGGTAAATATAAATGATCGTCAAACTTTTTATCATTGCAAAAATGATTTGGCTCTCCGAGTAAATTGAAATAAAATAAATAAATATATTAAAATAAAGGATGACCAACATTTAGAAACAGTAGCGTAGTAGGTCTAAGTGTTCGAATTTAAAGAAGGATCAAATTCACAGTTTTTATGGACACTAGAAATATTTAGACGATTAGGTTGAAATGTTTTCATCTGAATAAATCACATTGACATGAGCAGATTGACCAAATGTGCCGTCATGTAAATGTAGCTGATGACGGAATGAATGTGAGTCACCCAAAGTCAACGTTCAAAATAAATATTCATATATTAAGTCACATATGTCCGTTTTTTTGAACAGCCATCATCTGTAGATGGATTCAGCTGCTTACAAAAACAATTTTGTCTTTCTTTCAGCTTGTCCCGGATTCCCTCTAGGATCTATTCTTCCCTGTTGGAGACCCTCTCCACCCCCCACACCCAACAGCCATGGCAGATGATGCGGACATGCGCAATGAGCTGTCAGACATGCAACAACGTGCTGACCAGCTCGCCGATGAGGTGAGACCAAGCATTTATTATTAGGCACCAACTTACGAGTTTAGAGACGACATTCTGCTTTGAGATACGAGCCAAATTTTGAGATCCGAGCGACCTGATTGTAAAACGCAAGCAAAGGTCCACCAATGTCATCAACCTAAGTAGGTCATCCAGCGTTGCCATGGCAATGCTATATCATATTTCTCTCATCAAATGTTCTTGATTACATGACACGACTGGACAGAATTTCTATTTTGCCATGAAAGACTGAGATTATTTCACAGGTCAGATATTCATGTATGCGCTTGACCTTGTGAGTGTCTAAATGTGGGTGTTTGTTTCATCCTAACGAGAAAAGCCTCAGAGAAAGCCTGGAGCAGGTCACCGCTCCCCCCACATTCACATATGACTCACACTGACAAACATGGGCAGAATATTGAATACTCCCAAGAATGGGGCACGGACAAAATGGTCGAATCATCACGATGACCAGTTTCAGCTTTCGCATACTCCGAGGAAACGTCTATTTTCAAATACCAGCCTACGTCCGTCCATTTTTTTTTCTTGATGCAATGGTGGAGAACAGCATACTGAGTGATACATTCAATTCAAATAATTTTGTTTTCTCATCCCACAGTCACTGGAGAGCACTCGTCGTATGTTGCAGCTGGTGGAAGAGGTAAAAACGATCTTTTTGTTCCCAGTGTTTATGCTTGAGTTAACAGCTTGAGGCAGTAAATCCATAAACTGTCTTTTAATTGTTTTCTCGTTAGGAAAAATAAGCATACGTGCGTAGAGTTAAGGGCTTATGCAACATTCATGGTCGGTAAATGACACTGTGGCAAATTAGGAGGAAAGGACAAGGAGTTACCGTAGGCAGATGTGGATGAATAAAATGAGGAGGCATAAAGAGCATCATAAACAGAAGGGAAGATCTGACAAGTTGCCAATGTGGATCTCAAGGTCATATTGATCGTCGGTCTAATTATGACCAGCAAGAATTCAAAACCAGTCACAAATTTTGTTCTTTTTATCATCTTGTCAATTGAGCCCCATCTGAAATATGCAAGTTGGGTATTTTCTGATTTTTACACGATTTTTTCTCCACATTCTTGTCTGTTTTCCGTGCAGACGATATAGTGGATATTTATCGGTGTTTTCCGAGGAATTATTTGGGTTTTTAAAACATTTTTTTTCCTGTTTTACGGACCCCTTGAGATAGCCTTGATCTAGCTCAGTCACTGCCAGGAAGACAAGTATGCTTTGTTTACAAAGTGCTGATTCAGGGTTTTTTTCTAAGTGTATGAACAGTTATGACATTATTGATTTATAGGGAAAAACCTTGCCCATTACTATTTACTTGTTCTGGGAATGCCACCTAACACTAATCATAACGTTTTATTGGATTCTACAGTAGGATAATAAATTGGAAGCTTTCCAGAGCTGGATGTTAAAATGACTAACATTGGAGGCAAGGGGTCATTAAGTTCGCAGCGTAACAAAATGCTAATCTCCGCACCAGATCTTAGAATGTGCAAGAATATTGCAGCCATTTCTTTGCCTGCTTGGGATCATGATTACTTCTCATTTCGGGTGTTCCCCGAGAGACATATTTCAACTACCTTGGGATTTCTCCTGGCTGTAGACAGACTGAATTACAGAATCATTTATACGCCAGCCTTTCTTATTGCTCCCTTCTCGCCTCTCAAACGTCAATGTGGCTTTCGTCCCAAATTGCTGAGGATGCAGCTGGAGGGGGTTGCTGCGTTCATGCATGTTAGATTATTTGTGTGTAGAAACACCGACACAGTATAATCGCATTTATGCCTATCAGGCCGAGCCAGGTGCCGCGTACCGGTACGGTGTTGCGGGATTTCTAAGAAGCCGGCAGAAAGCAGGTTTGCGGACAATTGGGTTTCAGTATCCTCCCTTCCAGCACCTACTAAGCAAGCCCAACCCATCAGTCACTAATATTTATATAGCATATCGAGCATAACGTACTAATGGAACGTGATGATGAAATATAATATATAATAATAACGACAACATCGGGTTTCACTATAATCATATGCTCGACAGTTGATTACAAGTACCGTATTTTCCAGACTATAAGACGCACCTTCAATGAATGGCCCATTTTAAAACCTTGTCCTTATATACGGCGCACCGGACTATAAGGCGCACCATTAATGCATCATGTCAGATTTTTAATCCAAATCAAATCATTCTCATTTTATCTTTTTTATTTCAACTTCAGACGCAACAAATTACTTTATAATCACAAAATAATGATCCATAGTCTTTTTGATTCATGATTCATAGTCTTCAGCGGGCCACTCATGATTGATTTCATGACACAATGCTTCGGGCCAGTTTAAATTTAGGAATTTGGTCCATATATAAGGCGCACCGGACTATAAGGCGCACTGTCGGCTTTTGAGAAAATTTGAGGTTTTTAGGTGCGCCTTATAGTCCGGAAAATACGGTGGACTTTTGACTCTGGTTACCATGGTAACGCTTACAAGCTGTCAATCAACAGTCATTCTTACTCCCCAGTCGCCCAAGTAAAAGCATGTCAAAATTGTTCATTTTAAGACTAAATGGCGAGCAGGTTGTGTACTTTGAAAGAGCTTCCTAGGGGGAAATAGCCGTAGTACAAAATTGGCAATTTCCTAGCTTGCACTAAAAACTGGCAAAGAAAAATGGTGAGAAGCAGTGAGGTGAAAATAGAATGTGGGAATCGCTTATGGCAGCAAAAATCTTTCAGTTCCCATTAACCTTCCGACTCGATATAGCCTCATTACTTATCTCTACTCCATTTATTTTTTTCCCTCCTTTCCAAATCATGCTGCCTACCTGCTTCTGGGGACTAGAGCAAAGATGCCGGCATTAGGACTTTGGTCATGTTGGACGAACAAGGAGGTAAGTATGGAAATGAAAAACGGTGATGAAATGTGAGGTCATGTAGACACAAACATGGTAAAATTATGTAACTATAGTCACATCAAGTCATATTGTTATTTATGTGCAAGAAAATATTGTTTACTTGTGCCAAAGATTTACTGTTTTATACATGATGGCTTGATTTGTTTAAATGTACGGAAGCTTGGAGCTGCCAAAATGGAGTAAAAAAAACATTTTTGACTGGCAAATATGTTTGAAAGTACTATGGGAAAAAATGACGAACAGAAATTATGCACTACAGCCACAATAAAACAAAAAAAAAAAAACACAAATAAATCATTTTACTCAGTTAATTTTTAAACATGTTGTAATGTAGGTCAAATACTTAAAATGAAATAAGTATTTTACTCAGGTCAATACCCCGTGGCATTATGAGTAAAGAAATTTTTTTAGCATTATTTGCTAGTTTGTATGTTCAAACGTACTCGCCAGTCGAAAATAATTCACTCCCAATTGGCAGAATGAATACAAATCCAAAGTAATTAAATTTCTCTATATTTTACATGATATTTCCAAGGGGTTTTATTTTGAATGGTTTGTTTGACATTTCTTTGCATTAAGGAATTGTAATTTCCAGCTTCTTTCAACCCTTTGTTTCCTTTTAGCAATTCTATTTGAATGTTTTTGTTGCTATTTGCAGGAGCTTTTTGCTTATTTCCATTTGCCCACACCGACAGCAGCTGATATCTTGAAAGTGCCAAACACGTTTATACGAGCCAACCACCACAATGACGAAAACCTGTGTCTTAACTTGATTTGGTGTCAGGATGACTTTAAACGGGGATATCAGATGAATTTGTTTCGAGTTCTTCGTGGTTTTGGTTCATTGACATTCCACAATTGAAAAAAAAGAACGATTGAAAAGATACGATCGATTTAGCTGGTAATGACAAAATATTCCGCCACTTCTCAGTCAATCCATTCACTGCTTTGTAAAATCCCTAGTTACAATATATTGCTTCAGGGCATCTAGAATAATTCTATTTTTTGAAAGAATGTGAAAGTATGTCTTAGCTCTGGCATGCAGAAGGACCTGAAAGGCAACATTTTATGTGTCCCGGGAAAGACCATGAATTGCATTTTGGTCCTCTGACCCTCCTCCGTTTGTGTCAGCAGTCTGCAAAACCTTTATAGCGGCCGACAGAACGCCTTTCATTTACACTGCCTGTAACGCTCTTTAATGAGCATCACATGCTCTGTGCTGTTACAAATCAAAACACTGAATCATTCAACAACGCTAACCGGGATAGGCTCCTAGCACATCCGTGACCTTAATGAGGACAAGCCGTAAAGAAAACGGATGCACGGATTGTACCGCATACTATACGTCTGCGTACCAACTGGGGATTTTACAAATCTGAATATCGTTAATTGATGACTATGCTCCATAATTCATAAGATGTCTTTAATCAGGCTGGAAAGTCTTTGCTATGAATAGTCTCCAAACTGCCATCCACATCAGCATGAGCAAAACCTTGAAATCCATAAATGCTCAATATACAGTATGCATAAAAAAATAAAAATAAAAAATAACGAAGGCAGCATTGGATTTTTAGTGAAGGGTCCCCTAAAATTATCCCATCATAATAGGAAAATTAAGTACCGTATTTTCCGGCCTATAAGGCGCACCTGCAATGAATGGCCCATTTTAAAACTTAATCCTTATATAAGGCGCACCGGACTATAAGGCGCACCATTAATGCATCATGTCAGATTTTTAATCCAAATCAAATCATTCTCCATTTTATCTTTTTTATTTCAACTTCAGACGGAACAAATGACTTTATAATCATAAAATAATGATCCATAGTCTTTTTGATTCATGATTCATAGTCTTCAGCGGGCCATTTATGATTGATTTCATGACACAATGCTTTGGGCCAGTTTAAATTTAGGAATTTGGTCCATATATAAGGCGCACCGGACTATAAGGCGCACTGTTGGTTTTTGAGAAAATCTTTGGTTTTTAGGTGCGCCTTATAGGGCGGAAAATACGGTATATTACAGAATAGCTACATGGACACACTATATTAGGGATGTCACTATTGAATGTTTTTAGAATCGATTATTCTACCGATTAATCGAATACCATAATCTAATGGAGTACTATAATATATAAAATTTGATTTTGAATTAAAAGTGGATTACAAAATCATTCCCCTATCTGTTTTGATTAAACACAACATATAATCTGTCATGAATGATGACAACCATTATTAATAAACACAGTTGAGAGGCTGTCATGAGAGGATTTGGCTAAATTGAGGTAAAAAATTATCTCGGAACGATTACTCGATTATAAAATGGTAGTTATTATTTACTAATCGATTACTTGTTGATTAATCGATTCATTTTGACAGCTCTTCACAATGCAGACTAAATTAATTTTGGTTTCCTCTTTGCCGTTTATTCTAAAGGAAAAACTGGAGGGTCTATGGGAACTATTTTCCATTTATGCAGGAGAGCTTAATGAAGATGAAGTCAAGTTAAGCTGTTCCTTACCTGTTGATAGAATTATAAATGAAACTCCTCGAACATCCACGCGGAGCTCAGAATCGGTCTGCCTGTGCTGTCCCCCCCGATCAATTTCTGTAGATTTAAAAATGGCCGTTAGATTGCTTTTAGGAGCAAATTGCTTCCTTTGTAATTAAAGTGAGGATCCTCTAACTCTAATCAAGAAAGCACATCCCAAAATGCAATTCAGACCCAATCAATACATTCAGTGCCCCTCCCCTATGATAGCCCCATATTCAATTGCTGCTCATCATAAATCATATTTGTGCCAATCAGCCAATGACATTCATTCCACTACTGTCATCCCTTTGTCCTGACCAGAGCAACTCGATCGTGTTGAAGATGGCATGAACCATATCAACCAAGACATGAAGGAAGCCGAGAAAAATTTAAAAGATTTAGGGAAATGCTGTGGGCTTTTCATATGTCCATGTAACAAGTAGGTACTGACAACGTGCCTCAAAGGTTGTCGCATATGTGGTGGCGTCCAGTTTTTCCTCTTTTTATTTTGAATTTTTTTAATTTTGAATTTTTGTTCCTAGTTTCTTTCGTCACAGTGAGTGTCTGAAGTTATTGTCTTCTCTCCTTTGTCTTCTCTCTCTCTCTCTCTCGCTCTCTCTCCCTATCTCCTCGTGCTTCATTGTGTGGGGGATAAATGACTTGCGTTTAATCAGAACAACTGGAGCGCATCGAGGAGGGAATGGACCAAATCAATAAGGACATGAAGGATGCAGAAAAGAATTTGAACGATCTAGGGAAATTCTGTGGTCTTTGCTCCTGTCCATGTAACAAGTAGGTGCTGCTTGCCTGCCTGCCTTGCCTGCCTGCCTTTACAAAATGATCAATTCCTTCATAAGAAACACAGAAACCGCTGGCATGAATTACGGCCGTCTAGTCTGCTCTGCTCCAGCTGCAAAAAGGCATCAGTGGCTTCCATATTCATACACACGGGAGGCCAATTTCCAAAACCGTCCCAGACACATTCATATATGCAGTTGATTTAATATCACTCTTAGAGTGTCAATCAAAACTCAAGATAATTCAACATAATTCAACATAATCCAACACGCATATACCGTAAATTTCGGACTATAAGCCCCTACTTTTTACTCAAATTTTGAACTGAATCAGAAATTCTATCTGGTGCGGCTTATAGTCCAGTGCGGCTTATAGTCCGAAAATGATGGTACTTGTGAGGAGACATTTGTCAGATGAGCACGTTAGCTGCTTTTCAGAATCAAAACCCAAAAAGCAAGAATTTATTTTTTTTGGTAACTGCTAAACCAGAGTCAGAGTCCCCCATGGACTTTGTCATTTCAACTCAGTGACGTTGGTATCAAAATGCAGAGGACAGCGCTTCTCCTTATATGCATGATCTTTACCACTGCCACACCACTCAACATTCACGGGATGCTCACCTTTTTTGCAGGCAAAAAATATTTTTGGGACCCCCTGTTAACAACCCGCCCCACTACTACTACTACAATAACATGGAATGACTTGCGAGCATGACCCTTGGAATGCTCATGCATGCAACTCACACTAGCATTGCTGCACGTGATGATGCTAAGATTATGATGGCAATCATGACATTGATGATGTACATTTATACAATACATCTTTATTTTTATAGCGCTTCCACAAACACTTTCCCCGTAGTAAAGCGCAATACAAAAAAAATCACATGGATGAGAAAGAGAAAATATATCAAATAAAACATTGGCAATAATACAAACTAAGTAAATTTGTGGTTTGTATAGAATATAAAAAGTGATACAGAGCTTGGGGAGGTAATTAGTTTGAAAGAGGATCACTGGCGGCGTTAGGGTTTTTGTTCTTGGGGGGGTCCTGGGGGGGCTAAAGCTATCTCGGGGCGTCCGTAATATACCCCCCAAACAATTATATTCTTCCAAAAATACTGCTATAGGTTCATGACTTGTTCTCAACAAGGGAAAGATGAAAATGCTATATGAACAAAAATATCATAATGCCTGACTATTACACAGACAGAACCTTGAGAGCTATAATTGCCTCCACTCTACTGGAAAGAGTTTACAGGAGATTGTCTTTGGGAAATGATTGTTCATTCAACCAAAATAACATTTGTGACATTAGAGATTTTGGTCAAGAGGGCCTAGCTCTTCTGATGGGCTTAAAGGTGTTTGTTGGGGTTGAAGTGAAGGTTCAAAAGTTCATTCAATCCAAACTCATCCAACCATGTCTTTATAGAGTTTGCTTTGTGCACTGGTGCACATGCATACTGGAACAACAAAAATAAGGTTCCTCCTCAAACTGTTTCGAGAACTTCCTGAGATGTTCAAGTAAGAATTGAAATTCTAATGGCACCACTCCCGGGTTGAGTAATTAATTAACTAATTATGAGACAGGTCACAGTACTTTAGTTTATAAAATGGAAAAATGTAGTTTTGTTTTGCCACAGCGCTAATCCAATCAGCTCAGCTCAATTGCCGTGAATCAGATTTATAAACGCCCGTTAAGGGCATCCATTTGACAACGGAGAAGAAGCCGGTGCATCTTGGAATAAAAGGAGAAGATGAAGAAAAGCAGACAGATGGAGAACAACAAGTACAAAAAGAAAGAGTGTGTCAGCAGGGATTGGCAGCTAAGCGAAGCCTTGACTCGGTCCAGTTCTATTAATAAAAGTCAAGTAGGAGGCTGAGCATTCTCCCTCCCGCTTACAATACTTTGTCGAAGATAACCAGGGCACTGAGGCTAAAATAATTAATATGCCAGATCCTGCCCACCACATTATTTGAAGCAAATAGAGCGCCTATTGTTTTTTGCAAACTATATTTGTTCTTTTTAATTTGGCAGAAAATCTTTACAGACATTTTTATTTTCATTAAAAAAATGATGACAATTTAAGAGCTAGTATTATTGTGATGACCTTTTGTCTATTGAAGAGTAACAACAAATTTCCCACTGACACTCCGATGTCGCATCTTGTTAGCACAGCTCTATTTGTCGGGTACACACTTCCTTTTCGGTGAGCATTGATATCGTTATCGCTGGTAATTCAGCACAGCTTTTCCAAAGGCGATAGAACAGAAAACCGAGGTCGGATTGTGTCGGGGGGGGGGGGGCTTCCCACGAATAGCACACGGAATGTCACGTGTTACTATGTTGACCTTGGATTTATTTGTTTCTTGTTTTTATTTTTTAGTCTGTTCTCCACATAACTGTCGTCCCTCCTCTAATGATGTGACGCTCTATGTTGTTTGTCTCCCAGGAGCTCGTCTCCTCTGTTATCTGTCACATTGGGACAATGAACTGTGGGACTGAAGGGAGGGATTGTTCTTTTGTTTTGTTTTTTAAGTGCAACAAAATGGAGGTGCAATTAGAAAAAGGTTGCCGCTGTTAAAATGCATGCCGTGAAATACCAAACTCCAGACGACACTTGCTAGATAGTATCACTCACATTGCTATTGTGTAAACAGAAGCTTGCACCTTCCAAACCCTACCAATCCATGCTTGCTATGCTTTGCTTGACTTAGTCTAGTCTCCACTATTGCATGAAATCAAGTAATTTGATATTGACTGATATATAAAACCACCCTCAAAGTCACGGCTCTCTATGTTGGTTGAATTAACAAATGGGAAGCCGGCCTGGTTGAGGGAGTTGATGGCACGGTTTAGTAGAATGTTTGGTAACTGTTCTTCTTCATTGCCTTTGGTGGCCAGGATGAAGAGCGGTGCCAGCAAGGCCTGGGGGAACAACCAGGATGGGGTGGTGGCCAGTCAGCCAGCCCGGGTTGTGGATGAGCGCGAACAGATGGCCATCAGTGGAGGCTTCATTCGCAGGTAAACATTCCAGAACATAGTTCGCACTTACAAGATGAATATTTGATAACGAGGTGATCCTAAGCTTGAAGAGAAGTAGGGTACCAAAATTTCAGATCACATATATGTCAATTTTTTGGTTTTCAGGGTAACAGATGATGCCCGGGAAAACGAGATGGACGAGAACCTGGAGCAGGTGGGTGGTATCATTGGAAACTTGCGCCACATGGCTGTGGACATGGGCAACGAGATCGACACTCAGAACCGCCAGATCGACAGGATCATGGATAAGGTAAAGAAAACACTGGAGGAAAACACGTTTATCCCAATTATATGAAATTCATCAAACATGATCCAGAATAATGAAATCTGTTTGTATACATTTCCTAATCTTATCCATTACCTCCAATACCATTACCGTATTTTTCGGACTATGAGGCATACTTAAAATTCTTGACTAATCTCAAAAAATAATAGAGCTACTAATAATCAGGTGTTTCTTATGTATGGATGTTGAATTGAAGTTAATGTTTAACTAATTTGCTGTACTGGTTTGCCCCCCCCCCCCCGAATGTGCAGTAATGCACCCCATATTGAGAAATTTCAGAAAATAAACTTATAATACATATAATAAAAGTACACATGATAAGATAAGATAATATAAAAATATAAAAGTATATAGTGTTTGTAAATGTATATGTTATATATAAGTAAATATAATTATAAGAGTAGACCTTATAACCGGTGCACCTTATGCTCTGAAAAATACGGTAACTCACAAGCCTACCTTTATGGATCTTGATTCGCGCACTGTGCTCTTTACACTCACCCAGGCTGATTCCAACAAGACCAGGATCGATGAGGCCAACCAGAGGGCCACAAAGATGCTGGGCAGTGGCTAAACACCCTGCTCCCCCCCCCACCCCCCACCCAGCATGACCCGTCCCCGGTGTACGGCGCCGCACGTCATCAGACGCCGGACATGCTTTCAATATGCTATTGACCTTCTCGGTTTGCACACATGCACATATCACCTCCCCATTGTAAATGTCGTTCTGTGTGTTGTTTGTCGAGCTTTTTCAAGATGATTGTCCTCGTAAAATGATCATTTCTTATACTCCGTACATCATTCTTTCCAAAGGTTGTATATAGTGCTGAGTTAATGGCGCTCTGGCTCACCTGTGAAGTTTTTATTCTCGAGACACATACATATATATATATATATATATATATATATATATATATATATATATATATATATATATATATATATATATATATATATATATATATATATATATATATATATATATATATATATATAAGAATGCGATACAAGCTGTTTGTTCTGATTCTTCCTCTTTTTTTTTCCCAGTATGTCAGTATTGTCGAAGTGAAGCGGTTTCATGAAGGCTATTGTGATGCTCCTTATTTTCGTGTTTTGCCACACAGTAAAAGGGAGACCGATGGCAAGTCATGATTAACAGAGTTGAAGAAGATTGCAAACAGCTCTTAACAATCATAAAAGGAAGTCGCTGGTCCATTGTCCCATCATTGCAATCATACTGAGTTTACCGTTTAGACAATGTGCAACTAGATTCTCCGTAGCTGTATTAGGCATTTGCATTCCAAGTGATGTGAATTGTGCGTTCTCTGCATGACAAAATGGTAGATTTTAGTCTTCTAAATAAAACCTGTCTGAAAAAAAATATCTATAAAAAAATGATAACACGGCAGTAGCGACTTGACAAAAACGCATGCTCAGTATTAGGACACAGTTGATCGTTCCATTCTTCCCTGCAAGTTTGCAATAGTGCCACTTTTTTTCTGTCTTGATATATTTACCGACTGTGACCATCTTGTTGTAAAATAATGCAAAAGGGAACAAAAAAGTGAGACGAGGGTGACAAAACAAAGATCTGTGGTCGTATTGCAAAAAAAATAAAAAATAAAAAGACCTGTTTTCTAAACGATTATGCAGTTTCGTGGTGAGGATGTTGATAAAGTGCTGAAAGAGGAGGACTGGTTGTGTACTGTAACATAGGTTTTGGACGCTCTGAGAAAAAAATAAAAAATAAACGTTTGCAATGTAAAGCAAAGGCGCATATTTCTGAGAGACCTTACTTTTATAAAAAGACCTGTAAGTTTATTCTCCCGTGTGGTTTGTTATTGGTAAAAAAACAAATAATAATGTTCATGATAACTATACACTGAATCAAAATAAGAAAACAAAGGGTTTTTGTTGCTTCTGTACTTTTAGAGCTATGCATACCAAATCTCCGAAATGACCCTTAGAGTAAGGTGATAAAATACCCAAACCTGAATGACACAATAGATTCAACTGTGAGATTGATGTCCTCAACGCATGTTATATTAAAAAAAAAAAAATAAAACTCCCTCTCTGTATCTTGTCAGTGTGTAAAGTGGTGGACATTTTGTAGCTAGCTGAATTGATTAAAAAGTAATCAACCCTGCTTGTACCTGTCTTTGTCTTTATTGCTTTTAAATGATACTTTATTCAGTTCTTAAAATCAGTACTACTACATAAATATTTTTTCTTATTTAAAAAATATATACATTACGGACGTGAGACTAAAAGATGATTTCAAGTAGGTCATCAAGCTGTTTGTGTGAGGATGAAGTGTGAGAGTGAAAATAACACCTCATTCCACTGGAGGGAGGACAAGCATAGACAAAAAAAAAAAAGTCAAGACGATGAAACAGCAGCACAATAGAAGATTCAAGAATGCTCAAGCAAACACACACTCCAATGTTCAGTATCTGAACAGACAAATATGGGAATATACAAGACTTCTAAATTTCCAGGGAGAAAATATTCTAAAATTAGCATCATAAGGAGCTTCTTTGGATAACTTAGCAGTGGTGGTAAGCATGACTCCCTCTCAATCAAGAAAACTTGATGTTTATCTTGAATCAACTGAAAATAAGGATTGTCAAATATTTCTTTCTTAATTTCCTATTAAGTGCTTACTGCCTTCTAATCGGGAGGTGCTGGAGTTTCATATTCTCCAAAACACCGTCCTTAAAAAGGCAATTGCAAGAGTGCTGGTCGGCAGATGAGGGAAGCTCGTAAGATCACGCAAAAAGCAGCACGGCCACAATGGCGGACTGTAGGCAAGGCGGTAAGGGTGGGGCTGCCCTGGGGAACCACGGCAATTTCTCGCCCTCGCACCAACACCGCAGCTGCTTATCGCACGAGCGATGTGACGCAGGAACTACACTACTGACATGTTCTGTTTTCACAACCAGTTTGGATTGTTTATTGGAGTGGTGGTGACACTTGGGGGGGATGGGAAGCAGATGTGACGGGGAAATGGCTCACAGGGTGACTTGCCAGTGTTTCCTCCTAATGATGGCGGCCTCGGCCGAATGAAAGTGAAAATCTCAAGAGGGATTCCGAGGTGACCGGCTGTCACTCTACATACCGCTTCTGCATCCTCAGAGGCATGAAATGACCTCTACTGTCAAGACAGGATGTGAAGGGTCATTGTTCCATCATTGGGGGAAGACGGTGAAATGCTGACACTTCCTGGCAGTGAAGGTGAACTACAACCAAAAGCATTTTCCACTTCAAAAATAAACACAAATGTGGCTATTGTGTGATATTTTCTATGGAAATCGATTATAATATACATTTATATCAATATTAATTTTTTTTACACTATAATCCAAAACTTTTTTTAACTTCCTTTTGACCAAAACATGGTTAGAGAAGTAGCCCTTTTAAATTCTGCAAATAAATAAACTCGTAATATATATTTGTTATTTTTTTTATTCTAATCTCCAAATGCTTTTCCATTGTTGAAATTACAACATTATAGATATTTTCAGTCATGCGTAACAATGGTACGTATATATTTGTTGATTAGATTATTATTTATTCTTTTCCAGCGTAATTGCAAAATGTTCCACAGTTAACTAAACTATCTCAAAACAACGATAGAGAAATCCCTACAGTGAAGCAATTTAGAACCTGGTTGCTGATCTCTGTTGGGTTTTTCCTTCTCCATTTTTTTCCTTTGATTGAAATCTTGTTTTTAATTGCCAGTTTTATAGTTCAACGTAAAGTGATTGGAAAAAAAAAAAAACTGCAAAGGCAACATGTCTCCAGTAGTCCCTTTGTGTCACTTCTAAGATTATCATTTACAGCTCCAATGCACTCCGCAACAGATCAAGTGGAACACTCACAAACAACGAAGGGGCTTAAGCTTTCGTGGCTTCTTCGTAGTGTCTCACAGAGAACTTGAAACCATGATTATGAAGGCGGTCAATGAGACTGGTTTTGTGGAAGGCGCTTCCTGGTGTGTACACTCCTCCCCTGTTGAGTCGGAGACAAAAATTGCGGAGAAGACATCAGAGGGGTATTTTTCAGAAGACGAGATAACGTAGTGTGGAGGAGCTATAACTGACCTTCTGGGAAGGGAGTATTTTTCTTTCAACACTGTTACTGCTGCCTGTACCATAGCAATCACTGTGGCCACATAACCAGGTTCTAAAAAAATGAAATCAATGAATGCTGAGACAATCAGACGCAAGTGCAAACAAAAATGGTTTTGAATCATCAAATAACGAGTGAGATCCAAACCCGCCACCAAACATTCCGCCATTTTGTGATACCACTCACAACCTGCCAGTAATGGAGGAACACGAGTGCTGCACGCCTACCTGCTCCCATGATCTCAGTGCAGATCTTGGCGTTGGGTGGTCCCTGGGAAGGGTCTGTACCCTCGGAGTATCCCTCTCCGAAAAATGTCATGTTGAAGCAGGTGTCTTCAATCTGGTAGGTGAGAGTCCAACATGAGACGAAATACAAGCGACTCAACTCGATCAATTTACATTGCACAACCGGATTCAAAATCGATATTACAAATATGATATCGATATTTTCAACCCAAACTACCAACTATGATCTTAACACTTGTGTTTTCTTCATTCGGTGCGTCTACATTAACTAACATACATATCAATAAACTAATTTAATTGGAGCATTGATAAATTCAAGTCTTACCTGTTTAATTGTTGGACCGGCCTTACTGAACATTCCAAAGGAAAAAAAACTTGGAAACTTTGGGAAAAAGGCAAGACACCAAACATCAACATAAAGTACGGTCCACAAATTCTCCTGCTGGGTGATAACGTAATGACGCAATGATGTCTGTACCATGGTGAGAAGTTTCCTGCCCAGGCGGAATTTGACCATGACCCAGAAGAGCAGTCCGCCGCAAAGGAGCTTGGCAACGGAGCAGAAACCACCTATCCCGACATATGCACAATATTGGATCTGTCGGGGGGAGGATAGTGAGGGATTGGAAGGAAGAATAAATATAAAAGCGGTTTCTGGTTTTCTCCCGGGTGGTCCAGATTTATCTCCGCTATACACACTAATGATTTGACGAACCATCCAGTGACTCACTTTCTTTGTGAGATTGCATGGCACTCTACAGAGTGATGATGACTCACCCCGGGTGACTTATATCATATTTCCAGCCTGGTAGATGCTAAACCAAAATAATCCAGTAACAGTAAAAACAAAAATCCTGGGGCCCCTCTCAAGTAAAATCAGTTAAATAATGAAAGGCAGTCACATTACCAATAGCTACTAAAAATCCAAGATATTACTGACCAGACCAGTTTGTGCATTTTCTGCACATCAGTTGGAAATAATGTTCTGTTTTTAATAAAACGATGCAAATTAAAAATGTTTCTTGAACCCCGTTCATCAAAAAAGTAAGTGACAGATTACTCAATTATCAAATAAATATCCTTTGCAATACAGTTTTTCTAAAGCTTTAATGTCTTCAGTGTTCACATGAATAAAAAAAAGTGAGTATTCTTTATTTATTCTTTTTCCATCATATCAATGCTGATGCTGGAAAATGCAGCAATACCCAAGGCACGTTCAAGCGCAAGCTTCTTCATAACATGTCGCTTATTTGCTGCCTCATGTAAGGCACGCCAAATTATTGATTAGAAGGAAATCTCATTTCTGACCCTCTGGCTTAGCGCGCATAATCAACAATATGATGAGAAACATTCCCAGGGCGGTTGGGGTAATGACAACATTTGGCAAACAGTCTCAGAAAAGGGATATCATTGCATACGATCACAATATTGCACAATTTATGTGGCGTGCAAATGGCTACCGTATTTCTATTCCTCAATCATGATCACTCTTGTTCACGTATTCCAGGTTTGCAAATTCTAGCCATCAAAAATCATGGATGAGAATACTTACAGGTGACCGACATTCCTCCTGGTAAAGGAAACGCTGTGTTCTCTTCACTACAGACGGGTCCGAACCCATAAAAGGGATGGCG
This sequence comes from Syngnathus typhle, assembly GCF_033458585.1. NCBI lineage: Eukaryota > Metazoa > Chordata > Actinopteri > Syngnathiformes > Syngnathidae > Syngnathus > Syngnathus typhle. The sequence continues at coordinate 4,634,158 of NC_083759.1, read as the reverse complement.
TACTGCGTTATCTCTTTGCTATAAAACACAAAACCTCTATACACACACAGACACACACAGGATTAGTGTACTCATTCCTAAACACATGTCATACAGCAAACATGTCTGGTGTTATACATGAAACCTTGAAGTAAACACGTCAGTCCTTTTGTAATCACGCTTAAGCATATCCCTTACCTCTGGCGAACTTTGGTTCCTACGACAGGAAGCGGCTTGTGGCCAAACTTCCTCCTCAGCCGGCGAAGGGAGCTACTATCCGCAAAGCCGTGCACAGCCGACTGCCAAGTGGCATCGTGACCGCATGAGCCCTGAAAAGGTAAACGGCACTGTAGTGAGCTGCTCTTTTTCTATTTGGACAACATTTCTATCCTCAAAGATTTAATGGACAGATCTATTGCTCTATATTGGTGCTTGGAAATTTGAAAAAGTTTTGACCTTTTATACACTGCTTAAAGATGCGAGGCAAAGCTATTCCACTATACTTCAAGCAAATGCATTTTTTCCTTGACTATTGAGGACAATTTAATGAAGATTACCTCAGGCCCACTGCTTATTGTTAGGAAGCTCTCCACTGCTGTCAGCGTCCCTTAAATCAAGACAGTAAACAATAATTCAATAAACAATAATAATTCATTTTGCATCATCAATCTTGCCAAACAAGAGTTACTTGTATTACCGTATTTTCCGGACTATAAGGCGCCCCTAAAAACAGTGCGCCTTATAGTCCGGTGCGCCTTATATATGGACCAAATTCCTAAATTTAAACTGACCCGAAGCATTGTGTCATGAAATCAATCATAAGTGGCCCGCTGAAGACTGAATCATGAATCAAAAAGACTATGGATTATTATTTTGTGATTATAAAGTCATTTGTTGCGTCGGAAGTTAAAATCAAAAAGATAAAATGGAGAATGATTTGATTTGGATTCAAAATCTGACATGATGCATTAATGGTATGCCTTATAGTCTGGTGTGCCTTATATAAGGACAAAGTTTTAAAATGGGCCATTCATTGAAGGTGCGCCTTATAGTCCGGTAAATACGGTAATTATTTTTGCACTTATGGGACTTCTGTGGGTCCACTGTACCAAAAATGTCATAAAAACAGTCTAACCTTTAAAGTGGCTCTGAGTATAAAGAATTCCCAAGTCTGCTGGTATGGAGTCAAAGCCGCAGCTACCAATTACATACACCCCTTTGTCCAAGGCCTTACTGTGGTACTCCAACTGCATGCGCTCCAGAAACTACAGAGACATTTTTTTTTTTTTTTCGTGTGAGTGTTGGCCTCTCTGTGTTCACATAATTAGACAAATAAATGTTCCGTTTACCTGAGGCTCTCCACAGATGTCAATGTAGTGAGCTCCATTCTCCACGCATGCAGCGACCACCGGCTCGCCATAAAACCTGTACTGAAACAATGACACAGACAACATTAGTGCATTAATCCAAATTTCAACAGTTTGTTTTGATTCATTTCTCAACAACAGCAGTTTTTAATACTTACCGGGCCCACACAGTTGAGAATAACCAGAGCCTGTTGGCACATGACGGCCAGAGATTCTTTGCTGGACACATCTGCTATGATGATGTCAACGTCTGTGCTCAACTCGGGCATGGCTGAAAATGAAGATATATTTATTGTAGAGATAAACATGAGCATTGTTATCGAATTTCCTTCTGCACTGAAATCTATTTACATATTGTTTATGGAAATTTACTTGAGTAGTTTGTCACTGCATACTTACACTCAAAATATTATTTAAAGGACAGCTTTCTACTTTTACTTGAGTCATATTGTTGTAAAGTAAAAATACTTTTTTTTCAGTTTTGATTATTTTGGTTACGAACCTCTGTGTGTATACCCACCTAGCCTGTTGGCGACCTGCTCGAGCATCCCCTTGAGACGCTGTCCGCTTCTGCCGGCCACGGCCCATTTTAGACGGTTGTCTGGGGTGCTGTCGGCGGCGTAGCGAGCGACTTCTTCCACTACAAACTTGCCAGTGAAGCCTGAAGCACCAAAAACTACGATGTGGTAAGGTCTGCTAGATGTCACCGCCTCCATTGTGTGCGTGTGCAAAGTCAGTCCGGGTAATGTTACTTCCGGCCGTGATTTTTTAATAACTATGGTGAAAACACCACATACTAGTGAAATAAATGTGCTTAAAAATATTTTACTAATTATAGTAACCAACCTCACCATGCCGTTGCAGTCCGAGACGTTAAATATGGATATGCTCCATTCGAGGAAAGTTCCGACCTTCCTCGAATGGAGCCGGAATTATCCCACACGGATTTTCCCATTTCCGGCCTAGAATGAAGACAGTTTATTCCGATATATAATTGTGGTTTCGTTATTTCGTTTATCACATCACGTTTTGACCTCCAGAAAACCTTCTTCATAATTTCCTTAACTTATAGAAATAAATAAATATAATGCATTCAAAGCATTTCATTCACCAAATACTTTGTTGGTTACTTTCTGCTTAACGTTATCACGTCCGCCATATTGGATGTGTCAATGGACTGAAGCTGGAAACAGAACAAGTGCCCATAGTTCAAATTCTCTCAATCATCCATTCACAAAAACACATAGAAAAATAATTAATGAGCTGATTTATTTATTCCCTTTTTTTATCAATATTATATTGAACCTCAGTGTTACACATTTTTAGCTCATATTAATTTTACCAATACCCCCAAAAAATCTGTTTCAATATAAAAGGAGTATGAATAGTTAACATTATTCCAAACTTTTTCCTAACCATACTACTGTAAATGTTGAGATACCAAAAATACCCACTCTATTTTCTATTAAATCTGATTTTGAATGTAAAACAGTTGGGGCATTAGTGCATCAGATAAACATCCTGAATACAAGGGGCAGAAATTAGGTTTCCTCTGCAGGGTGCCTGGGCTCTCCTTCAGGGATAGTGTGGGAAGTTGGGTCACCCACAAAGGATTCAGAGTCGAGCCATTGCTCCTCCATATTGAGCGGAGCCAGATGGGTGTGGCTCGTGCATTTTATTAGGATGCTTGCATGTCCAACCGGAAGGAGGCCCTGGGGACGACCTAGGACATGACAGTCTCTCGACTGGCGTGGGAATGCCTTGGGGTCCCTAAAAAAACAGTAGGAAGAATTGACTGGGGACTGGGCTTTCCTGTTGAAGCCGCCACTTGACTCCAGCTTAACGGTTTTGGTGAATGTGTGGATGGATAGATTTAAAATAAATGGCTTCTAAACAAATATTACAGATTGTTTAAAAAAACACAGTACAAATGATAAATTCCATGGATCAATGCAGCTGCAATCATAATGGAAAGTCATGAATAATTGGAACATCAGACTAAAAAAAAGCCACAAACTGATACAAATGAGGGTAACGAGTATTTATGTTAAAATATGGACACAAGTGAAAGTAGCAAGAACCCTTCTGAGGTAAAGATTTTGTCTAGGATAAACGATCCACACAAGTAAACGTTGACTATCATCTTCTGACTTAAAACATTTTATATTTTGGTCTTTCTTGGAGATTAAAACTCAATTTCCAAGTCATGCTAAAATCCCAGATGTCATCCTGTCTGTGACTTTGACCCAGAACTATTTCAGACTTCACACGATGGCTCTTATGTTCCGTGAGGCAGCCAATGTCGGAAACCTTGGAAGAAACTCCACACGTTGGTCACGTAGAAGTCCATGTTCAGAGTGAAGTCGGTGCAAATGTTGGACGACTTGTCCACCAAGGAGCAGTAGAGCGCCGTCCCACCTACGCTGATCACCACGGTAACGAGACACAGCAGAAGCAGGATCAAGCAGGAGTCTCCACCCACTTCATCTGCAGTGAAGACATGTAAAGCAGATGTAAAGCAAGATGTTGTCCGAATTTCATTCGATTAATTGTAATTCAACTTCTACTGTCAAATAAATCAATATTGCTAGTATCCATTCAAATTAATTTCATTCATCTGTTACAGTCACCCAAAAACATTTCTTTATAAAAAATATTTTGAAATGCAATCGGATTAAGGGCAGGTGACTGACTTGGCCGTAACATAACATTCCACTTCTTCCGCTGAAATTAAAAAAAGTCTACTATTTGATTTAACTTGATGCGTTTCAGAATCCAACCTTGGTCCATGCCATCTTGCGGCTCAATAAAGCGAACTTTGCGTTTGGAGTTCATCTTGTTGTCTATGTTGCCAGGGGGTGGCAGTCCATCCAGGGATGCTCTCCTCCTCTTCAGAATAGAAACCAAACCATCGGAGGACAGACTCTAAATTTGAAACATAAAACAAGATAATCAAATTACTGGAAATGTTTTCTTGCACTTGTTTGTTTACATTCAAACATCGACTGCAGCAGCTAACCTATCAAATAAAAAATAAAATATGAATTTATTCCCAATTTTAAAGATTAAATGAAAATATATCAAATGCTCTGACTGCACTCCATTTACTTACATTTTTTTGTGATTTAACTACACTTCCAATTTTCTAAGCTACATATTCAAATGATTAATTTCATAATCATCATCGTGTACATGTAGTTAGACTTTTTGTCATTAGGGGGAAGTAAAAGTGACATTCAGGAGGGCTTTGATACTCAACACCGACAAAAAAAAAAGTGTCTACCTGCATTATCCGCTGACCTCAACCAAAAGCCAATTCTACTCCTCATACAAACTCATAAAACCTTTTGGTTAGGGTTAAATATTTCAGAATAAAGCGTAGGATTTATCCCACAGCAAAGAACCTGTTTTAGAATGTGGTTCTTTGAAAGAGTGTTCAGTTGTAATTCAGCATGGCTCCACCCAGCCAAAGCTCCAGTGGGTTATATAACAACACCGTGTACAGCCTGAAGTGCAAGTGCTCATTCGAAAGAGCCGATTTCCTCGAGAAATTAAATCGAGTATGATGTCACAAAGGGAGTGCCCCCAGCAAACGCTTTACTGCTGCGGGCTGTGATGTGCAGGAGTAATTCCACGCATGAGTAAAGGAATGGCGAGAAGAACAGACAGTGATCTTTCCTACCCCATCTACATAGTAAAGTTTTGCCAGGTCTGTGTCTGATGCCTGCGGAACTCCTGCTGGCCACTCCACCTTCACGTTCTGCTCTTCCTCATCCTCTTCCTTCATTTCCTCAAGCGTCTCTTCGCATATTCCAGGTTTATGATAGTTAGGATGATTTGACTTGGAGATCATTTCTCCCGCTTCTTTGTCATCTTCATTTGTTATTTCAGGGTTGCTTGCTGTCAACAGACATTAGAGAAAATATGTTAAGGCTGATTTATTATAGTTAACTTCACTAGCTGCACTTAGATGGTTGAATGAGATCCATTATAAGAACAGTTTTTACAAACTAATTATAATCACAGGCAGAGCTAGAAGGGGGGGGGGGGGGGCACGGGGGCACTGACCCCTTCTGAAATAAGGTGCCAGGCCAAAAATAATTTGGGGAATTTGGAAAGAATTTTTCTGTTCTTTTACAGCCTCCCTGTGATATTTTTGGCACAGCCTCCCTAAGGAAACAAAAATCCTTACAAATAAAAAGTATTCTAATGATAGTGCCTGGCGTTCTTTTTGCTCGAGGTCTTTACAAATAGTTATTTATGCCTACTCCATATTTAAAGGTCAAGCAAATTTTTATTTGATGAATGGTATCTTTAATTTGATTTTTATTTTGGTCATCTAGATAAAGCGCCATGGAACTGCACTCCATTTACCACATATGACCCAAAGCAAACAAAAACATACTTATTTATAAAAGGTCCACCCCATTTTTATCAGCTCTGTAATGTTAACAAAATAAATATAAAATGTTGTTGTTGTTTTATACTTGTCCTTGCTTTATTTTCTTGATTTTACTTGCTATGTAGCACTTTGAGATCCCTCCAAATATATAGTGCGTTATAAATAGAATTTATTATTATTATTATTATTATTATAAAATAGCTCAACACATTTTTCTACAATAATGGCCTTCAGTTGTGTCTCTGTCAACAACAACCGAAATAATTGCATTTACCTTTTCCCTGATGGGGCGCCTCTTTCTTGCTTTGTCTTGTTACGTCGATTAGCGTTCTATCCTCACCAAGGGATGGTCTTAGTCCAAACAAAGAGATGAAACCATGAAAGACAGGCATGAAAAAAACAACATGAGCTGACATCACCAAAATATGAAGAAAAGCAATAAGATTGTGAGCTTTCAAAGCGGGAAGTTGGCTTTCTCTGCTGAAGCTGATCCACCTGCACCCAAAGGCTGTGAGTTAGTCACATACCAGAGTGGCGCGGTAAACAACTATGTCTGGCATACAGACCTGTGGCATTAGTGATGTCTATCAGTCAGTTTAGGAAAAAAAAAAAAAAAAGTTCTTAAAGATTATTGCAAATGTATTGGTCTAAAAAGTTAAAAACAACTGAACAGTATGGGCAGTGATTATTTTGTGTACTACCTGAGAGAGCCTGCAAACACTAGTGGTTGGGTGGCCACCAATGTTATTATGTTATTAATAATAAATGTAGAAACCCTAGTAAAGATAAGAAGCCCAATGCCCTCCTGATTGTGGGCCGAAAAGACATGGCCCATCTGGCCAGTCCTGCTTGGACGGTATCATGTGCCATCTTAGGGCAGGGGTGTCATTTTTGTCGCATTGTAGTCATAGTTTCCCTTGGAGGGCCATTATGACTGTCAACGTCTTCTCTCGGCTATAGAACAAACTGATGAATAACTAGTTTTGAAATCAGAACTAGTAAAAATTGTTCAAATAGTTTAAAAATAATTAAAATTGCTAGCAATATCTCAATTTTTAAAAAGACAATTTGTAATTTTAGTAATGACACAAAGTTGTAAAAGCTACCAAACAAACTGACAAATAACTCATTTTCAAATCAGACGAGTAAAAACTGGTCAAATATTAAAAGAAAAAAGATATTATTAAAAGTGAAGACAATTTGCCAATTCTAGTAATGACACGAATTTGATCCACAATTTGTCTTGGCGGGCCACATAAAATGATGTGGCGGGCCGTATTTGGCCCCCGGGCCTTGAGTTTGACACCCATGCCACAAAACAATCGGTGACTAATATCAGAAAGGTTCCCAATAACATTTGCAAATAGGTCCATTTGCAAGTGTTTCTATGAGCGATCCAGTGATGACTCACTTGAGGTGTGTCCCACAGATGTGTCTCAGCGTCTCAATGTGTTTCTGACCAATGTTGTCTGTTTCAGGAGGCAAGCTCTTGGCAGCATCCTTCTCTTTGCATTGGCTCTCTGAAAGTACAAAAAAAAAAATCTATATTCTCAACCAATAAGTAGAAAAGTAGAAAATGAGTTGCAATACCCCAGTTCTCCTGCAGGACAGTAAGGTTAAAAAGCACACGCTCATGGTAGAGCTTCTCTAGCTGGAGAACCTGGATGGCCAACTGGTCTGGTGACATCAGCGGTTAAGGACGTTCAATACGACTTAAAGCATTAACAGAGACACACGAAAAAAGGGGCTACGCCGAATAGCTGAAAGAAACCAGATTTCTCCAGATTATTTAAGAGTTGACTAATTATGATATAGTGCAATTATTTTGTTTTGACTCTTCCATGCATTGCATGAAGCTTTCTCTAGAAAGGATACAGTCCTCTTGGAGTGAGCAGGCTTCTGCGATCTGTGATGAAAAACATGTTTAACGTACAGTGAAGGTGTATACCCTCGAGTGAAGAAACTTTAAATCCTCGTGAGTGAGCACAGCGGAGCTTGTCAAATTAAGCTGCTCAGCCAAGAGAAGATGATTTGATGTGAAAAGCACTCCATTCTTTCAGAGATGACGGTAGTGAGACAGAGCATGTGAAATTGAAAGTCACGTGCAACTACTTATATCACACACATTCAATTTCTTTTTTTTTTTTTTTTTTTTAAATTCTAATTCATGTCAACTGGAGCAGGGATTCTCAACTGGTCTCACCATTAGGACCAAATTACCAGTCATTAAATTACAATTCACTTGGATAGAAATCAAACATTTTCAATAAAACAACATAAAAACACAGCATATTATATTTTAGGAATGTTCAATACCAGTGTGAGAAATTAATCCTTGAGCAGTAACCGATACTGAATGCCGATACCATTAATACTTTTGATACATAACCCCCCCACCAAAAAAACAAAACAATAAAAGACTTATATATTCCAATACAGCAATTTTTCTTAAAACTCCACGAATAGCAATTTCTAATTCGTAAAACTGGCCAATACTGGTATCAACCACCATTGCGACAATTTATATCCCGAAATACGGCTAGTATCGGTACTGATACTTTGGTATCGGTACTCTCCCATCCATAATCCTTTTAAACATTGTCCAAAACACAAGTGCAAACTGAATGGCAAAAATTCTAAAGATGCCAAATCAACATTTTCCCCAAAAATATCAATATTACACATCATCGTATCTTCATTGATCACAACTACAGGCATAAAACAACTGAATCAAAACTCTGCACATAAATCGCTAGCATGCAAGATGCTGTTTTTGTGAACTTTGGTGGACTGAATGAAATGGGGGAAAGTGCTCGTGTCACCAGATGCGTGTTTGGTCTCCCTTAGTAAAAGGATATTCCCCCAAAGGATTAGGAGGAAAAAAAAAACCTCTTTCCACACAAACACCCACCTGGTGTAGCGAGTGTGGCAGTAGTGTGTAGTCAGTATTTTCTCCGAGAGACTGCAGAGAGGCCAGCAGCTCTGGGCTGAGGCTCGACGCTCCATATCTAGAGACGCTTCCTGGAAACATACCAGAAAACGAACAAAACACCTAGGAAACTCACCTGCTGTTTCTCATGTCCGATTATTTACGTGAAGCCTTGCATGTTTCCCGACGGAAGCAATGTCAAGTGCAGGAAAATAAACCCGGTGGTGTCATCCGTGATGTCAGCGTGATGAAGGTGTGCTTAAGCAAATATGCCCCTCGTGGAAAGTGTCACAACGTGATGATGCGCTCATATTAAAGTATGAGTCACAATGATGAACTTTAGCTGGGAGGTGAGATTAGAATGCTTGATTTAACTACAGCGTGAAATATTCAATGACATTTTGGGGGTATGTTGTTTTTAAATTGCATGCGAGATGGATTTATGAAAGAAAAAAAAAAAGTTGCCTGCTATTACAGACATACTGAACATAAAAAGTATTTTTCCGGGGCTTACTATCATCCTGCTCATCTTAATGCTCTGGTTGCCTGGAGCACGCTCAGAGGAGGAAGCATGAGGATGATGATGATGATGCTTCTAACCAGCATGTCTTTGCAGAATGACGTGTTTCACTTTGTCTATCAAATATATTTCACTTGAGTTGGTTCATAAATGAGAAACAAGTCTCCGGGGGGTCCATTTTGTGAATAAGCATTGATTTTACTGTCCAAGATATCAGCCATAATAATTAATTCATGTATCTAGCGCTAATTTTGACAATTTATAACAATTATCGGGTAAGTAAATGTGATTAGGAATATAATCGCTTGCGAGACCACCCTAAAATGTTTTACAATTGTCTCTTGTCGGCAAAAAATGATGGAAATTTACAACTAATAAAACTCTTCAACTCAAGATAACAGAAGACAGCGCCAAAGCACTATGTTTAGACCAGATCATGCTTTGAGGCGAGATTAAAAAAAAAATCTGGGAAGTTAATTTATTTGCGTGTATGATATAATTTATGGTATTAAAGACCATAAAAGATTAACTATTACATAAGAGTCAGGTGTCAGGTGTTGAGGCCCTCCATGTGGACTATTTGAATCAAAACAACAAAAAGTTATATAATAAATATAGTACCTGTGACACTGCTGATGTCATCATCATCCTGATGAGCTGCAATGTCTGGACCATTAGGCGGCTCACTGGTGTTATTACCCATCACCTCAGCCAGCTTTTCTTTCATGTATTTTTCTTCAGTAATCGTCTCGGTATTAGTTTGTCCTTCCTTGGTCTCGCTTTGACGAGAACAGAAAAGGTCTCGGTACTTCGATGGGCAAGCAGGGGGAGATGGGCGACGTCTTTTATTACGCAGGGCTTGGATGTAAAATCAGATTCATTCGCTGGCTTTCTCCAATCTAGATTCAAAGAGACAACAAATATGACTAACTTTTTTACCTTGAAAACACAGACAGCAAATTTACATCAGCTGACTTCCAATCATCTGGAGTTTTAGAATTGTTGGCTATTGCTTCTAATCCACAAACTAATCCATAAATGTCAGTTAAATTAAACCAGGTCACAGAATTATTCTGACTAAATTTTGCAAAAAGAGAAAAAAAGATAACTCATTATATAACTTACAGCCTCCATTGTTTTTTGCTCATCCCAGCTAATCACCTGCACCCATCTGTTAGGGAGGAAGGAAATCACAAGGCCTGCTGCCATTTGAAATGCTAAAAGCTTGTCAACACCAACGTCAACTTCCTGTCTCTTAGCATTAGTGGAGAATGAATAGGTCAGAGCTGACATGGGGCAAATTAATTACATGCATCACAAATGATGTTTTGGGCTTGCGCGACAATGTTCTAACAATATTTATTCAGCATTGGGACACTGTAAATTTTACAACATGGAAAGAGATAGGAGCAAGGAATGACTCATAATATATGGAGATTCAAGGAGCAAAATAAATATCCTACCGCGTTATAAAAACATGCACGTCAGGTCGTTCAACCATTCGTGTTTACACATCCATTCACAATTCGATTCCCACCTACAATAAATGTATCAATTATTTAATGAGATAAAACAGTATAAGAGTCACCAATTTAAGGAAAAATTGCTTAATTATACCATATTTAAGGGAGAAACAGTTAAATTGTTGACAATGCAAATGCTGTGTGGTCCGGATTAAAGACGGAGCGGGCCTTATGTAGACCCCGGTCCGTACTTTGTACACCCCGGGGCTTCGTTACTTAATATGCCTTTCCCCATGGAAACAGATTTTTGTATTGTTTACTTGAATGTTTTGTTTGTCTTTGGACTAATTGGGTGTAATGTGTCGCCGTGGGATAGTAGGAAACGCAATTTCGATCTTTTTGTATGTCTTGACATGTGAAGATGTCTTCAAACTTCCTTTTTTTTTTTTTTATACATTAAAATTGTTCATCTTTTTCATTTAAGCGTATGAATGCCACTGTCAAAAGCATCACTGAATCGTTGCACACCAGAAGGATCTAGAAATGACAAAATGAGGCAGCGGGTTTGCATTCACATATTGATGGCTCAAACATATTTTTGATGTTGATTTAGAAAATATCTTTAGGATTTTCTTTTTTCAAGCACTCCATTATTTGCAGATATTTTTACTTTTTTTTTTTTATCTTTAAAGTCAAAGTCTGCTTTATTCTCAATTTCTTCACATGTCAAGACATACAAAGAGATCGAAATTGCGTTTCCCACTATCCCACGATGGAGACAAGAAATATTACACCCAATTGCTCCACAGACAAACAAAACATTCAAGTAAACAACACAAAAAGTAAAAATAAGAAGGGACATACAATGAATAAATAAGAGCAACTTGGCTGAAATGGTGCAATTGTGCGTACAGCAGACATTCAGTCAAAAAAATAAATAAAACCTTGCACAATACAGATTTTACCATGCATTGTAAATTTATATCTTTGACGTTTCTTTTTAATTTACTTTAACTTGATGACTATTTGGTACGCCCTAATGCTGTACACATTATTATTTTATTTTTAATTGGAACCTGTCATGTGATTTAGCTCCATAAATTGTGCCGTGGCCAAAAAAAAAACAAGTTGAAAAATTCGCCGCTCAATAGTTCCCACGCTTGAATTATCTATAAAATGCGATTTCTAGTCAAATAGGTGCAAAATTACAGACTCTCCGTCGTTTCCTTATGTAGCATGACCATCCCTCCAACCCAAATGAACGCGATCTTACATAACTTTAATGACACATCTGGGAAGGATGAAGACAGACTACTCACCGCTGCATGATGTTTATAAGTGTCCTTGCACATCTTCGTCTCGAGCGCTTGTTTTTATGGATGCAGGTGCACATCAGCCTTGTCGACTGTCCTCCACGATCATCTTGTTTACCCTTCCATCCGGGGAATTTGCAACCTTACTGGATTCCCTTCACGCGATTGAAATGGATTTCTTTTAAATCACACATGTGGCCGAGGCTGCCATCTTCTGGCAGAGAAATGGAGTCGTACTGTGTGTCAGAGGTTACGTAAAAGAGTCATATGATGACTTAATCCGGTGTAGTGTGCGTCAGATTACCAGGAGTTGCACAATAACAAGATACCACTTGTCTCCATTCTGCATTTTGTTCATTTGTATTATCCATTCATCCATGTTCTAGTGTGTATATGAGGGAATAAAAATCGGTACCACCTAAAGCATGGGTGTCAAATTTTTGTATTTTTGCGGGCCGCATTGTAGTCATAGCTTCTTTCGGAGGGCCATTATGACTGTCAACCCAAATAAATGTATGAGCACTTCATATTATATACAGTAAAAGCTACAAAACAAACTTGTTTTCAAATCAGACGAGTAAAAACTGGTCAGATATTTATAAAAAACATTAGAAGTGAAAACAATTTGCAATTCTGGTAATGACACACTAATTTGATCCACAATTTGTCTTCCCGGGCCACATAAAAAGATGTGGCGGGCCGTATCTGGTCCCCGGGCCTTGAGTTTGACACCAGTGGCCTAAAGGCTTTGCGCTACTTTTGTTAGAACGTCAATTGCTTAGGTCAGTTTTACCGATTTCCAACTATTTCCGTTTTCGAAATCCTTAAAAATAAAATCAATTGATACGATATAAGCACAATAAAACATGAACAAAATTTGCAATATCATAAAAATGACAGCAAGGTAATTTACATGTACCTATAATTAATTCTTACAATAAAATGCTAATATTATTCGATACTATTGAGTCCTCTCAGGCTTCCTCGGTGTACGTAGGACTTAAATTTTAGAAACAATTTTCTACCTTAGTTTCGAAAGACTACCAATTTTATTTCAATGTTGTTCAACTCCAAAATGTATATACAAAACAAGTTATTGGGAATTTTAGAAAGAGTCACAGAAAAGCGCGAACGTAATATTGACGAAATAAAAACGTTTTAAAAAGCTAACACATTTTTTTCATCAGACTAGGACACAAATTGGTGGACAGGCAGAAAAAACAACAATGTTCAGTGGTGAAGAAAAGCAAAAGTGATATTGGAATAAAATAAAATAAAATAAAAATGCAAATTCACAAATACGCTGAAATTAGAACAAGAAATGACCAACTACACCAACAACTTTAAAATATACAGTTCATGATAAACCATATATACATCATATATACAGTATTTCAGCCCAAGAAATAAAATGTAAAGAACTGCTGAAAAAGTTTCTTAAAAAAAAGAAAGTTCCTCCATTGTAAGAGCATAGAAGTCCCTTATTTTTTGCTTCCATTTACAGGCATATACAATATTACAATTTCTGACAAAACAAAAACAAATCTTAAGGTGACATGTGTTTAATCAATAAGTGATAATCTACAAAAAAAAAAGTAGTTATCATACATGTAATTTCCAGTTCCTATCATGTGAGCTGCCATCCAAAGAGGCCGCCATCTTCTCCCTCTTCACCAACCATCGTGCCATCTCTTCAAGGTCCTCCAGGGGCTCCCCGGAGTCCACCTTGAAACCCTGGCAAAGGTCGGCTGCAAAAGTGGGTACAGTATGATCACCCATTCATTTCCTATACTGCTTCTCCATACATTGTGACTTTCCAGAGTAAATTAAAATCCAATAACTCACAGTCTTGGTTCTGTATGGTGTACTCCAACGCGAGAATCTGCCCGACCTGTTCCAGACCTCTGATCAATTTGTGGGACTGGGCTCCGACGTCTATGATCATCTACTGTATGAGCTCCGAACACGGCCGCTTGCCGCTGGAGCATGTGAGTCCCTGAAAATGCAAACAGTTGCATAAGATATTTTTTTTCTGCTAGTCTTTTGCAAACAATTCCCAATATTAACCTCACCTTGACATAACCCTGATTCGATCATTAGCCCCAAGACCCTTAAGAACTGTGTCTGTGTGTAAGTAGGTCAGCAAGTCCGACCCACCCAAACACACACACACACTTTACACTTGAGAACAAGACTACCCCCCCCCCCCCCTCTGCCCACTAAAGACAGCAGATGAGGTCCACCGGGAGCCGAAACACAACCCCTAATGTCTCTAAGCCACAAAATCAAATGATGCTTATTATGGTGATGTACAACGCGGGTATTGCTTTTTTTTAAGCAAATACGATATACAGTACAAAATAAAATTACAACTCTTCCCCCCCCCCCAACATGTTGAGTTTAATTCTTTGTTCTTTTGCCGCACATTGACCCAATTCCCCCTTCCCAGCCCCCAATGCGGTCATTAAAATTGCATCAAGAAGCAACGTTTGAGTGTGGTAGAGGCACGGAGGGGTCTCATGGGGGCCAGACGGTTCGTCATGGGGACATAACGTCACCATATGCAGCAGATTGTGCTTTGGAGCACATTTCGACTCGCGATGCAAGGTGGCCATCTTTTATTTAATATTTACTTAGGCATGGCTAGTTGGGCTTTTTTTTTTTTAGGGGAACTGCAAATGGGTTTTTCTGATAATGAAATTATCTGTCAAGCCGTTTTTCATACTACATATTCATATATATATATTTTTTTCAATTTAATTATTTATTTAGTTTCTAAATAGTTTCCTTAGGATGTTAGTGTTTGTTTGTTTTAGTGTAAACAAAATGGTAAATCCCAAATAACCATCAGCTACAAATATATCACATAGAATATGAACAATACATTTCATTTAGCATTTTATAGCCTATACCTCTTTTCTGCATCCGTTGCACTTTGTCAATCTCGTATACTTTGTAGTTTTCAGGGATTACATGATCCGCCCAGCGAGATTGCTGGCTATTAAATGATTGTCTTGCGGCAGGGGTTGCGTCATTTGAAAGATGATGAAAGTGAGTGCCTACAAACAGAAATAAATCCAATATGAGAAAGATGCCTAAGTGTTTTCATTGACTTTTCTGTCAATTTTTGAAACCTGGTGGAATGGTATAACCCTTGATTATTTTCTGAACCAACCTGTTTTTGCATTTAATTTCTAATGCTGAATGAACGGTTGGCTTCATGTATTAATAATATGACTTCTGGCACTGTAAGGCTTTCCTCACCACTAAGCGTACATGATCTGACGGCATTCCATAGACATGTCATCTCCAATTCACATCACCGCTATTCATTAAAAATGTCTACAGTCTTTTAGGATCATTTCTATGAAACTTTCATGAGTTTTCTTTAACCATATTTCACAGTTAGGCCATATTTGTCAAATTTTCCATCCATTTTTTTTGTCCTATAGACAATAGGCAACAGAAAATTATGTGTAAAGCAATTGTTATTTTAAAATTATACATCCTTGACTTTCAGATGAAGCTAGAATTTGGCATTGGTTGAAAAATATCCTGTACCGTATTTTCCGGACTTTAGGGTGCACCTACAAACCTAAAATTTTCTCAAAAGCCGACAGTGCGCCTTATAGTCCGGTCCGCCTTATACATGGACCAAATTCCTAAATTTAAACTGGCCCGAAGCATTGTGTCATGAAATCAATCATAAGTGGCCCGCTGAAGACTATGAATCATGAATCAAAAAGACTATGGATTATTATTTTGTGATTATAAAGTAATCTGTTGCATCTGAAGTTAAAATAAAAAAGATAAAATGGAGAATGATTTGATTTGGATTCAAAATCTGACATGATGCATTAATGGTGCGCTTTATAGTCCGGTGCGCCTTATATAAGGACAAAGTTTTAAAATGGGCCATTCATTGAAGGTGCGCCTTATAGTGCGGAGAATACGGTAATTTGAAAAATGAACTGTGTCTCTTTAACAGTAGTCTAGGTTCATTTTGAAAAACAATCATCACCTGTACCCCAAATAATTTGTTCTATAAATTTTAAATAAATATAAATTTGATAAATCTTTTTGAATTTTTGGAACATTTTGAATTTCCATATATTGCTCCCTTCTCTCCCTGCCACTTTCCATTCCCAGGTGTCCCAATACTTTTATATGTTGACTGCATCTTTTCTAATACATTAGTTGTACCTGTGTTACCTCTCCGCCGAGATGATGTGCTACTGTGAGTCTCTCCGAGGAGGGACCCGCTCCTGTCGCTCACAGAATCTCTGTTAGATATGCTGCTGGCTGTGGCTTCACTGTCCCTCACCAAACTATCATACCCACTGCTCATGGCACTGTTCCTGTTTGAAAAATACAGCGACGTTTTCCTCATAGCTGGCGGCAAATCGCCACTGAGCACACTTGTGGTGTCGCTCGCATGTCCACTCATGTGAGGAGGTGTCCGAGGAGAGGTGACTTGGTTGTAAGGAGAAGGAAATGACCCCATCGGGTCCAATCCCGATGAAGCGGGACTGGCGGGTCGTTCCTTGAAGAAGTCCGAAATGCGTCCGTTGGTGAGGCCCTGGATGGCAGATTTTGTGGATGAGCATGTGGAGCTTTGACTGGGCGTCCGGCTGATGGCGGGTGAAGGAGAAGAGGAGCGAAATGACGAAGTCCTCTCAAAGGTTTTGCTGTCCGGGGAAAGACTAGCGCTCCGGTTAATGGAATGCTGCGGGCCTTTACTAGGCAGACTGAGGTTCTTGATGCTGGGGGCGGACAGGCGTCGGACTTTGGGACAAACCATTTTCAGTTTCCCGACGGCAGACAGCTTTGAATGTGTTGGCTTGGATTGGTTTGCAGTTTCAGAAGTATTATTACTCTGACTAGTTTGCCGAGTCTTTCTGGAGCTTCTGCTTGCTCTTGGTATGGTAGAACCAGCAATGTTCTTTCCTTTGTGAGCACCTTTGCCGGACCCGTCAGAACCTTTCTTGGAGATCGCCTTTCCCCTTTCAAAGTCACATGTGCTCTTCCCCTGGGATTTACCCGCCAACTGATCCAGTTTGGCACTAAAAAGTCTGCCACTCTCCTCCAAGGGTGACATCATCCTCCCAGACACATGATCATGTTTCATACCTACCTTTGAGGTCTCAAATAATGATCCCTTTCTGAGAGGTCTCCTCGCCTCTTGCTTGTAGTCTGTTTCATATTTCAGCGAGGAGGCTTTGTGGAGGTTCACCGGGGAAGACTGTTTGCCACGCCTCCTCTCTAGGGTCACCCCCGGGCTACACGGAGTGGATGATGTCAACCCCCTTGGGTCTCTACAAGCGTCTGCCATATGATGGTGGCTTTGCTGGTGGTTGGCATTTAGCCAGCTTCGAGGCAGACTACCCGTATTGAAGGACTCGCCACGCGTTTCTAAGCAACCTAAGGAAACACCAATTAGCCGAGTATTCCCAAAACGTCTGCGAGCTGGTTCATCCCCCGAGAAGGTCTTTGGAGGATTCGTGGAGTAAACATGCTCCCAGTCTCCATGGTAGCTTTTGTCTGTATTTTTGATCCTGTCGCCACAAATTTTGTTTTCCTCTATGTTGTTATGAGAAGATGCGTTTTCCAAGATCGTTGTGTGAGATTGGATCTGACTTGGGTTACTTATCTTGTTTGGATTTATTAGGTGGATCTCTGAAGCAGATTCTGGGCATTTTATTGTAGATTCAGTTCTTTGTGTTTCTTTTACATCATCTGAATCAGCATTTATCAGCATGGGGTTTATAAATGAAGGTAGAGATCTTTCTCTTGAAGGATACCGTAATTTTTCAAAATCAGTCGCCGGACCTCCCGGATGAACAAATGTGAGATTCGTCTGACTTGCTCCTGCAGAATCTTCTGTTACGTTCCTTATAATCTGGATCGGATGGGAGCCTGCAGAACCTTGAATGCGTGATGTTGACTGGGCAGCATCTTTAATACAAATGATGTTCCCTCCCGTCCTACCGCTGTCCAGTGTGCCGCTAATGGTCACCTCCTCCACCATAGAGAAGACAAGTTCATCTTGACCTTTTAAATCCAGCGGTTGTTGAACGGTTACGGTGATAGTTGCCGTCATTTCCTTAGCGTCCTTTTTGGGCTCGTCCGACGGGATGTCCTTAAGTTGAGAACTGCTCGGTAAAGGTTTTGAAGAGGTGCAGGGAGGAGAAGGAGGAGATGCGGGTAGACTCTTTCCAACTGGTGAAGTTCTTTTGTCGGATTTGAACCAGTCAGCTGCTCCGTGACTTTCTCGTCTCTGTGTAGGTTGAAGGGAATTGTTAGTAGGTTGAGGTTTGGTATCTACAAATTGAGACGCTTGTGTTTCAGCAGGCTGAGTAGCTCCGGTTTTTGGTAACTGATAGCGACAAGTTATGTTTCGATTGAGAGTTTGATTCTGCGGCTCCTCGCCGGAACTGGTTGCGCTGCACTCCTCGCAATCGTAAAGACCAGAGTCCTCTCTCTGGAAATTATCCCCGTTGAAGGCAGCATCAGTTTGTTTTTCCCGACCCAACGTCTGACTGGAACCTTGCCCCTGTTTCAACATTTGTGGGGTTTCTTTCTCTTTCTGGGATTGTGGTTTTGGTGTGATGTTGTTAACAGGAAGGACTTTTGACGAGGACCTGAGCAAATCCATCGTTTCCTCTCCGTCGATGCAGCCCAAGCGCTCCTGAAGCTCGGCGAACGTGTCGCATTTAAGACAGTCCCTCTCCGGCTTCTTCATTTCTGCTTTCAGAATTTCAGTCTGCCCTTGAGTGTCATCTTTCTTGCTCTCTGCGTGAAGTTTCGGAATTTTCAGCAGCTCTTGCAGCAAAGCGGTAAACTCCGGATCTTCCATATCGGCCTTGTTTGGATGTAAGGAAGGTATGATGGGCACAAACTCGGGTTTTGCTAACCTTGGGGTAACTCTAGGCTGAATCAATCCATCAGAGTCTATTTGGATGACTGTATCACAGGATTGGTCACTACTGGAACGTTCATCGAGCTCTCCGCGGAGACGAAAATGTTGCACGTCAACATCGACCTCGTCGGTGGAGTGGAAAGCTCGCAGGGAAAAAGATGGAGGGCCTCGCTTTTGTCTTGTCAAACTCCTGCCGCTAGGTGAGCATGAATTGGATTGCTGTGGAGTAAAGATTTGGTTTAATTTTAGTATTGGATTGGACTCCATTAAATATATATATATATATATATACCGTATTTTCCGGACTATAAGGCGCACCTAAAAACCTAACATTTTCTCAAAAGCCGACAGTGCGCCTTATAGTCCGGAGCGCCTTATATATGGACCAAATTCCTAAATTTAAACTGGCCCGAAGCATTGTGTCATGAAATCAATCATAAGTGGGCCGCTGAAGACTATGAAACATGAATCAAAAAGACTATGGATCATTATTTTGTGATTATAAAGTAATTTGTTGCGTCTGAAGTTGAAATAAAAAAGATAAAATGGAGAAAGGTGCGTCTTATAGTCCGGAAAATACGGTATATATATATATATATATATTTTTTTTTTTTTTTGATACTATACAAACGACCATCAAAATGAGCAAAAACAGCACCTCAAAATGAGTGAATTAATTCATAACAAATAGTACCTTTGTCCTCTTCTGTGTCCTGCGGATGCGAGAAGCCAGCTGGATGATGGAGGTGGTTTCATGTAGCTGCGCCAATGAATTAGCAACCTGAGCAATGACTGTGGTGTGGCAGTTAGCATGACTCAAGGACTCCCGAAGAAGCATGGTTAACTTACTTCCTCTGCGCAGACAAAAACAACAAAATATTACTAATATAATATTACTTCAGCCACATAAAAAAAATCCATTGATATTTTCTCTTTGACAGTTATACTGTAATTTTTTTTTTTTTAATTACTTACTTTTTGGGGATGGTTTTATGGCCACTTAGTAGCGACAAAACAACAGGGCCCAGGTCGGAATGCGGAGGTTTATTTCGGACATATCCAACCCCGCCCCTCATCCCACTACAGACATCAATCATGGTCAACTTGGTTGAGCTGCGTGAACCTAAAGCAAAAATTCATGAAATGTAAATCATGAGATCTTTATGAACTGAAATTTGGGGTTAGCTAGAAAATACTTAATACAGAGCTATTTGCCTATGTTCACATGCTAGCTAAATATTTGATGACAACCTTTCCCAATGGTGCTGCTTTCTTGTGTGCGAGGGGGCTGGACGTGCAGAGTAAAAAACATGATGGAGCTGTGGGACAAGAACGTGGTGAAGTCATTATGCCGGCGTGCTGCAATGGCAACATCCAGGAGGGAGGCAGCCCGCTCAGCAGTTGGAGCTTTGACCCGATTGTGGTTCCGGAGCTGGGAAATAAGTCAAAGAAAAACTATATTGTCAAACCCATAGGTGTCAAACTCAAGGTTTGGGGGCCAGATACGGCCCGCCACATCGAAGACAAATTGTGCATCAAATTCATGTGTTATGACTAGAATTGCAAATTGTCTTCACTTTTAATAATATCTTTTTTATTAAATATTTCACCAGTTTTTACTCATCTGAGTTATTTGTCAGTTTGTTTGGTAGTTTTGACTATATAATATGAGGCGCTCATACATTTATTTGGGTTGACAGTCATAACGACCCTCCGAAAGAAGCTATGACTACAAAAAAATTTAGCGTCTTAAAATTTTTATGTATATATATTTTTTCCATTTTTTTTTCTAGTTATAGTCAGCTAGAAATGACATATTTGTCTTACTACCTGTATCCCATGAATGGGGTCCTCTTGGAGCCGAATGTGAGCTCTCGGCCTGTCCTGTATGTTGCCTAAAGAAGGGACAACCTCCCCCAGTAGATCTCTCAGTGTATCCTCCTCTCCACTGCAGAGTTCCACAGCAGATACAGACACAGTAAGATCTGTCCACGTCTTCTCCCGCCGCTTCTCGATGGCACTGTACAGCCAGGAGATGGCGCATGGAATCAGCCCGAGCTTGTGGATGCTCTCAGTGTTCCCCACCATGCTGGACCAGGAGCCTGAGGGAGACAAGGGTTGACAGGGATTGTGGATGTATTATAATTTATACCACACTAAAGCGTAATGCCACAAAATGACATATTATATTTTACAAATTTGTGTCATCAACTTAAAACCAGCATTACTCATATGAAGGAAATGGTAGATATAATAAGAAATATAATAAACATAAAAAATAAAAATAAATAATATACTAATAAATCTTATAAACATAATAAATAGAATAAATATAAAATAGAATAGCCCTTTTCTATAACCATCAATGGTAGTGAATTTGTCTTCCTTCATTAATTATATCCCATTTCAAAGCTTAATTCAGATAAAAAAACAACAACAACAACAATTTATATCATAGACCAGCAAACTGCAAGTGGGAAACTTGCAATGTAGCGGAACGGCTCACTCAGAAATTGGCAGATAAAATATTTTAAAATTTACTTGGTTGTTTGATTTCACACTTGATGGGTGGGCAAGCACTACTGAGCTCTGTTTGCATATAAGCCATATGTAAATTATAATATAAACAAAACATTTTCTGGACTCATGCCCAGCCGCACCTTATCCTGCACTTTTCCCCGGGATCCCATTAAATATACAGGCCTGTTTTTTACCCGTTTGTCTCATCCAGACATTAATTGAATGAGGATAAAAGAATTGGTTTATTCCAATTAGAGGTCGAACTGCCGGCTACTGTCTGTTATTCAGACAAAAGACGATTCTGTGGAGGAGATTGATATCCCTCGTCTGCGGGCCGCGAGTAGTCTGCATCGGCCGGCTAACTCATTTAGGGAGAGTGGCTTCATGTGAAAAGGCAAGCTCCAAGGAAACCCTCCCCTTACCCCTGTGTGTGTGTGTGTGTGTGTGAGTGTGTGTGTTCTACAGTATCTAACGCTCAGCGAGGCTAAGTGCAAGGCTCCATATCTTTAATAGCGACATTTTACAGTCCATTTTCTTTACAATCCCCTCTACGCTCAAAGCATCCCTGAAATACAATAAAAGGTGAGTTTAGGTGTTCTCTATGCTTGAGTGGCTATCGTTTATGGCTGGGGTCCCCAACCCCAGGTACGCGGACCGGTACTGGTCCGTGGGTCAATTGGTGCCGGACAGGAAAAAATATATATTGTTTTTTTATCGATGATCAATTGATTCAGGTCGAGGCGCTCGTCCCGGTCACGTGACAGGCAAAGCTATCAAAAATGAGTAAGAATTTATTTAGAAAAATATTTTTAAATTGGCGATTCTTTCCCAATTACATCCGTCGGTTCAGGTCAAGACGCTCGTGTCGGTCACGCGACACCGCAGTTGAGCGTCTTGACCTGAATTAATTGATCATCGATAAAAAAAGCTTTTTTTTTTTCCTGTGCGGCTTGGCGGCCCAGTACCAAGTGACCCACGCAGCCCGGTGGTTGGGGACCTCTGGTTTATGGGACTCTTCAGCCATAAAAAAAAAGATTTTTTGGTGCGATATAATTCATGAGAGATGAATGGTTTTGTTGAAGAGGAGTTTAAGATGAAGCACTTTTCTGTAATTATTGTAAAAAAAAAAAAATCCAACATTTTGCAAAGAGAGCAAGAGATGGGTGGGACATAAAAAGGAGAGGGGGTTGAAGTGATAAGGGAAGGATGGATGACAATAAAGGTGTAAGAGGGAGGGGGATGGATGAATGGCCCTTGAGTCTAGATAAAAGCATCCTACTCTCATTTCAAAATTTTGAACCTGTGGCCCCTCGCAGTGAGCGATTACTCACCCACATCAGCGCACCCCAAACCTAGCACACATCCGTCGCTGCCACTCATCACGCAGCGGATGACATCAGCCAAGACGCCAGCACACACCTCAGTCTGGTCAGACAGAAAATATTTAATGAAGGCTGAATGAGGTAAAATAATCCAATTGAAAATATGAGGCACCAAACCTGACTGGAGTCTTGAGGATAGACAGCGTCATAATGGAAAGCCTTCAGAAGATCTTTGCCGTCCCTGCTGGAGGTCCTCTTAGCGCGCGGTGGACTTTGGCATGCAGGTTCTAATAAAATGGCTCTTTTCTTGATGGGGTCGATGTGGAGAACTGGAGATTGGCCGTCGTTCATTGTTGGGTTCATTCGCAACACAACTTTGAGCTGGAAACAAAAAATTGGGATGGGTGGGTATCGTCACTCATATGGGGATAAAAATAAATAAATACATGGAGAACATATGGTTATGAGAATTTCACATTTCACACTGAACACATCAAAATACTTCAAAGTATTCACTTGAATTTAATCTGCAACGTACATGTTTAAGCTCCTTCTGAAAATGACATCACAGCCTTTCAAAACTGCTGATGCGATCACACTGTGCTTCGGTGCAATGCTCTTTGAAAATATCTTCATATTAAATTTACAACTATTAAAAATTCATGATAGACTCATTCTACCTGTTCTTGTTCTAACCATGAAGTGGAGCTTACATATAAAAAGAACACTGTTTCAAAAGTACAGTGATCCCTCGCTACTTCGTGTTCCGTTTATCGCGGCTTCACTGCATCGCGGAATTTTTTTTTCCAAATTAAAAAAAACATTTAAAAGTCAAAATAAAACTTCTAAATTGAGGAAACATGTGTGTAACCTTTCGGACAATGTAGTATTGCTCCAAATTTTCGTTTACATTCTGTTAGAAGTCCGTTTTCGCGTGTTAGCATCTTTCCGCTAACTCCTTAGCCTGCCCATTACTTCTTGTTGGTGACCATACTTCGCGGATTTCACTTATCGCAGGTTTTTGAACCAATTATCTGCGATAAATGAGGGATTACTATTAAGATGTAAACACACATCCACAAACAAAAAGAAAACGAGTGCAAAGTTCAACTTTCAGGCTGCACGAGCTCATTTCATTAGCACAGATAAAGGATCTGTGCATTCACTCTGGCTGCACGAGCCGATGCAAACCGGCCCACTGTTTTTTTTACATGTCGTGACATCAATTACTTAATGCAGTGGTCTCCGGGAAGGTCTTAAATTTGCCTCGATCCTGACTGACAGCCACTTAACATGGCTCATAGGCTACAATGACTGTCGGGCATGAGAAACAAAGGACAATGATCTATGTAGGACATTCAGTCAAGTGCAGAAGTCGGCATAATGCCCGAATGACATCATCAATCATTGACAATTTGAAATCCATGCTGCAGCATGATATTTCTTTTTTCCCTCTCCTCATAATTTCCATAATGTATGCAGTAAGTGTGCACCGAACAATATTGAACCTGTGTCGAACCATATTTATGAGACGTCAATTATTCAAGAGACGCTTTAACAACTCAGAATTTTTTTTTTCTTCTCTCTCACACGCATAAAATCTAGCACGATGGAGCTGAGTGCTCGAGCAGCTGGGGGCAGGCTCCATCTGAGCCCTTAAATGTAATTCTAGACTCAAGCCAAGTCTATAAAGAGCAGGCCGTCGTATTGATCCGGCCAACTTTTCCCAGTGGTCAAGAAGGATGAGGAACAAGAGAATAAGATGGAGGCATTAGCGCCACCTACCATTGCATCATGAAGAAAGGAGGAGGGGGGTGATACCGGATCCCCTCCAAATTGACTGATGTCTTTACAATTCAATATGGTTGGTAATAATGCTAAGATGTTTGTGGTTTGGAATGGCGCCTGTAAAAATGCACCAGGCTTGCTATTTGTCTCTATACATTACTTTTTTTATAGAAAGCACAACCAACAATTATAATGTGCAGAACCCCAACTCCAATATGGAAAGGAATCAATCAAAATCACAACCTTCAATTATATTAAAACAAAAATAATAGTAATATAATGCAGTCAAAATATTTGCCAAACCATTTTTGGTCAGATTGTCGAACAATTCTAAAAATATTCAGTCCACTTATTTGGTTGAAAACAAATTACAGGCAACGGTAACACTCCAGTCCTGTAGTTGGCGCTAATGTAAAAACAAAACATACCATTTACTTTAATTTCATTTACAAGAGGTAATTTGACATTAATTAGTAGATAGTGGTTGATAGCCATCGTTGAAGGTCAAAAAGGTCAAACACCAAACATGCGCTTACGGGCGGGGTACTGATTTTTATTCCATGCTTCTGCTGCCAAGAACAAAAACCAAAAATAGATGTTGTTTTGGCCACACACACACACTGGGTGGGCCCATCTGACGCTGATTGATTGGGTCCAAGGGGATGCTAATGTTTTGGGCAGAAACCATGTTATCGTTAAATAGATAGCGAGCTAATTGCTAGTTAATTGATAGCTCTAAATCGAAGAAACTGTTACCAAATAACCTAAATAAGAATATAAATTACCTTGCCAACATTTGGCGAGTCTTTGGTTCTGATAGCAGCTTGGAGCAGGCAGGAGGGGACAGGAGGAGGGTTTTTCTGGATGACATCCCTGAAGCTGTTGGAGAGATGATCAGGAGCTGCGTCGGAAGCCTGGCCTTTTCTCCTTGACGTCAGGTTGAGCTTTTCTGCTGCCCTGTCGGAATGTCACAACATTTTTGGGACATTTGTAGTCAAAGCCCTATTTTGTATTATTATTATTTTAATACCTGGCAAAAAAGGACATGGCAGCAGTGTTGGCAATGTTTACCACCCTGGAGAGGTGAGGAATCTTGGAGCTGCTGGCGTGTACAATATCAGTACATCTTAACACGGCATTGTCTGAAGCCTGCCATAGAGAAGAGTATGTTCAAATCCAAACATGTAATTGCACTCAAGCACCCCACTCTTAATGGTACTACTATCATGACGTGTTAGTCTAAGTGGGGCACACTGGGTTAAACGGATACCATTAGTCACATGACAGCTACGGAGTGCTAGGAAGAATTTGTGATGGAATTAAAGCGTGACTCAGAAGATAAAATGAGGCAGTAAGAGGAACAGAAAAAATAGCTACCGTATTTTCCAGACTATAAGGCGCACCGGACGATAAGGCGCACCTTCAATGAATGGCCCATTTTAAAACGTTGTTGCGCACTATTAATGCATCATGTCAGATTTTTAATCCAAATCATTCTCCTTTTTTTTTTTTATTTCAACTTCAGACACAACAAATTACTTTATAATCACAAAATAATGATCCATAGTCTTTTTGATTCATGATTCATAGTCTTCAGCGGGCCACTTATGATTGATTTCATGACACAATGCTTCGGGCCAGTTTAAATTTAGGAATTTGGTCCATATATAAGGCGCCGGACTATAAGGCGCACTGTTGAGAAAATTTTTGGTTTTCAGGTGTGCCTTATAGTCCGGAAAATACGGTACATGGCTACCGTTAAATCTTCACATTCATTTGACTGCTCAGAGCACCAAAGAGTTATTTGAAGAAGGTATTTATTTAAGAAGAAGCTTTTATCTATTCAAATGCTTACATATGCGTGAAGATTTATGAGCACGCCATTAGCACTTTCTATCAATATTGCAGTGCAGTCTCAATTGAAGATAATTACGTCTTACTTATTCACCATTACGTTTCCTTGGCACACGGCTGAACAGTACTTAGTTTCAAAGGCCCTGCCAAGTGATTTCTATTTTTTTTTTTAAATCATGAAAAGTTTGAAGATAAGTGCTGGAAACATTATTGTGGGTGTTCCTAATGTTGTGGCCAGTAAGTGCTTTTCAATCATTCGTTTCCCCTCTTTTTTTTTTTTAATGCTGCAATTCCATTTTCTTGCTGCCATCCAATCGCTACACTCTATAACTCCTCTTTTTTCAAATCTCCTTTCCATCAATAATAAATTCTATTGATCTGCTCCAACTTTTTTTTTTTAAGGAAATGTGCTCACTAATAGAATATTATTGTTGCGCAATTCAATCAGGGAGTGTTAGTTGATAGAAGTGTGTTGATTGCAATAAAATGTGGATAGTCATAATATTTTTTGGGTTTTTTTATGGGACATGGTACGATTTGGACCTCGAATCAAGTGCGACTTCCATCAAGCTAATGAATATTTATATTTCACTGTTTGCCCTTTTAAATAGAACAACCTCTACTCCTCATCACAAGAGCTTTTTTGACTGGCTCCATTTTACAACAAGGTTAAATCATGACCCAATTCCATTCCATTAGCAGAAGTACTTATGACAACATTTGCAGCCATACCATCGAAACGGGGCCAATAAATCATCGCTCTGCTGACGTGCACTCATAAAGATGTACATTATCCCTGAAGCCCATTAAGAGAAAGGGGGGGTTTGATTTTGTGTTAAACGGGGTACCTGATTGTGAGGATAAAAAGTGACACCGTCAGGAGACACTCGGTGCTGGTCCTCAACCCAGCGGTCCATATCCTGGTTGGGGGGCTTGCCTAGCCTCCTCCTGAGGGTCTGCGGGGTTCTCTGAGGCGTTCTGGGACTACGGGGTGTCCTGGGGCTTTGAGGGCAGTGATTCAGGCTATGAGGTTGTGAGGCAGATCTGTCCCCGAGTTTTGTGTTACTCTGCCCCAGCAGCGTAGCATTCCTGGTGCTGGGTAACTGGTGACCTCTGTTCAGAGCCAAGTGCACCGCCTCATGTTTGAGCTGGTTGAGCTTGGTGCCACATGTGGTGCATTCACCCAGCTCCCTGCCTCTGTCCCTGGACTCTGTGCTGGACCTGCTGTGGACACGTAGGTTGTCTTGGAGAAATGCACACAGGTCACTCTTGTCCTATTGGAATTGACAAAATAGGTAAAAGTGGATTGTTATTCATTCATAGTCTTATCTGAAGTAGTCATTTAAAAGATAACTTTAAAAGTGAAGTTAATTTTTTCTAGGTTGTAAAATTCAATATACAGTGATCCCTCGCTACTTTGCGTTTCGTTTATCGCGGCTTCACTACATCGGGGATTTTTTTCGAGAATTAAAAAAAACATTTAAAAGTCAAAATAAAACTTCTAGATTAAGGAAACATGTGTCTAATCTTTAGGACAATGTAGTATTGCTCCAAATGTTCGTTTACATTCCTTTAGAAGTCCGTTTTTCCGTGTTAGCACGAAAGCGTATTAGCATCTTTCCGCTAACTCGTTAGCCTGCCCAGTCTTGTTGGTAACCGTAGTTCGCGGATTTCACTTATTGTATACTGTCTATTGAAAATAATGAATAACTAAATAATAACTTTTATTTATATTTTACATTCCAACTTCATTAAAATTGGGATTTGTGCAGTTGTGTATCAAAACGGAGCGAATGATGCAATCCACTTCAGAAGACCTTGACATGGTCATGTAATCATATCATATAAGTACAAAAAAAAATAATGAGTTCTAGAGCTGAACCCTGACTGTGTCTGCGTCAATCAATCTAATGTATCAAATGTACTTGTGTCGACTGCTCTGCCCTTGACCACACACAGACAAACACACACACACACACATCATTTCTCATCCATCCTGCCCTTTGTCAACTGTCCAACCCATCCTGCGCCTGCAAGTTCACTTTGACATTGGCCCAAATTCCCTCAGTGGACAACAGACGGTGCTCATAGCTTTTTTTAAAGGCCGCCATTAGAAATTAAATATAATGCAAATGAACAGTGTTTCACACCATTATAAAAAAAAAAATCCACCTTAACATATCAGCAATATACTTCATGTATTGAATTCTGGCTGCTGTGCAGAGAAAGAGTGCATTGAGTGCAAACCTTGTGAGGATGGTTCACTTTAGCCAGATTGCATTTCTATAAAAGGATGATGTAACTCACTGATGCTATAGAGCAAGAATACTCGAATCAATAAAGCTGTATCTGGCTTATCTGATTATTTCACGTGACCTCAGCCCAGTGCCTCTAAAGTGTGTGGTCTGGGTCTAAAAACCCGCTCCGTCCCACTGAGGAAAACAAAAATAAATCGCCTTTCCTCCAAGGGGAGACTTGAGGACATGACACAGGGATGTTGAGATGAAATATTAATGCCCGTTTGAAGCTACTTGCACAGGAATGGCACTTGTCTACTTTGTCAATTGAAGTGTGGATGATAGATGCTGGTGGTGTGACCTGAGGATGTGGATTGGTTTATGTTGATTCGATGCAAACTGGAACCAATTAATTTTTAAAAACTTTTTTTTTATGAGGACAAAAAAAAATGTGCAATTACATCATAAACCGCATGTGGGTTCCACTGTACAGTTGCCACAGCGCCATCTGCAGGTTTAGATAGTTCTCGGGTCCCTTTTGGAGTGTCATGCGGGTTTTTGTTGTTCTTGTTGCTCTACTAACCTTACAAGAGAAGTGATGGTGCACCGACAGGCTGAGAGCTTGTTTCTTGAGAGCAACGAGGGTGGCTGAACATCTTTCACAGCACGCATCTTTCTTCTCAGGTCTCCCAAGTCCAGGATTTCTGCGCAGGGTTTGGCTCAAGGACATGATGCGTTCTCCCACGGAACCAGGGAGAGTCCTATAAGACGGGAGCGCCTCTTCTCTCGGGTGATACATGTTCCAATGCAAGTCGCTCCTGAGCCCCGCACCCTCTGGAGTGGGGCGCTCGTTAGGACGGGAGACGCAATCGTTGCCTTTAATACTTGCGCAAACTCGGGAGGACTCGCAGTGATGCTGCACTTTAACGTCCTGAGAAATAAAACAATTATGAGAAGGATGTATGTGGGCTTTAGCTGGCGCAAATTAGATAGCAATCGATGTAGACAACTGCAACCACACCCAAATGTTTTCTAACAGAGAAACATTTAAAGCTACAAATGAAGCATTATTATTTGGAGGAAAATGTATCAAATCATTTGTTTTGTAAGAAAAGCGGACTTACCAAAAGCGTTCCTCTGGTAGAGGCAGTAAATCTTTCTCTCCCTCCTGTCAGATATGACATGATAACTTGTTAATATTTAAAAAGATATCTGAACAAAGGCTTGATGCACTTTCACGTGATTTTTCCACAATTCCATTCGTGAAAAGCGAGAATCTTCCTCCCATAGTGCCTTTGATGGAGAGTGAGATGGAGTGATTGTAAGGACACTGCCAGAGTCGCAAGGATGACGGTGACAGTGTCGGAGACGGAGATGGAATGAGCGCACCCGCGAAACACTCGTGGATTTCCACGCCGTGTCATTATTCAAAAACTCCTCAGGGCGGCGCCAAAGAGACATCTATTCGGAAATCCAAGCACTGATGAGGAGGTGCATCATAGGCTTGTTGATTTATTTTCATGTGTGAAATCTGAATGATTCTTTATTGTTTTTGTTAAGAATATTTAATTGAATGTTGTAGTCATGTGTAAATAATAATATACCGAATTGTACAATAAAAACACTGCCGAGAGAAAAACAACCCAATTTTGGTTGAAAAATGGACCAACCCAAGAACTTGCTGGGTTGTCAGTTGGGTCAAATTAATCGCAATTTTAAATTGTGCTCTGTTGCTTAAATTTTAACTCAATTTTTTTCAGTTTTAATGGTATAAATTTCACTGAGACAAAACCTAGCACAGCCCAAATATTGGATACACCATACCCAGAATAGATCAATAAATAGGTCGATAGATCGAGAAAGATAGGATTCTCCACGTTATATTTGTATATTTGTGTTGTAGTGCCACCGCGTGGCCAAGAGGCGCAGACCAGAATGAACGGCACAATGTTTATAGCAAAAATTGATACAAACGCTGTTAATTCTTTGCAATTGTCATTCCGGTATGTTTTTTTCCAAAGCTATATTATTTAATTTCCTTGGGCTGTACCAATGAAGCCAATGTAGCTGGATACTGAGTGTATATATTTACGTGTGACGGAAACAAGATGGCGCTATAAATTAAACTGCGCCGCATTCTTGGCATTACGGTGATGACGTCACCGACTCCATTCCCTCCGGCCTCCACTGACACGCTAAGCGCTACTTACCAGTCGGGAGCAGTAGGCGCAGTTTCGCATCGAGCTAATCAAGCGTCGTTCGTTTATTTATTTCTTAATTTCGCGTGTATTATATTTGCGATAGGTGTTCACAATGAGTTCAATCAACGTCAAAAAGCTGAAAGTAAACGAACTGAAGGACGAGCTGAAAAAGCGTCAACTCTCCGACAAGGGACTGAAGGCTGAGTTGATGGACCGCCTGCAGGCCGCCTTGGACGAGGAGGCCGCGGCCTATGAAGAAGAGGCTGCAGAGGATGAGGAGTTAGAACAGGCCGCCGAACCAGAATGCATGGGGGAAGACGAAGAGGGCGAGGGAGAGGGTCCGGTAGTAGAAAGCATGGAGGCTAACGAGCAGGAAGCCGAGGTAGAACAGAACGGGGCAAACGACGACGATGGTGGTGTCGCTGCGGTGGAGGCTTCTGCTGCCGCGGAGCCTTCTACCGTCGCCGCTGCTTCTTCCGCCGAGGACGAAGAGATGGGAGACGGGGAAGAGGACGACGAGATGGATCCCATGCTCAAAGCAGACGTGGACGACATGGAGAAAATAGATGAAGACGACGGTGAGCCTGAGGAACAGGCAGCTGAGGGTGAGTCTCCTGAATTGATCTCGTGGAGACTTTTTTTTCCCCCTTCTTCTTTCCTACTTGAACGTATCGCGGCGGAGAGCTGGTTGCAACTACACGCAGCATTTATGTTAATCTCGACGGCGTGACCTCAACAAAGCTAAACGTTAGCTTCGTAGTGACGCAGTTCTGCTAATACAGACGTTAGCTTCATTGGCGCAAACATCAGCACTATTCCGTGCCGTTAAGTTTCCACCGTGCGTTTAAAGTGTAATTTATAGCCGACAACTGCGTAAAATGTGTCCAGTAATTCGTTGAATAGGCGATCTGGTTGATTAGTTAGCTCGTTAGCTCGCTCGTTAGCGTCATTTTCTTTGTCTGGGAGCGCTTGTTAGCCGCCTTCATTTGTTTCTGCTATGAAAGTTGAAAGCATACTACATTTTGAATTTTTTTTTTGGTCCCTTTTACAATAGCACATTAGCACTTTCGTGTCTGTCAACGCTTTCCGAATGTATGACAATTGTATAAAGCTGTTAAAACTACCTAACTTTAAAATGTATGTTGAAATGTAGAAGCGGTTTAGTCAACGCGTGGTTACGTTATTTGCGGTTTTGACGAATTAGCCGGTTAAAATTGGTATTTTTTACAGCTCTTAGCCGCCATTTTAATTCTGCATAGCTTTGGAGGGAATGGGGGTTGTCAGTGCAGTTAGCAGGCTCACATTTCCTTGCATGGTGCAATTACCTCAGAAATACAGTGTACTTGTCCCACACTCATTTATTTGATACCATCTGTAGGATTATTGTTCTCATTTGAATACACCAAATTGTTTTCCCAGCCCCACCACCTCTGCTCTTAAATGTGCATATTATGGACCAGCTTGCATTGTAAATTCGACTCTGGTCATTGTATTCTCATGATTGTACTATTGTGTACTAATATGAGGTGTTTCCACTTCTTTAGCTTATGATGGTCGACTCTATGTAACTGACTGACCCCCGGGCTTTGTGGGCCAGACCCCCACTGCCAGTCCGACCTCTCTCAAAGGAGCACCTCATTATATATCTTTGTTCTATTTTCAAAGGGGATGCGGACAAAGACACGAATGCTGATCAGAAGAATAAGAAGGGTGTTAAGAGACGCCGGGAGGAACATGGAAGGGGCTACTTTGAATTTATTGAAGAGAACAAATACAGCTGGTAAGGATGGGACAGAGCAAAATGGCCTTCAGCATCCCTGAAGTGCCATCCTAGCTTTGTTATGTATTGGCTTTAAGTGCCGATGCACATATACCTAGCTAGCCTTTCAAGAACTTTAAAAAAAGAAATCTATATAACCACATTCTCACATCCCTGACTGCTCAAAGAGCCTTACCATTATTTATCTTTTGATACATTGTTTGAAAAATGCACTACCATTTTGTGGCAGGAGTGAAATCTCTAAAGTCAGCTTTAAACCTGCTCCTCTTCACACTTAAATGTTTTGCTTAAGCCAGTTGTGTCCTCAAGGTGATTCAAGGCTTCTCACAAAGAACCCCCCCCGAAGGAATATAAGCAAATGTACACAGTTCATTCAGAGGAAGGGAGGGACTGACTGGGGTGGTAGCTGAGAAACGTGGGAGGAGGGCAGGCACATTGTAAAAAGTCTAAACGTCCAGGAAGGAACTCTCGCTCTTGATCGTCCATCGTTTGCCTCGCAATTTTAAGTACTTTTCATTGTCTCCCCACTCTTTGTATGATGTCGAGATGCTATTTCTGTGTTTCTGTCTCATCGATCATGTCGTGTGTGTGTGTGTGTGTGTGTGTGTGTGTGTGTGTGTGTGTGTGTGTGTGTGTGTGTGTGTGTGTGTGTGTGTGTGTGTGTGTGTGTGTGTGTGTGTGTGTGTGTGTGTGTGTGTGTGTGCGCTAGAGAGATGCGGTGTGTTCCAAGGTTGTGTTTTTGTTTTTCTCCGTGCTGGTGATGTCATGCATGGTCTGTACACATACATTCTGATTGATCAGTGTTGTCATTGCGTTAACCTTTAATGGAACATCACATAGTTATATATTTACGTAACAATTGCATCATTAGCATCTGATAGACTTTTAGTCCTTTTTTTTTTTTTCTCCTACACTGCCCCCAATATAATTAGATAGATCCAGCCTTGCTTAGACATATTTTCAGTATATAACTTTATTGCCGAGATAAAAATAAAAAAAAATTCCATGGCTCATATTAGTTTTCCATTTGATGTACATTACAAATGTAAAGAAGTAAAAACTCCTCGAGAGACATCATAAAGATGGAAGATAGGCGCTAGTCGGAAAGAAACCAGAAAAAGTTTGTACAGGTGTTTAGCACTATACTTGGTCAAGCTTTTATGTCGTTGATTAATCGAATTGCTTGTATTTGACAAACTATCTTTTAGATGCTAATGTCTAATATCGTCATTGCAAAATACTTGAGGTGTTTATCAATCCTCATTCAATGGAAGTCTTGTGATGCCACGCTCCATGTGATTGAACGTCGATGCCGAAAACGTTGGAGGTTGTTTCCGGGCCATTCGACGTGTAATCCATGTTGTTAAGCCATGCCCCCGACAGAATGCAACTAAATAGAAAAGTCATTCAAGTCCTTGCGTCTCGAGCTACTTCTAAGGCTTGTGGAGGTGCTGTTGTTGTTTTTTTTGTCTTGTATTTAGATTTCACTGGATTCGACAAGGTAAGTCCGTCCAGGAGCACTATACACACCACTGCTCACAACAGGTTGCTAATGTATGACCCCCCCACTTCGTTTCAGCAAGTGGTGCCCATGCGATTCAATGACCTTCATCATCCAATTGAATGTGTCTGGTCTTTTTTCCCCCCTCCCTCCAGGGCCTCATTTAAATCGCCCGTGCCCCCTTTGGAGGAAGAGGATGAAGAGTTTGATGAGACCAAAGTCTGCCTGGACAACTGTGAGTTCTTTATTAATCTGAATTAAATGAGCTTTACCGTTGTACTTTTGTCTGACGCAATCTGTGGACAAGCTAATCATCACAACAGTTAATGGCACCCAGTTGATATTTTACTGTAGCCTAGAAGGGTCAAAATGATTCGATTAATCGATCATCAAATTAATCCGTGCGTATTTTAATAATCGATTAATTTTTTCAAGACTTTTTTTAATTGTTCAAAGCTTCTGATTTCAGACTCTCAAAATAATAGTTTTTTCCTACTTCTTTGTCCAAGAAGATTGATTGATCCTTTGTTTAATCAAAATAAGAAATTTGCAATCATCTGCCTTTACTTTGGATACCATCGATTTTTCTTGTGTTGTCTTTCTTAATTGTTTTTTTTTTTTTTTTTTTAACCACTGAATAAAACTAATTTAAGAGTAATTGTATCCGACTATTTGATTAATCGATGGAATACCTTAGGCGGTGTTAATATAAGTAGTTGACAACTAAATGGAAATCTGTACCAGAATCAAGCCACCCTACTACAAAATGATACTGTTAAGGAACGAGCCAACTTTTCCAGAGGAGTTGAAGTTGTTTTTTTGTTTTTTTTTGTCCCCTGTAGACAACTGCGACCTGCATTTTAAAGTGTCACGAGACCGCTTCAGTGCCTCGTCGCTCACAATGGAAAGTTTTGCTTACCTCTGGTCTGGAGGCAAGGCCACTCATGGTGTAAACAAAGGCAAAGTCTGCTTTGAAGTGAAGGTATGAGGCAAAATCCCGCTTGCTCCAAAAATAGTTTTGTAACCAACGTGTTCCTCTCTGCCTGGCAGATCACAGAAAAGATTCCAGTGAAACACATTTCCAGTAAGAACATGGAGATCCACGACGTGCAAGTCGGCTGGTCGTCGACTGCTTCATCACTGCTACTCGGTGGGTTCTCTCGTGCGAGCTTAGCCCGAGCCACCCTGATGTGTTGCACCTAGATAAGGCTAATGGGTTATTTGTCTGCATGCATGTGGGTGTAAGTTATTTAATGTTTGACCCTTTTAAGGCGTGCACTCTCCTGTTCTGATTTAGGTGACGGCAGTCTTTCATTTGCGTACTCTGGGAAGGGGAAGAAAATTGTGAACGGTGTGATGGAGGACTTTGGGGAAACCTTTGATGAGAATGATGTCATCTGCTGTCTGGCTGTAAGGGATTTTTATTTTATTTTTTTAAATTCTGTATCAGTGTAATTAAATGGTCGTAAAGTCTTTCAAATCTGCAGCCTGTTCTTAGATGTTGTCCACTGCTTTATTCAGGATTTTGAGGGAGACGAGGCGGTACTGTCCTACTCTAAGAATGGCGGGGAGCCAGCCGAAGCCTTCCGTGTGAGCAAAGACGAGCTGAACGACCAGCCTCTTTTCCCTCATGTCATGTGCCACAATTGCGCCGTGGAGTTCAACTTCGGCCAGATGGAGACCCCCTACTTCCCCGCTCCCTCCGAGTACACCTTCATGCAGGACGTTCCCGTCGACGACCGCGTCCGCGGGCCTTGCGGGCCGCAGACCAAGTCCGACTGTGAGGTAAGCTGCTCAACGTTGTATATTTATGTCGTTCTCGTTCCTGTGTGCGCGCTAATGGCTTTTCTCCACTGTTAGATCATTGTGATGGTGGGCCTGCCGGGTGCGGGCAAGACCACATGGGTGAAGAACCATGTCCAGGAGAACCCTGGGAAGTACTACATCCTGGGAAGTGATACCATCGTGGAAAAGATGATGGTCTGTTGTTAAACACCCTAACGCGCTCTCGCCGTTTTAGTATCACTGCACATGCTAAATGTTTTTGGGGGTTCTTTCATCGATCTCGACATACAGATCAACACCCCGAATCGGCAACCCAAAGAATACAACAAACTGCTTGCCATTTCCCAGCGTGCTCCTCTTTTCCTGGGAAAGTTCATTGAGATTGCCGCGCGCAAGAAAAGGAACTACATCCTGGATCATGTTAGTCACCCTAACATTGTCGCGCGTGCGAGATATCTAATGGCAGGTTTAACTCTCGGGTTGTTGTCCCTCTCCAGACCAACTTGTCCGCCCCTGGCCAGAAGAGGAAGATGTGTTTGTTTGCCGGCTTCCAGCGCAAAGCGGTGGTGGTATTCCCCTCCGATGATGACTACAAGCAGAGAGTTCAGAAGAAGGTCATGATTGACGGCAAAGAAGTGCCTGAACATGCTCTTCTCAAGATGAAAGGTGAAGTGTTAGCTAGCGAAATGGCTAATATTGGCCAGCTGATTAAGTACTCTAGTCCCTAGTATCTGTTGGTAATTGCTGCTAAGCATGTTGCCGTGTTCAACCTTCCCAGGCTTCTATTCTCTGCCTGTGGATGGCGAGAGCTTCAACGAGGTGCTCTTTGCTGAGCTGCCGAGGGACGACGCTGCCAAAGTTCTGGAAACGTACAAAGAAGAAAGCAAGAGCGCGCTGCCTGCTGAAAAGAAGCCCAACCAGGGAAGCTCCACACCCAAGCGAGGCGGTGGGTCCCGCGGGGGCGGTCGTGGAGGCAAGAACCAGTTTGGCCGCAACAGTGGGCCGGCACAAAGAGGCGGCGGCGGCGGCAATCGCCAGGGCTTCCAGAATCGAGGCAACTTCAGAGGAGGTGGGAAGCGCGTTTGTCACCGAAGGTTGTTGATAAAACTTCTCGAAGCTGACAATTTATTTGTTGGTAGGCCCAAACCCCCGCGGTGGGTTCGCCCGCCCCCCTCGTGGCTACATGCCACCCCCGGCTTACAGAGGCGGCTACCCCAGCCGCGGCAGCTACAACCGCAGCGGCAATCACATGCCCAGCATGGGCGGCTCCCCCAGAGGCGGACCGATGAGGGGCAACATGGGCCCCAGAGGAGGTGGACACATGAATAGAGGCGGTCCGATGAACAGAGGGAACATGAGCAGAGGAGGTGGCGGGGGCGGCGGCGGCATGGGTCGCGGCGGAAATAGAGGACATCACAACCAGGTTTGTGGCTGCCTGTTAGCTTAGTCCCGTGGATTTTTTTTTTTTTTTCTTTCATCACGTTGCTTTGCAGTTTCAGCAAAGAGGCGGCGGCCGCGGCAACTTTGGCAACAAGAACAGCAATTTCAACAGGAATAGCGGCGGTTTTGGCAACAGGAACGGCATGGACAAGGCCCAGGCCTTCAACCAAAGCTGGCAACAAGGGGTTAGTGCTTTCTCTTTTACTCAGCTGTTAGAGCATTTGTACAGCTTGTGGATAAAGAAAAAAATAATAATTCTCTGTGCAGTTCTGGAATCAGAAGCCATGGAACCAGCAGTATCAGCACAACTATTACTGAGACACTTGTTCTAATGGACTGGTGGCCACACTGAAAACCACTCTAGCCACGGATCATCATCCCCCTCCTCCGTCAACGACGCCATTTTTCCATATAACCTGCTTTTTTGAGTAACGTGGTCAACATTCCACTCCAGAGGGAGATCAGCAGACATGAGATGGGTGAAATTCTTGGAAGAACGAGAGATGTGTAAAACATGATTTTTTTTTCTTTCTTATCTTTTGCTGTATATTTCATTTGCTTTGCACCACTTTTAAAAGATGTGCTTTTAAAAAAAAAAAATTGTAATATTAAGAATCACAATTGTTTTGTTCTTTTCCAGGAGTTTTTTTTCATTAATTTTTATTATTCTTAATTGTAAATACTTGTTTTGAGTAGTTTAAACATTCAATCTCATCGTGGCTTTTGAAGAATTATGCGTGTCCACTGTGCAGTTTATGCAAAGCCGCATTTCAATTTCAGTCTCTGTTTCCGCTTCCAAAACTGTAAAGCAACTTCGTAGACCTCCAATAAACACAAATTTGCTTGTTTTTTTTCCTCCTGGCTTATAATTTCTATTCAAAGGTGTAAAAGGACCTTTGAATGGCCTGTTTGGAGAGATTTACATCCGGCCCGTGTGGGTGTTCTTGCTGAGTGTAATGTGCACGGAATAGTTTAGCTCTTTGAATGAACAATGTTAACTACATTGTTTTGGGTGTGCCTTTTCCCTCTGAGAATTTATTGGA
Source organism: Syngnathus typhle (assembly GCF_033458585.1). Classification (NCBI taxonomy): domain Eukaryota; kingdom Metazoa; phylum Chordata; class Actinopteri; order Syngnathiformes; family Syngnathidae; genus Syngnathus; species Syngnathus typhle. Next base: position 4,595,795 of record NC_083759.1, on the reverse strand, counting down.
AGAATTTCACGGCAGCAAACATGACCACACTTGTAATTTGGCTATCAGGCTGATTGCAGTACAATTGATAATTTCGCCAAAGTATATCAATTCAAAGTAGAATTTTGACTACTATGTCCATGTTGATGGTAGAGCAGAGAAAGTAGCGAAGTGCAGATCAGGTAGCACATTTTTCACCAGCAAACAAGGGCTACACAACGTGCGTTTCAAACTTGCACCATGAGCCGACTATTATTTATCCCGGCTAAAATATCCGCCATTTTTCCTTCCTCATTTCAGATTACCTGACAAAATGTTTTTTTCTTTGACCTAAAGGGATGTTGAAACAAGCATGTAAATACTCCAAAAAATATTGTGTTGTGATGAAGTGTTAGTTTGCCCCAGTACTGCTGTATATTCCCCTTTTTGTTTTTTAAATTTTAATTATTTAGCAGAGTTTAGGTTTCAAAAGACACTATATTTTTATTGCATTATGTTGCAGGTTGTATATCAGGTCTCGTATCAAACCAATCATGCTGCAGCTTGTCTTTTGTATCCTAACTTTTTTTTTTTTAAAGTCTACTGTATTAAAATAAGGTTGTAAAATTTAATGTTTGTCACTGTGCCTAATTCATCACCATAGTTTTACTCGGTGAATATATTCATATTGAAAAGTTCCAATGACAATCATAGCACCACCTGTTATCTATCGTTTGACTTTGAATCCACTTCCCTTGCAGACAGACCGCTCCTCATCTTCAGTAGATGGCCTGCTGGCTTTTGTTTACTTCCACCAGCAGCATATTAGGGAATGACAAGACCCCCTACTCAGACAGCAAACAATGTATTAGGTATGTATGGAACTGTTTAAGCCTGATGTCAACTTACGAGGACCACCACTCTTGGTTCATGAGAATTGCCTGTGTGTTTCTCCCTATATGGCCGTGTACCCCACGGCGTTGTCTGGGCGACTATCTCCATGTGAATGTCAACATGAATATGAATCAAGAAGGTTCTAGCACAGTGCGTGAGTTGTTTGCATGGGAAACAAGTCTGAATGGCCCCTGAACAATTTTGCAATGCAAACTTGGACCCCTGCATTTTTGCAGTTCTTCATTTTTGTTTTGTGTGTTTTTTTGGGCGAAAGACAACCCGTTTTTTTTTAATGAAAAAAAATATATCTTTTTTTTCCATTAATATATTTATATTTTTGTGTATTTTATTTGTGTAATTTCTTTAATATATAGTATGAATATTTTTATATATGTAAAATAATGTTTTTAAAGATATTTTTCTGGGGGAATTTTCTCAAATGCATTGCTGCCAATTGTTCACAGATTTCGCTAGTGATGTCAGGCCCGTATTTTATTTATATTTACAATCGTCTTTTTGTCAATGTACATCTGGTCATAGGAGTGTGTGATTCGAAGTAATGCTGATGATAAATTCCATCCCCTCCATCATTTAAATCACCCATCTCTCATTAGCATGTCAGCCTCAGCATTCAAAGGTGTTCTGGATTTCAATTCCTGCTGTTGCCTTCGTTCATATGTGGACTTCTCGAATGCAGGATCTTGGATTTTCTCCTACATCCCCCAAATCTTAATGAATTGAGGATTCAAGGATGGTGTGGTCAGTTTTAGTGAAACAAAATAGTTTATTTTACCAAACATAAATCCATTCATATATATGTACAACACGCGAGCCAGAATTTGAATGACTGCATACAAATTCAAAATAGAAAATGATTTCGAACTGTACAATATATATATATTTTTTAAAAAAGTGCTCTTGAGAGGAGTGTGCAGTAACTCCCATGTGATTGTCCATTTAAATAGGAAGTACTTTTTATAACCCTTTAAATATACCATGTTTCCATGATGTCACACTATGGAGACATTGTCCATGGTGCACGCGCACCTCTCCACGATCATATTGGGAAACTCTGCCACTTCGATCTCCGTGTAGTCGCCCTTCTTCACCAGGTACATAATGGGCAAGGGGGCGCTCTCCGACACCGTGCACCTCCTCTCCCCGTAGCCATAGTTACGCTTGGGCTGCTTGCAACTTCCGGTGCACCTGAAGGCCTGATACCCGGCCGGTTCGATGATCCAGTACTGGGTCCACGTCAGGGCGCGGAAGTCGACAAAGTACTCCTCCCTGCAGCAGGTGCCCTTGCTCTGGTTCACGTCGCAGTCACCGCGAGAACTGCAAAACAAAGGTAAGAGGCAGGTTAGTTTGATGCTCCGTTTGATTAACTTGAATTTTGGTGCCTCAAATTGGTCAGTAGGTCCTTTTTGTTTGCAAGTCAGAAAGCACCATAATAGTTTCAAGTCTGTTATTATTAAGAAGTACAGTAATCCCTCGTTTATCGCGGATAATTGGTTCCAAAAACCAGTGAAATCCGTTAAGTACAGTCACCAACAAGTACTAAAGATGCTAATTCGCGATCATGCTAACACGCGAAAACGGACTTCTAAAGGAATGTAAACGAACATTTGGAGCAATACTACATTGTCCTAAAGGTTAGACGCACGTTTCTTCAATTTAGAAGTTTTATTTTGACTTTTAAATGTTTTTTTTATTTGGAAAAAAAATCCGCGATGTAGTGAAGCCGCGATAAACGAAACGCGAAGTAGCGAGGGATCACTGTACTTCGGAAAATGCGGTAAGAGCAATTGTTTTTACTTACGCCGTTGCGCAAAATAATTCATTAATATAAGCCGGAAAAAAATCACAATTACCGTAAATCGCGTACTCGAATGAAAAGTACTCCAATGAATGCCCAGAAATAGAAAACAATTTAACGGTATAATTACGTCTGACGTCATATTCAGTGTCCATTGCTTGTTGTTTTATACAAATTCGACTTGAGCATGAGTATCAGTGGCACCCCTTGTATGCATGGGGTGCAAAAGGTGACAGGTAACCCCCCCCTCTACAAAAAAAAAAAGGGGAGGGGGGGGGGGGTCGAGAGCTAATTGTCACATCGTCTCAATATCCTGTATATCAAAAGCAGGCGCCCTTACCCGTACTCTTCGAGGTTGAGTGTGTAGAGGACCAGCTCGGGTTTGCCCAAGGTGTTGTCCGTCTGCTCCTGGGTGGTAAAGCGCACACTTTTCGCCACCTCCGCCGCGTAGCTGCCAGGTCTCTCGCCCTCGATCCACACCTCCAGGTGCATTGGCGTCCTCTGCTGCTGAGTCTTGGACCAATAATGCACGGCCTGGGTCACATCAAAGCTCTTCCAGCCCGTTTCGTGAATGGGGATCAACCTGTGAACCCGGAGCGGTGGTTAATTCGATTTCCTGATCCCATTTAATTAGGGCTCGGACAAAAGCGCAGACTGGATTTAACATATTACCGTGAGTCCACGAGTGAGGTGCGGTTGGATCCGTTTGGCAACTCCTCGACCCAGTAGATGCTGACTCGGGCGTTGCTGACGGCTCTGTGGTTCTTCCTCTCTACCGCGAGGCGCTTGTTGTGCGACGCTCTTTGGTACAGTTTAAGCTCGGCCATGGTCACCTCGCTGTTTTCTGGGATTATTGACTCCATGTCGAACACCATTCGATGCCGGGTCGTGTCCGAATATATATATTCGCCGGGGATGTCTACAAAAAAACCATAAAATCAAGAATTGCGATATAATTGCCATAATTGAGATTCGTGCGTAAATGACGCACTGCAATTACGCACTTAAAATGAGGGTTATTAATTATTTAATTATTAAAAATGAATCATAAAATACAAATTCTTACCAGCATTGCCAGGAATCCCTCTCAAAATGCCGACCAAGCTCGGCAAAGATCGCCGTCTCCTGCTGTGGTGCATCTTCAGCATTGACAAGTATTTGTTTCTGACATGAGCCGGGACAACCAAATTCTCCAAATCCCTCTTATGGATCTTTGGAACCTCATCCAAGCCCAGTTTGCGCAGGAGCGTCTCCTTCATATCCTCATGCGTAAAAGCCTTAGTCAACCCGAGGAAGACGGTGCACAAGACCCAAGCGCGGAGGAAATCCATGAGGAAGATCTTGGAAGAAGATAAGCAGACGCACAGTAGCACGAGTCAGCCCAGCGATGGACTGCGGCCCCCTTTATATTGTCGCGACCCTCCCAGTCGTTTGCACTTCGTCTAGGGGGGGCAGGGAGGGAACCTTATCAGAACAAAGGTGCGACAATGCAAGGCCATATCCTAAACAGGATATCTAAGTGGCCGTACTTCAAACAGCAACAATTAGCCATCACTGTTGAGTGAGTGTAATTTCTCTCTGTTGTATTTCATGTCAAGTCTTCAGGAGACTAGTTTGGAGTCACAGGGTAAACATTTATAAATATATATGAATAGATTAGATTTTTGATTTAATGTGAGTTCTTTTCTTTGCCCAGAACTCCGCTGCCTTGAAAAACATGTTTTTAAATATTCAATATTCTACTGTTTGTTGTTATTGTAAAATTCTGCCGTTTCTTCAGTCAGATTATTTTTTTGGGGGGCTCCACTGCAAGCATGAATTAATAAAGTCAAATCAAAAAAATTTAATAGAATCAAATAGTTCCACTTATTAACCATAGCCTTATGTATATTGTAAATGACAAATTTCATCAGACCTCCGAACGGTAATCCCGCTGAATTGAAACGAATCGTTCCACTTTAAAATAAACAATACTCGAATTCTATCTCACCCCCAAGTATCGAGACACACAGTCGCATTTTATTGCCGATATCCACACCTCTAATTGAGTGTGAATGATTGTCTAGCCCTGCAGTATGTGCCTCGTAATTGACTGGCGAGCACTCCGAAGTGTAGTCTGCCTTCCCCCCCCCCCAAAATCGGCTACAAGCACAGAATGGACTTGCTTGTTCTTATTGCGTCCCAGACAGACACCTCTTGACCCTGTGAACCCGGCGTGCCCTTTTCACCATAACACCCCAAACTCTGATGTGTACATTCCACCGGACGATGTCAGACAGTCTGGCAGCAGTCTGTCACGCAGCAAGCTAATTTCTAGCTGTCTGGAGAGCTGCAGCATTAAGCAAGCGGATGAAGATCGGGTCGTCCGGTCCACGCCCGGCGACGCAGCGTTCAATTGAGGTTTTCCCCCACAGGAGGAAATGCAAACCAGCGTGGGAGGGGAGCGCTTTAGGATTAGATGTTTATTCCGAGCCTTGTCGCCCATTCTTGGTCCTCTCCCTGGCAGATTAAAATTATTAGCCAAACAGACAGTTAATCCGAGAGCCGGGGGGGGGGGGGGGGGGGGGCGGTAAAGGATGTGGATTGGGGCAGGCTCTTCACAGGTTGGTGATTATCTGATTCCATTGCGAGGATTTGCCTTGCCTTTTTTGTCACACAAACATTACAAGAGGGCAGCTCTCACTGGCTAGGCCCTGCCTGTGATTGTGTATTGGCCTCTGTTTGCTTAGAGATGTCAGACAGACTGAAGAAGCACACAGGAAGAGCAAATGACAGATGACTGCCAGGCCTGCAGCGGATCGTCTTTTTTTTTTTTTTGGTGGACCAGCAGGTTGGTCAATTTGATCCAACAAATCTACCCAGAAAGTTGCATGGGTCAAATAGACCCAATTAGCAAGCCTGTATATACATTTTTTCATCCATCAGTTTATGGGTTAATTAATGAAATAATTTTAGAGTGTATGAACATTAGCTTACTAGCATTTTATAGTTACTGTATTTGCAAAAATGTCTAATGACAACGTAAGGTATAGTTAATTATATAATGAAGTAGTATTGTAATATTTGAACAGTTCTTTATGTCTGAAAAGATACCCTACCTGGAATTTGAAGAAAAAAAAAAAAAAAAGCCAGGAGCTGTTGAAAATTCAGTCAATCAAATGTTACCTTTTCTTAACAGTGCACTTATATTATTTTTTATTTTTTTTTATATACATCTTTATTTAATCCCCTTTTTAAAATATGAACTGTAATAATTACAGTATCTACGAAGAAAATAACATCTCTAGTATTAAATTGTGCAACACTTTATTGACGAATAGCTATTTATAACTGATTTGATGTTCATTGTGTGATTATTTTATAAAACATGTATGAATGCAATTTAAATCTATCAAATGCACAATACTATGGGAAATTGATTCTGCAGCCAATCTGCCAGACTACTTTGTGTCACGCTGGACATTCCGGCGTAGCAAAGGTGTGCCCTCCAACAGTCGGAATATTTGGTTGCTAAAAGCCCATTTAAATCATGCCCAGGAACTAGACTGACCATGGCACAAAGTGGGCCGGGATCTTTAGGGCCGAGATGTGATATTTTTTATTTTCTATCATTTTACCCCAAGGGCCCGACCCAATCCATTTATAGACGTAAAACTGAACCAATAAACATCTGGGGTGACAAATATGAACTGTCCCCCCCCCCTCCCTTCATCCTCCTGTGGCCCCAAAGTGCTCAATCAGGTTGTCTGGTACGTTCCATTGTTGAGTGCAGTCAAGAGCCAATCTAAGTGCCTATACACTAAAATACATTTATCCTCTCTCTCTCATCATTACAAGCCCTAATTTGGCAAATGAAGCTTTTACTTTGATGCTTCTCAACTTTTTTTTTTTTCCTTCCCATGTCAGTCAGAGACCTTTTGGTTCAAAGCCGCGTACGTCTCAATGCTACTAGGTGCCATTTGTTTTCAAAGGCACAATCAACAATGGAGGTGTTAATTAACATGCAACATTTGCATTCAAAAGGCGTCCAGTTTATAGGTCGTTCCCTTCCATTTGTGCCACACCAGATGCGTTTCGTAAGGCCACCAAAAATGCTGACTGTGGCTTTTCCATTGATTGAAATATACAGGCTTTGCTTTTGCAAATGATATGTAAACACTCTCATTTAAAAACACCCCCCCCCCTCCTCGGAGGGTCAATATTGAACTTGTTTGGTGGTCAGTGCATATTCGCTCATTATTATTCACATGCTCCCTGATCTATCTGAACGTCAAATATTTGACGGATCGCTCCTTTGCACCATAATGCCCCCCCCCCCCCCACACCCACAGACAGCAGACGTCCAAGGCAATCCACCCCACGTAGTCTGCTCAATAATCATCGATCAGTGGAAAAGCGCCAGACCAGACTAGACCGATGAACAATTATTGCTCAAACGACCCAGTCAAGTACACTAATTGCATTTCAGCACGGCTCCACTTTAATTCCACGCGGCATAGTAGATTTAGACAAATAGGATCAGACATGATTGGATTGGAGGACTGATCATTCATATTTGAATTAACTTTTAATTGATCGAACACTTTTTTTATATTAAGAAAGAAACAAATATCTATGTAAAGTTAACGGAGTAAGAGATCATAATTAAGTACTTAAAATACAACGTTGTATTTAAAAAGGAAATATTCAGTAATGTCCACGAGAGGACGCTGTTGTGTCATACTGTAACTTGGATCGTCTCTGGTAGAAATATATATATTGGAAAATAGAAAATCAAATTACCACAATAGGCCATAATTTGTATTTAATATAATCTTGACAATTATGTCAATGAAATTCACATGGCGGATACAACTATATAAAAAAAAGAGAAAAATATACAATATTAGATGCACACACATGCATTCACCCAGAATGTGTTTAGGCCTGTATATGTATGATTATATTTGTATTTTTCCCCGACAAACCAAGGATAGTTCACAAATAAAACCTATATCCTCGAATAGTACTTTATCGATCATCTGCAGAAGATATCAGGCATTTATGGGGGTAATGTGATAAGAGTGTGAAACATTGTATGATAAAGATCCTCGCAGCCACCTAGTGGCATCATTATTTATTGTTTTCCTCAGGTGAAAATGACATCAGTGCCTTGTCGATCTTATTTGTTCTACCTTTTTTTCGTAGACAGGGCCACATAAAAAATGTAAAAACATCTTCAGTGGGTATATTTATTATATGCCTAAGTACACATGACAATTTGAAGTTGACTCAACTTTCGACAAGGTGAAACCAGGTCTAAATTGTGGCGCAGGTGGTTTAACATGATCTTGGAGGATTTAATCCAGGTGTATGCAGACAGATTCTGCACACAGTTAAATCAAACAACAGTTTCTTAAAAGTGCTCTCATTTTGTATTTGGTTTTACTGGTTGCCCCTTTCAATAAACATCTGAAAGCGCATCTGGATCTCCCTGCACATATACGAGGGCATCCTTAATTTCTCCGTTCCCCCGCCCACTAATAATGTCCACGAGTAATAACCGTTAATCTTGCATTCGTAGTTACCCCAGTGAATGAGATTGCATAAGCACCGTGTGGCCATCTTGCTAGTCCAAAGTAAGACAACCAGAATTGTGTGAAATATGAGTGCATTTTGGACCTGTGCACATTGACAAACACAAGGCCCCGTTCTTGATATCACTCCACCCCCCCCCCCAGCCTGCACCATTAAGCACACTCTAGTCAATGTTGTCTGTTAATCATTAATCGATGTACTTTGAGCTGTGATAAGCGCCTCACTTCAAAAAGCATGCGGTGTGATAAGTCAGCGTAATGAAGAATAAAATGTTTTATGTTTAACTCCATTCAAAATGATTAGCAAATATACATTTCAGGTTGTAAAGGTGACTGTGATTATCAGGTTTCAGGACTGGGGGGGTCATACAAAGCATGGACATGTATTGTGCAAATAGATTAAAAAGCATGTGATGTTCTACTGGATTGATAATAATCGAGTCATGTGACTGCAATTGTCTTTCATATTGTTAAATTACATTTTTATAAAGAAACTGCACTAGTAAAAAGACTGCCCCCCCCCTACTCACCCCCTTGCTATGCACCACGCCACCAGCAGCCTGACAGACAGCCCGCAGTTTCCATTCACATTTTTTTTGACAGCCCCCCCAGCATCACTCCCCTCCCCATTCCCTCCCTCTTTTCCGCACAGCAGATGCTGCGACGGGCGCCATGACGGTGATCTGGGATTTTGCCTGCAGAAGCAACCAAAGATGTTATCGGACGAGGAGAGTAGTTCCAAATCAACACCAAGATGGCGGAGTCATCCCATTCCACGCATGAGCGGCAGCTTTAACTGTTATTTCTGAAAGCGCCTCCGCTTCCCATTTTATGTCGCTTTAAGTTAAAAATATAACGTGGTTTCAAAGCGCCAACATTGAATTTTTACTTTTTAATCCATTGTTCGTATTTTACAAAAGGAGCTTCGTTTCCCATAATGCAACACGAAGTTACCACCAGGCCGGTATCATCTCAATGTTTTAATGTCTCTGGTAGCGGGTAGCTCCGCTGTGTAAAGGCAGCAAAGAATCGACGGAGCGGCGGGGGAGGCAGCAGGCGAAGCAAAGGCGAGGAGGACAAGAGGGACTTTAGGCTGCGTCCCGTGCTTGGGAGCAGCGACGCCAGACTTCTGCATTCCCCTTGACGCGAGACGGGGTCCCGTACAATTAAAAAAAAAAAATAAGAAAAAAAGAGAGAGACAGAGAAGAGACTCCTCCATTTGACGGTTAACTTCTTTGGAACTCTTTGAACAATCGTCGTGTCGAAGTGGGTTGGAACGAAGACGTTTTAGTTCGAGGACCGACACTGGGATTTAAAGAACATATCTGCCAAGCACTGTGTTGCGACAACAAGAGGATATTTGGGGAGAGGGGGTGTAAAATACGAATGAAAGGGCCCGACTTGGGTTACGTTTGACAGGCGCGGTGAGCACATGACAAGGGGAGCCTTTGAAGAAAATTGGAATGATGACATTTGGTAGTTAAGCGAAGTAACGATAACAGCGCTAGCTTGAAAGCTACTCGGCTAAGGTAGCAGACTGCTAACTAAGCCTGTATCGCCCTTTGCATTCCCGGAGCAGAGGAGGGGCACTGGGGCTTTTGTAGCATTGCGGCTGGAATGGAGAACCCCAAATGTCTGCCACATCTACTCAGGGGAAAGTGTTAAACCGCAACCAGAGAGGTTTGATTTTCCATTTTTGTTCAATAGAACAACAGCGTCCAAACCAACCGGCCTGGGGCAGCTAGGCTATGTTATTGGGACGACTAGACTTTTCTCTTGTGCCCTGCGGCGATCAGGAATGTTAACATGGGGAGCTGCTGCACCCCATATACACCCCAAAATGTGGATCTTGAAGGAAAGATCACGAGTAGATAGGCAATACAGCGAGTTCCCCGCATCTGAAAGTTTTTGATCCGTATTTTTGAAACATATTCAAGGTGAGATCACTCCCCCAGTAAGTGGCCAGTTTGACCCCACTTCTTTTTTTACCTTATTTTCACCATCATCATCATTCACCATCGAACCCAACTGGACTGTACAACCATGTCGGGAGAGGTGCGTTTGAAGAAGCTGGAGAAGCTGATTTTGGACGGGCCAGCTGAGTCCAGTGGCCAATGTCTTAGTGTGGAAACCCTTCTGGATGTCCTGGTGTGTCTCTACGATGAGTGCAATAATTCTCCACTCCGAAGAGAGAAGAATATTCTGGAGTTTTTGGATTGGGGTAAGACACTGGGAGCATCTTTGACTGTTGTTTATTTCTGATTTTCCTTGCAGCCTCTTTTTTGGTAAGGCTAATAATGTTGCTTGTGCACTGGCGCTCCCTTCCACATCACATTCCTTTTATAGTAGTCGTGGCCTGCCTGCTCTTTTTCTTAATATTACTCGCCCTCCCTAAAAAAAATAAGAAAAAAATACAACTTGCCATATCTAGTGTTACCCTTTTTGTTAAATCTATGACTAACTTTGAGAAATCTGTGAATGCAAGAATTGTATTTGTTGAGGAGCACTGATCAATAGATATATAATTAATAGTAAGGTCATGGAGCTCATCAAGTCATCAATTACCAAATTAAGCAATCGTTATGTTTGATAATCGATCCATCGTTTCTAAATCGACAGAATTTCAGCTTCTCATCTTCCCAAAGAGTGGACGGGTTTGTGTTGAATCAAAATAAAAGGATGGAAAGTAAAAATATCTTACTCGACAGATTAATCAATGATTACAATAATCATTCGTTGCAGCCATATTTATATTTATTTTATATTTTATAGGAATAATATCATTATGAGGATAAACTGTGATTTTGAAAGAAATGTTTTATTTTGAAGGACCCAAAACACACAAACAATAAAAAAAAATCATGTAATATTCACATTTATTCATGAGCTACCACAAATGATGCAGTCATGTGATCATCGTATTCACTGATGCATATGGTATCCAAAATTCCCCTTTTAAAGCCATACACATGTAATGTCGCAGATACTACAGTACTATCTGGAGGATGGTGACGGAGGAAAAAAAAAGTCTAGTTGCCCACCTCACATTGTGAACAATTGATGATGTAATCAGTACGATCTCAAGTCCAAGTCCGCCAAGTTCTTGTGACTTAATAACCAGGGAAAGTGTTTTGTAACTTTTCCACCTCCCTCGTACAAAGACAAAAAAAAAAAAAACACAAAGCTTGGGGGACCACACACACATACTGGTTAGTGTCAAAGAGCAATGCACGTGTGCGCGCCTGTGTGAGTTTGGTTGGTGCATGAAGCAGGAATGTGAACAACTCACCGTTTTTAGCTAGCTGCCGGAGCATGCCTGCCCTGCCCCGCGTGTCTGGGAAAGCCCTGGAAGCAGGAACAACTATGCGCCCTCACAGGAGGGAATGCGGATTAATGATATGCCAGACAGTGAAAGTAAACATCAAGTAGAAAAAAAAAAGTTTCGGTAAAAACTGTTTTGCCCCCAATTGTAATATGTTTTAAAAGAAACACAGTAGCTGTGATAATTACAGGATAGTAGTTAAATGGTCAAATGGTTCACTTTTGTCCACCCCACCCATCGCCATATTTACAACCTGTTGTCGGCCTGTTCTAAAAAACCCATCCCTCTGGGCTGGTACAAAACCGCCCGCGGTGGCTTGGTTAGTGTGAGAACGAGAAGACAAGAAGTATTTCTTCTCCATGTCTTGACATCCGTGTTGTCATGTAAACATTATCGCCACATACCTGACTCCTATACGGAGTCTGGGCTGGTTAAGCGGAATCGGTGTCAGAGTATCGGTGCATTTTTTTTTTTTTTCACGAGTATGACGACAGCATCGATCCCAATACTTCTCGTGCATCCTTCAAAACACCTGTACTGAAAATAAGCAAGCACTGTATTAGTTTCACAACCTCCAATTCCTGCTTTGGACCTACAAAACAAATGTCACAGTATTAAGCGCAGGCCACATCTGATCGATGGCATCGACGCCGTTTAATCCTCCATGCTGTAAAACGGTTCAAGATGGTCCGTGTGAAACTCAATAACGCTCCTAGAATTAGACGGAGCCGCTTTTTTTCAGCCAACTTAAGAATGCAAAGTCAGAGTAAGGCCCCCCAAACCACAGTCATGGGGCTTGTACACCTTTTTTATGCAATAGTTTTGTTTTCACTCCGCCAAAAGTGAACGAGGCACACACCAAGGTAAACATTTAAATTGGGTGTGCTTTTCTTCTTGTTTGGTGACCTCATTCCACCTGAAATGGAGACCCCCTCCGCATGACCCAAAGCCACAGGGGGAACGAACACGGGAAAGTACGCCGCATCCCCATTGCTCGTGTTTACTTCAGCCGTGCGCCGAGCGGACTTCTCTAGTTCAGGCCCGTGCGCCTTTCCCTTCATTCTCAGTGCGGTTTGCAAACCACACAGATTGACTTGCATTTATGCATGATGTGCCTGTTTTAACCTTTAAGCCAAAACAGCTTTCAATGCTTTGCTCCCGCTCTATTATTTGACGTTTTTATGTATGCACTCGCAAAAATGTTCTGGATGTTCTATAATTGATCTCGTACCATTTGCGGTTTCTACCTTTTTACATCTTTTATTTCACTCTGCCGTGCTAACCTGCAGTAAGCCAACATGGAGGACGCCTGCCTGACCTTTTCTCAATCCGCCTGCAACGGCCAGTTGTTCAGCCGCAGCTGATGTATGTGCGTTCGTGCTCCGCCTTCCCAGAGCTCTCATTGGCAGCATGCCCCAGATGCACACACACACGCACACAATCTTGCTGTGTGTATGCACTCATGTACAATACACAGCCGCACACTTGTTGTTTCGACTTTTAGCTCTTAAAGTGTTCTCGCTACGGCAGTGCTTCTCAAATAGTGGGGCGCGCCCCCCTTGGGGGGCGCGGTGCTATTCCTGGGGGGGCGCGTGTGACCCTGGGGAACAGGCTTTTTTTTTGGCAGTACTAGAATAAAGTGTAATTGCGCGTTTACTACATCAGGGGGCAGTGGCGCTCTCATTGTTACTTCTGTCACGTTTGCGACAGTGCAACATTTTACGACTTACAAGACAAGTTAGGATAGTCACGGTGGGGAGGGGGGGCGCGAATAGATTTCTTCTTGCTAGGGGGGGGGCGTAACAGAAAATAATTGAGAAGCACTGCGCTACGGCAATTCCAACAATTAGGTGTTGTAAATTCGACGTCAAGCCCGTTTGGTTCGACCTCATCCAGAACACAAAGCCTCGTATGCAAGGCTATCTATCCTCTCAGTGCCCCTGGCATCTTCTCGTTTCTGCCTATTACTAGGAAGCATGTGATAAGACTACTATGAAACCAATTTAATACTTGTAGATGGAAAAATAGGGCTCAATGAAAAATTTTCAAAGGATTTAGATGACTAAGTCTGCATTACGATGATCTTGGTAGTAGGCTTGAAGGTTTTATAGAAGCAGTCTCCTAACAGGACATCCTCACAAGCTCTCAGGCAGTTTCCTGTCTGGTTGTCCGGTGGTGACGGTGGACAGGAAGAAAGCGCAAGAAGTCAATGAGCTTGTCGGGACTAAACCTCGACCATGATGTCATTGAAGGAAGTGAGACAGCTGGATCGCATTGTGTCATTGTGTGCTCACTTGTGTCCAGCATTGTGATGATGTTGACAAGCGGTTGAAGTCATTAACGCGGGTCATTTCCTTGCCAGTGAATCCAGCTTGCATATAAGTGTCATTTGCGGTGCTGATATAATAGTATACAAAATGGCCGATTCGTTGTACTGTTTGAAGTCTTTTTTTTTATTTACGTGTGTGTGTCATCAAATCGATCTATCTGTCTGAGACAGGCTTATTTTTAATTATGATGGCTCATTAGAATGTAGCAAGGGGGGCGGGGGGGGGGGGGGGGGGGTTGACTTCCTTTTTGTGACTCTCAAAGGATCCACTGCAGCTCACAGGTCATTAGCCAGGCCCAAAGGACCCCCAGGACCTGACCGCAAATGGCATCTACCCCTTCCCCTTTCCTCTTCCCCACCAGCTTTTAATATTCTTACCCTTTTCTCCCTCATCCTTGCCTTGTGGGTTTGGCTGACCCTTGCTGAACCGCATCATCATCATGAATCTTTGTTGGTTATTAGTTTTCTTCTTTTCCAGCTTATTCCCCGGGATGTCAGCGAGACAGCCACCAAATTTGAATGTCTCTCTCTTCCTCCTGCAGTTTAAAGAACACATTTCTTGCAGGCTTCCGTAGTTTGACATAAAACACACGCCTTCACGCCACACGTCTGTAACCACAAGTTCGGTTCTCGTGAATGCATTTGCAGGTATTAGCTTGAGTTTGTCATACTACTATTATCCAAAAGTGTCGACATTGATGTAATTAAGTTGTCTTCCCGCAAGTCCCACTGGGCATAACCATCGTAAAAAGTTTGAGTTATGGGAAATTACTCAACGCTTTAGTTGTGCTTTTAATTCCATGTAAACACTTGTCATTCAGGAGGAATGTCTGTTCAAAATGACTTTTCAGCTCGGAAGGCTAATTAGCAAGTTGTTTTGTCTGCCAGCCTAGCTTACAAGTGACACAAGTCAATGCCGCAGACTGGAAAACATCTTAAATGCCTTCTTCAAAGTTTCTCTTGCAACGTTTTGGAAACTTGCCGACCAAGTCCATCCATTCGGGATCAAAAGCAATCCGCGGACGGCTGGCGAAGAGTAAAAGACATTCAACATAGTTTTGTCTCTTCCCATTTGCTTGGAGAGGAAGTGCAAGCCAGGAAATGGACGTCAGCACTGGCCTTAAAAAATGTCAGCAAAAAAAATAATTTTTCAAGTCCATAGTTTCTACTAGACCGGATGTTGACAAAGTTTCTTAAAACTTCGACGTTTCGATTATAGAATCACAAACTCGTTTGAACCGACTCAAACGTTCTAAGCTTTCGCGCCCTTAATCGGTAACACCAAAATTAATCGAGATTCGGGCTGAACTGTCGTAAGAACCCATGGTATGCCCGCGATAAAATTGATACGGAAAGAGGATTAAAAGAATGTAATACATTTCAAGTTTAGAGCAAACTTCCTCTACCCGCTGTTAAATCTACGGATTACAGAAGCAAAGGCTCCTTGGGATTCAGCCACAGACGCAATTTGGCTTCTATAGTCGATCCATTTTAAACCATGTGTACACACACGCACACACACTATTATATCTCCCAACTAATCTTTTTTTTTTAGTCAAGATAATCCTTTAATATGGGAGATGGCTTTTTGAGGTAACATAAATTATTTTAACTCGCGACGCGTCCTCTGTGTTTTTGTGGCCTGAACACGATCGGAATGGGACTTTGACTGCTGGCTGACCTGCCGCTGTCTCGACCCGAGGACGAAATCTCGTGGAGGCTCTTAAAACCAGAGCCCTCTACCGCGTTGTCACACAACAGGTTCATAAATAACGTGATTTTCTTTCTCTGGCCTCTGCTTTCTCCTCCTCCAGCTTGGCTTCTCTTTCCTGTTGCAGGATGTTTATCTGTCGGCAGAGAAACAGGCACAAAACCCCCAGTTATGGTTGGATGGGGGGGGGGACGCCAAGGAATCCAATCGGGATCATCTTGTCTCTGCTTCACAGCTGTAGGCATGTACTTATGAGTGAAGCAATACATTTTTTTTTCTTCAGTTTAGAAGTCTTATGACTTGGAGTTCTGGTGGTTGTTATTTCGAATCTGTTGACCAGAGCTCTAGAGAAGTCATTTTCCTCATTGCTTATCAGTTAGCTGGAATTTGTGGGTTTGATTTCGGGTTGTCACGATTATAAAAATGTGATAATCGAAGAAGAAAAAAAAAAAAAACAATCAACGTGCCGACCGTTTTGCGTTTTGTGTAGAATTTCTGCCCCTATGTAATTTTTAGGGTTCAGCAAGAGGGTCCAAACCGCAGGATCTGGCTGCTTTATAGCTTTCTATGTTTGCCGCCCATCTCCCCGTTGCTTTGAGCAGAGGGTTCAGTTGTGTGTGTTTTTTCAAAAAAAAAAAAAAAAATTGTGCTGACTCAGTCCGCAGCCCCCATTGCTGGGCTGCTTGTGGAATTTGGAGCTGAGGTGCAATGTACGGGAGCACAGCAGCTGTTTGGAAGGGGCCAGATCGACCTCTTTGTCCACCAGTTCCCCCACTCACCCCTCCTTCACATTCTGTCTGTCTGTCTTTCTGTCTCTCTGCCTCTCCCTCTCATTGTGGATTTCATTGTGCTGGTCCGTGATGGTCAACCGGGTTCCATTCACCGATGCATTCTTTCAATGCTGCATTCCTGCTATTCTGTTTTGCTGATTTGTTATCATCAAGCAATCTCGCTCAGATGTTTTAGATTTGTTCTCGTCGATTTCTTGTTTGACATCTCCTCCTGCTCCCTCTTGCCTGGTGCTTCTATCAGTCCCTCCCGGCGATGCTGTTAGGTATCGGAGAGCTCCATTGATATCGGCATCAGCACCGTTCATCCATTGTACAGCTCAATGGTGTTCATTGACTTGGTAAAATCTCACGTGCTGTTAATCTGATAGACCCGCATCCTTCCTCCTCGAGACTGAATCACTCGCATTGTGCCGATGCACTCCGTGATAAAGTGAACCTTCCGTGCACCACCTGACAATCTGTTCAGGCATTCTCCCTCGCGCAAGATTCCTGTCCTCACATACTTTCAGAAAGAGTCGTTGCGGAAGTGGAACGGCCGTGATCCGTTGCAAGCTTCGGCGAAAATCGTAGAACTGGAAGAATTCGATTCATCGCTGTGGAAAATCAGACAATTCATTCTGATGTGCAGCAAAACGTGAAATGCTTGCGTAGAACAATCCTAATGTGTTGCGTAATTGATGCTCCTCCCACTAGTTTTGCATAGCTGCCACGTTTCAGAATATAAATAGAGACGTTACGATACGATTTCCCCTTTTTGTTTTTTACAAGGATTCATGAAACTTTTCATCATCATACTTGACAAGTACTTTACAAAAACTATCGGGAATGCAATTGTATTATAAAAGGAGAAGGAAGACAAAGGTGTGGCAGTCTAGCCTGTTGGGTGAAAGTTGGCAAGCTTCTTGGCATGTAGTCGCCGGCGTTGAGTGCCGCAAGAGAGGCGGTGTCTACATATTCACCTCGATGGCAACGGGGTCACATTGTATCCACCCACGCAAACGCAATCTACTTAACTATGAGGTCACTCGTCTCTTACCTGTTATCTCGGCCGCTGTCTGCTACTGTGCTTGTTTGTTGTCACAGTTTATGATCGTGCCATTCATCCTAAATGGATCAGGCTTTGGATTTTTTCCTGCCTGTTTAATTCGCCCTGGTTCGTTAAACCCTTGAAATGAATCATGTTAATTTCGCCTGTTTAGTAGATTCACTTCATTTTAAATGTTGACTAAAAAAGGGCTTTGTTTATTTTAGATTTGTTATCCCGAGTGACAACATGTGTGCAAATATTTTAGCAGTGTTTATTAATGATGTATTTTATGGTCAGAGAAGGGCTGGGCAATTGGTCGAAATTAAATCTTTAGTTTTGGTTTCCCATAATCCGAAAAAGATCATTTAAGAAAATACAAGGACAGTGTGTGTGTATATAATATATAAAAGCCCCCTGAATGCCCCCTTGTTGTTGCAGTACCAATCGTGTGATGTCTCTTCAGTCTCTCCCTTAACTCGCTTTAAGATGTTTATTGCCATCTCAGTTGGAGTTTACACAAACACGTTACACATAAACACATAACACGGCGAAAAATACACACATCGTCCAGCTAGCAGTCAACGGAAAACCCAATTGACTTGCTAGCAAGAGTTAGCATTAGAATATATGCGAGGGATTTACATTTACAAGTGTTGTTTTAAAATATTTTATTTGTTAGTGATTTATTTTCGGGTTGGTATTTTAAGTTGTATTTAAAGTTGAGTGTTAGTAGTTGAATAAATATATAAATATTTGAAGTCGGTGAACAATTGTGTTTTAATCAACAACAAAGGAGTGGCAAACGGAGCATTCCCTTTTTCAGCTCTTTTATTCACCCTGTTTCTATTTCCCCCCGAGACTATGAATGACCACCTGGTAGTGTTAGCATAGCATCTCCTTCCCTCTTGACTCAAAGGTCATAAACAAAAGACTTGTGGATGCTCCTATACAAATGGGGAAATCCATTTATAGTAACGGGTGGACCCGATGTGACACAACCCCTTAAATGGTGCAAAGTCCTTTCTGGGCCGTACCACTTGAGGCACAGAGTGTCGTAACATAGTAACAACAACCCCATCACCAATAGCCCAGAAAAGGCTTTTGGAAACTGGGATGTTGTTTCAACATGGATGGGATGTACAAATTGCTAACTTTAATTTGCCCCTGTGTTAAAATTTATTACTTCTTTCTCAAAGTTAACAAGGTGCCACAGTAGTTCTACATTCTCCTACGCGTAATAGGCCAACTTTTTTTCGTGTCTGTGTAAAACCGCAGAGCTTTGGAAAATGCAGAACAGTCGTACGGGTTGGTATCCCTGGCTTTTAAGGCCAGCTTTAGAAGCTGCTATAAAGTCACTTGTTCCTGGGAATGCGGGAGAAAATGTTTCTTCTGGCTTCAGACTCTCGACAGAAGAGTCATCCAGCTGTCAGTTTGTGTTTGGCCACAGTCGCAAGCAAAACCTGGATTTGAATCTTTTTTCTGCAAATCCCATGTGCATTAAAAACCCTTGGCAGGTTTTTGTATCATTAGTGTTTCTTGTATTATCAAATTACAGTATACGCAAATCCGAGGCGTCTTGGGAACATCCTGAAAAGCTTCTCACCTTATCTACACATATTGGGAGTGCTTGTTGACTCAGAATTGCATAAATCAACTTGTTTGCAGTGTGGGTTGAGCATGTTGACTTGAAACTCAGTTTATTTTTTTTAGTGTACTTGCATAAACAGACTGCAAGTTGACACCCAACGTTGCTGAAATGAATTTAGTGAAATATAATTTAAAATGGGGGAGTAGGTGGAAACTAGACGATAGGGAATTTAACACCATTTTGTAATTCTGGAATCATTGCTGTGCGGTTCCAGCGTCAAATTGTGCTTCAGAGCAACATGGTGTGCTGTTTTAGTCATGTCCGTTTTGTCCTTCACTTATTTCCTGTAGTCGTCAATGATTTTGGGACAAATATTTTGCATTGCAAACTGGGACTTGGGTTGCTGTCTGGACCTTCAGGCTCTGCCTGCAGTGATGTCACAAGCTGTCATTCACCAGAGAGCCAGACACCGCTCATTTGGGTTAGCGGAGAACAAACAAAGTGGCTTCTGCTGTAAATACGGTAAATTACAATCTCCAACATTTCTTGGAAATGACCGTAGTGGACAAGAAAAAATGAGCCGAGCTTCTCGGCGAAATCCATCTTGTAACCGTTGCTGTGTATCAATAATGACCTTATGGAGAACTCATTTGGTCATTTTTTTATGATAGATGCACAACTTTTTTTCCCAACAAGGCTATTTTTTTTTTTCTGTCTAGGAAAACCAGCTTATGAGCTGTGTTCCTTCCAGCGGTCTCGTCACGGTCAGACGACGGGGAAGGCCATCCACAGGTTTCTTCCTCTCCTCGTCTAATCCTGAAAAGTCACCCTCTCTTTCCATCTCTCTTTTCCCCTGTCTCTCTTGAAAACTGCATTTTTGCGTCGTTACCTCACTGCGGTTGTAAATAATATCCGTGATGGCTTCCAGATGTCCCTCCATCCATCCCACTGTGGAAGTGGGAATGGGGTCGGAGTGTGGTGCGGTTGTAAGCGTTGGACACTTATATATTGTTAACTGGCTCAACTGCTGACTAGTCTCACTGGCCCGACACGCCACAATCTGCACCGTCCGGTATCTCAATGCGTTGTGTTCCGAGTTGAAGCGGACTGTTTTTCCAGTACCGCACCGCCCTGACTGTGCTTTTATGCTTCCCATCTTACCGTATGTTGTTATCCAACAATCATGTTCTGCTTGAGAGTTCTTAAACCGCAGACAAGACAGACAAGAAGCAGACGTCATCGTCATCGTAGTTCTTCCAGTGGAGTTCATTAGCCCACTAATTCCTCCCCTGTCTTCTTTTTTTTTTTTTCATTCGCTGTGGTTGTTGGATTGATGATGGTCCGTGTTAAACAATGCCCACAAGATACAGACACACAAATTTACAAGGCTCAATAAATTTGTTAGAAAACATCTTTTTTTTTTTTTTTCTTACATTTTTTTTTTTTTACCCAATACAAAATAGTCCCACAAAAAAAGATTGCAAATTATATTTGGGATTGTGCACTAGGAAAAATTACTTTGAATATTATATACCGTGTTTTCCGCACTATAAGATGCACTGGATTATAAGGCGCACCTTCAATGAATGGCCCATTTGAAAACTTTGTCCATATATAAAATATATACATTTGGCCCGCGGGCCAGACTTTGGACACGCCTGCTGTAGTGGCTCAGTATTGGTCCATATATAATGCGCACCTGATTATAAGGCGCAGTGTTGGCTTTTGAGAAAATTGGCGGTTTTTAGGTGTGCCTTATAGTGCGGAAAATACGGTAATTCTTTTTCTAACATTCTAGCAATATTGCAAAAATGAGAACACGGTAAACACAGTTTGAGGTCTAAAAAAAAAGTATAAAGAAAAATAAAATACACATGCTACTTAAGATGTTTCTCCTGAAACGATGTACTGAGCCAGCCCAACCCAACACATACAAAATCATGTCAATCAACCAAACCGAGTATTTTAACAATAAAAAATATACTGTGGCATGCTTCATTTTGACGGCTTTGCTGTACACGAATGAAATACCAGTCACGCTTACATGCCAACTTGAACCAAACCAAGCCAACAAAATGTACTGAAATGTCTCACAAGTGTGCCATTCGAGCTAAACAAACACACTTTCCTGAAACTGCACCAAAATGGCCTCTTGTTGTGATACCGATGGATGAGCCAGATAAGTGGTCTGGATTTTTAGTTTACAGCACTACTAAGTTTGGCGTCACTCACGTTTTTCCAGTTTCACTGGCTCCTGAAGCCAAACATTTTTTTCATTGTGTAGATTGCAAATGTCGCCCTTACATACTCAGCCGTCTTTCCAACATAGAGTGTAATACATTAAACTGACATCTTTTTCCAATCTTGACTCACCGGCTTACGTCGTCATTGCAAAAGCTCTCGCAAACAAAGAGCTTCATTCTAAGAGCTTGGATTGACACTTTCCCAATCATTGCCAGGGGTTCTTGCCACACCTTGTCTTAGCAACTGTTGCTATGTTTGGGTCTACCTGTGTATTTTGCTTGTGACTTAAGATGGATGACAAAACTGGATGGTATTTGCTTGTTTTGTGTTTAAAAAAAATAAATAGAAAGCACGGCGTGTTCAATTCAGTGGCTGTCAAGCAGACGCATTGATTGCCGCGCAAATGTGGGTTACCGTATTTTCCGGACTATAAGGCGCACCAGACTATAAGGCGCACCTTCATTGAATGGCCCATTTTAAAACTGTATCCTTATATAAGGCGCACCATTAATGCATCATGTCAGATTTGTAATCCAAATCAAATCATTCTCCATTTTATCTATTTTATTTCAATTTCAGACACAACAAATTACTTTATAATCACAAAATAATGATCCATAGACTTTTTGATTCTCGATTCATAGTCTTCAGCGGTCCACTTATGATTGATTTCATGACACAATGCTTCGGGCCAGTTTAAATTTAGGAATTTAGTCCATATATAAGGCGCACTGGATTATAAGGCGCACTGTCGGCTTTTGAGAAAATTGGACGTTTTTAGGTGTGCCTTATAGTCCGGAAAACACGGTAGTTCATTGCTTATTGAAAACAAGCAGTATGACCTTACCTTCACCCTCACCCGTAAGACAAATTCCAATAATAAATTGCATGCTACTAAAACAGGTTCTTGGTGTGGTTTGTTCAAATGATGTCTTTGTTGTTTTAATTCTCAAGGTCATGGAATTTCTATGAAACCAGAGAGACAACAGCTCAGCATTTATCTAGTTTTGATGTGGGGAACTTGATAGATATCCACGGATGAATGTGAACATACTTTGCAAGAGTTCTTTGTTGTGGCTCGGACCTGTGGGCTCGGAGATGAAAGACATCTCATGTGGTGGAACGCCTGACTCAGCAGACAGCTACTAATCACGTCTTCCTCTTCCTTGCGCCATTACCTTTAACTCTGTGCCCTAAAATTCATTTGAATGAAGAATTTTCCACCCATTTGCTCAAGCACTATCTCATTAAATCACTTAAGATAAAGAAGCTGGGGGGGTGAGATCGGATGTGATGGCCAAGTTGTCTTCCTAAATACTTTGAAGTAAAAATACCCTCGGGTATCCGAACGACAGCTTGAGAAGAGAGCAGTAGCAATGTTGGGGGCTGCAATGTGTCTTCGTGACCTTCCTGATGATGGAAATGAAGCAATTAACATGTATAACCCATGTGGCTCAGTGCTGAATAATTGATGTTGTCTTCCAGCATTTATTGATACGGCTGCCCCCAATGACCGATGCCAATACAGGTTGCCTCGGGCGGGGCCGAAATGTGCTTTATTTACACTTTGCTGGGATTTCATTCATTCTACTACTACAATTAAATAAGTGGAGCTACGACAGATGTCAGTAAATAAAACGGGATTGGCGAGAAAACTGCCAAATAATATACTTTTGTATTTCGAGGTGTCTTCTGATTATAAATCTATTATTGTGAAAATTCAATTTCACACAAGGAAATGGGGAAAACGGTCATCCCATAAGACATATTTATTTGTGGAGTAGTACGTGAGAAACTGCTTCTGAGGTTTCTTGCAAATATTAAAAATCCACACTTTTCATATCAGCAGTGGGGCAAATATTACAATCTCGGTTTGTCCATTCGGTCCTGAGTGTCTTTTTTTTTTTAACAATGATTGCATTGTAAAAATGTCATTTGTGGTCACCTTCTACACAACTGGTACAGTATTGCTAGTAATGAACACAACCAAGACTATTTTTTCATACAGGCCCTAAACAACATAGCCAATTGTATGTTGTCTCCAGCAGTCATAGCAGTATGACTATGTCAGCCCCTCATGACTCCACTAAAAGTGTGTTAGTTTACTTTGACCAAAGGGCGTCAACCCCCCCACCACACCCCTACAGTATGAAAATGTCATTTTCCGGAACACTTGCGGTTCTATAAAACCATGGCACACACCCACGCACGGACAAGTGTAGAGGGCGTCGACATGTAGTGCCTTGTATGTAAACTAATAAACAGATAAAATGATCTATCTGCAAATAAATCTATCAATACTTCACCATGTTATGAATAAGCTACTCAAATAATTTACACTGGGAATTATTTGAAATTGTTTTTCCAAAAGGAAATGATCATTTTTGCAAGCTGATTTAATTTTTAAAAAGTATATTTTAATTGCTTACTTGTGGAAGTCACTCGAGACATATTGGAATGAACTTAACCATCTCTCTTCTTTTTTCTTTCTAGCGAAACCTTTTACATCCAAAGTGAAGCAGATGCGGCTACACAAAGAAGACTTTGAGATCCTCAAAGTGATTGGACGAGGAGCTTTCGGAGAGGTAACGTGCCATTGGGTTTCCCCCCCTTCACTTTTCTTAAGGGAACAAGTGTCATGCGTCAATTTAAACCCGCTCACATCAAATCCAGTGTTTTTTTTTGTCTACTCGTCTGTTTTGACAGGAGACTCGTCAAAATATAAAACGTGTTCCTCGAGGCACTACTTTTTGCAATGTGATCCGAAAACAATGCTTAGAAGTAAAAGACAGGAATACCGAGATTACCGAGATATAACAGACAATCACCACGTCTGATATTTGGGCTGCTTTCTTCTGCATTCCTGCTGCAGTGACTGCCGATTGAGCATGACTCCACTTGCAAAAAGGGACTTTCACATTTCTGACTTTACGAGATTAAAGTACCAGTGAAACTAACCACCAAATACCACATTTTGTCCGTGGAATGTAGTGATGGTAAAATGAAGCTTCAAATTTGCTTCGTGAACCACTTGTTATATTTTTTAACTCCTCTAGATGTCACTGTTAGTTTCAATAAATGCAATTAAGGAATGGCAAGTCAGCCCAGTTCCATCTACAGGTGTTAAAAAATATTTTGAAATTTGAAGCTTTGTTTTCACACCACTAGTTTGCATGTAAGGAAGTTAGAAGATATTTGTTAATAGGTTTCAGGTGATTATGACAAAGCAGGGGAATGTTGTAAGGACAGTTATCATGGCCCTCAGCCAATCCTCTTGCATAAAAAAAAATATTGCGCCAAAGGCAGCTCCAAACTGACAATTGAGGTTTTTCTTATCGTTGAATCAATTCATTCCAGATAATCCTACAAGACAGTCTCTGCAGAATATTGGCAGCATGTCTTTGGCAGTCGGTGCTGTTGACTGCGAATGTCTCAGAGTGATTCTGCTCATTTGTCTGCTTCTCAGAATGATTTCATATTTCTAGTTGCCTTAAAGTCTCCTCTCTCTGCAAGAAGCTGACTTTGCTTCCTTTTTTGTTGCTAGAATGTCGAGCCAGCCATGTTGTTGTTTCTTTCCAAAGCAAAGTCAGACCTTTGCATGAACATCCCATTGTTTCTCTTCCCAAAGACTCCGAGCCAAAAGACCCTGAAGAAATTTTCATTCATGTTTAAAAACCAAAACACACAGTTGCCGACTCCTTGCTTATCCTTCTGTTCGATAAGTAAACAAAGTGCCACAATGTGTACCTTGAATGAATAATTACGGAAAAGAGATGAAGAGGAGAATGCTGGGGGTGGAGAACAAGAAGCTAGTAAAGTGACAGGAGAAGACAAAAACAGCAAGACGTTGCCAAGACCCGCGCTCCCCCCCTCTTCTTCCTCTCTGCCTCCTTGGAGGGATCCAAACACTGCAGGAATGTTATCATTGTATTGCATTAGCAACATTCCCCAGCTCATTTTAATGGACTACAGACTCTCTTGCATGAGCTTCTGTTTGTTTCTGTGTGCGCATGCTTGTATGGGTCGCAAATTCTTCTTTCCTCTTCAGTTCTTTTTTTGTCATACATGGTTAAAAGTTCACCACACATATAAAGTGACTAAATAAAATAAAAGTTTCAAGAAAAGCTAGTTGAGATATTTTGCAGATGTTGGTGGATTTTTTTTTTTTTTCAAAGTTATCTTTTTCCATTTGTGTGCATGTCAACAGCGGTTAGCAACTTGCATCCAAATATCACATCTGTAAAAATGTTCCCATTCGCAATTGATTGGTTTGCAGTTTCATGTCCATGGACGAGACTTTCCTTCGAGTTATGAATCATATTTAAGTATCCAGCTGTTTTCCCTCCCACACTTTTCTGAACTTTGCCAGCCTTTTCCCGCCATCTGACACTTGCTGTCATTTTTCCCACATATTTGTATGACTTAATTCAGTTAGTGAAAGGAGAATTTTGCGATGAAGTGGCTGCTGACTTTTAGTTTTAGCGCCACGAACGTCATCCTATTTCAACTCTCTTAACTTTCACCGTTGGATCCACTTCATGTCCCACGCAAATCGAAATTCAAAATCATACCGCTACCGAATCTGTTACTTCACTTTGTGTGCTAAATACTAAAAACAAAAATTGTACGGTCCTTCTAAACTTTGTATTCACCATCACCGATCTTCTTTGTGTACAGGTAGCCGTCGTGAAAGTGCGAAATACGGACAAAGTATTTGCCATGAAGATCCTGAACAAATGGGAGATGCTGAAGCGAGCAGAGGTAAAAATCCGTTCGTTTTATTGTGTCTGTCATGATATTAACAGTTTCAAATTTTTGTTTTTAGACGGCATGTTTTCGAGAGGAGCGAGACGTGTTGGTTAACGGGGACTCCCAGTGGATTACCACTCTCCACTATGCCTTCCAAGATGATAACAATTTGGTAGGCTGCAAGACAAACTGGAAATATTTGGAGATCCACGTGTAATAATTTTTTGCTTTCTCATTGCACTGAGCAGCCCCATCTGACTTTCACCGGTTCACTCAGCAATCTATGTTTAGAACACAATGCTTATCTCTTCAGTATGTCAGGTGACCTGGCAGCTGGTGACCCGCACCATTATTTTCTATAGCAAAGCACAACATGGCAAAGAATTGTAGGAAATCAGGCTGACACCAGTACCAATTGGCATGAATGTAATAGCTTTGAATTTTGATGCCATAGCCATCATTTGCCATTTAGAGCGTCTGTCATCTGTGTCTTTCTCTCCTTGACCCCAAGTTCAAATGCCGGGACTGCTTGCCATTCCATTTCCCACATTCTCACAACAAATACTTTAGCCGAGACACTCCCCGAGACTCTCGACTAGACATACTGCCCTTCCTAATTATAGAAAAGAAAAAATTCTATGCATATTTTCCAGCACTCATTTCCTCTGATTCCTTCTCTACTAATTGGCGAGAAGGGCTTGTTTCTCTAGAGTGGCCTCCGGGGAAAAAAAAAAAAAAACTGTCCCATATAATGTTTTTAGAATATTTTGTCTTTTTTTTTTTTTCTGTCCTAAGTTCAATGTCACTGTAATTAAGACAAAGCTCTAATGTTGTTTTAGTATCTGGTCATGGACTACTATGTGGGTGGTGACCTGCTCACGTTGCTCAGTAAATTCGAGGACCGACTGCCCGAGGATATGGCCAGATTCTACCTGGCTGAAATGGTGCTTGCTATCGAATCTATCCACCAGCTTCACTACGTTCACAGGTATACTAGAAGCTTTTCATTCTCTTTTAATTTCCAAAACATTACTGCGCAGGTGACCCACTTACTTTTTTCAGTTCTAAATTGGACTCCTACAAATTAGTAATTACCAATACTTTAACTACCCAACTCAGTGATTATTTGATTTGGAGTCAAAGTCCGAGAGACAAATTGAACTTCTCCAAAGGGGGAAAAGAGTTTGGCTTGAAAGTGTGTATTGGACAGATTAAAATATGTTACAGCCGGAATGCATTGCTGCCTTCACTGTGTTCCAAAAATGAAGCGGTCTATTTTCAAAAGCCATAGAAGAATAGAATTTTATTACATAAACCAAACATTCGCAATATCTTTTTTAAATAATATGGCAATAAATAAAATATTCTCAAATTAACAACAAAAAACATAGTTTTTGTAGTAAAGTCCTCACAGCTTGGTTAAGTTACAACTTCAAGCAAAACTTGTCAGCAAGTCCAGTACTAACAATTCCGGCCTGTACTGCAATGGCAGTTGTTACTTTGGCGTGATCGGAATTTCGAGCAAGGGAGAGGCACGGCCCCTCATGTTGGCTATCGTTTGTGAAGGTTCATAAAGTGATCCTCTTTTTTTTTATTCGTGCATCTGTCCCGCCAGAAAGTTATAACCCCAATCATACAATCATACTATGTCAACACCCAATGTCGAAATATTAGTTCGCACTTTCATATACATGTTTAACAACATATTTAATTGCACACAAAATTCTTTGTACGCTTACCATGCTCGCTGGCATCTTTGTCAATATTAGCATAAAATCATGTCGGATAAGAAACATAAGTGGCTAACATTCGCCAGGCTCATGTTGGGTACCTCTGCCCTATAGTGAGTGACAGCTGCATGGGACATTTGGCATGAGACAATTTCAAGTGTTTCACTCAGCTATTAGCGCAGTGCTTGTTCCCCAGTAACACCAAGTGGAATGCTCCAGCCCGCCACCCGTTTCCAAATCTGTGCCCACACATCAGGAATTTGACACGCGTGTCATCTCACAGATTTGAAGCTTACATGAGAAGCTGATTGTGTTATCATGTTGTTTTGGGTTGCCATGGTTTGTTATTCCAGTACAGCTGAATCTTCCAGCTTGTCTTTTATTTATTTTTTATTCCAGAAGCAGATTGGGTATATTCTTTAACTACATTAATTACTGGCCCTTATAAAAGTTTCAGTTTTGATGTCTTCTTTACTTGGATAAAAGTGGTGCCTTGACCTACCACACTAGTGAAACGACTAGTATCTCAAATACATCGTCACCATTGAAATGAATGGGAATTCCATTAATTCGTTCCAAAAACCTCAAAAACAAAGGCAAGCACGTTTTATGAAGTGTAATCACGCCAATTCTCTCTCTCTTCCCCCGCCATGCACATGTACTTGAACTTTTTACGTCCTTGGGAGCCATACTGAACGGGTAATTTATAGCAAAAAAAAAGCCCACAAAGTTACCAATGACAATTACGTCGTGTGAGAGACGACACAAAAAGCTGTTTTGATGGTAAGAAACGTGGTTCTTGAACCCAAGCAATAATTGTCTGCTAAATTTGTAAACACTTGTTAGTGAGCAAAGCCTAAATTGGGCTGCTAGTAAATTAACTTCCACTGGACTGTCAAATGGCACAGGATTAGTTTGATGTCAATTATAGAAAATGTGATCATAATAAAGTGATCATATCCCGGGTAGGTCTGAAGGTGTGACGTTGGGAAAGAAGTGGACATTAAAATGTCGATACGAATGTGAGAATAACGAAAGTCAGCGGGGAGCCGCTAATTGTACGTTGTTATCTCGCCGCTGCTGTGGGGGTTGCTAACAGTAGCAGACATGGAAGAGTGCAAGGAAAAGGATCATGAAGACACTGTTCCCATTGAAGATCCTTTGTGGACTGTTTGGAACAGTAATGATGGGGTCTGGGAGGTGTGTGTGGGTGTGGTGTTGATACATCATCAACCTCTTCCCCCCTTTCTCTATTTTATGTCCATGCGCTCATGAGAGAATCTGATTTTTTTTTTCCAGAGGGTGGAGTCAACCAGACACATCCCTTGAGCAAGGAGTGTTTTATTGGCTGGTCCCATCTGAGAAAATGTGTACATCTGTGTGTTTGGCAACGTGAAAACAAGGGTGTGTGTTTTCATCTCGGTTGTGGTGCGTCTACATATGAGGTTAAGCCTGTTTCCTATTCGCATGACGGAAGAAAAGGATAGTGCAGTCACCCTTTAAATTAGAAGCCCTTAGTGGTTGTTAATTAGAAAAACATCCCCTGTCTTCAGCCACCAAACAGATTTTTTTATTAAGTTTCTATTTGCACTCGGAAAGGTTTTGGTTCCAAAGTAGATCAATGATATTCTGGCGGCATTCCCATGGGTAATCACACATGGAGTGGGTGATGTCACAGTCTCCAGGGATCATCAACAGTCCCGTTTATTGTTTAGCAGGCGGCCATGTTGAATAAAAGCTTGGGCAAAAAAAAATTAAAAATCCCTATTATTTTGAATGAAATTGAAATCACGATTATCGATTGATTTCAAAGGTTTGTATTTATTTATTTACTGTCATGTCCATTATTAAAATAATAATAAATTCCCCTCAGTGTTTTTTTATTTTTTTTTTATCTTTTGTCGTCGGGAAGTTGGCATAAAATGTATTAGATCGATATTGATTTTAACGAAGCACAAAAAGAGTGGAAGTGTATGCACGCTTGTGTATTCAGTGACCTCACAGAGGGGCCCGACAAATGTTTCAGTGGCCGAATTCACCATAGCTTAGCGCTGCCTAACACCGCATCTGTCTAGTTTGGCTTTGTGTGCTTGAAAGCAAAAAGGCCTATTCGGCCAAAATGAGAGGAGATGTGGGGGTTGGTACTGAGGAGGCCTTTCCCTGTGTGGACAGATAGAAGGGGATCTGTGCCGATGACAAATGTTGGCTATCAGTCCAGGCCCTTTAGTCACGAAATATACTATGTCCTGTGTGATAGTAATCCATTGTGAGTCAAATATGACTACTGTGGAGTTTTGTGTGTGTCAAATCTGGACCACGTGTCCCTTCCTGGCTCATTGATCTGCGATAGAATTTCTTTCTGAATGGTTTTTTTTTTTTTTTTTTTTTCAAGTCTCTCTTGGGAATAAGAAAACAATTCAAATGATGACTTGAAAGTCTAAAGACTGATCGTGCATATCAACCTGAATATTTAAAATCGCTTTCTGGCAACATGCCTCTTCTGAATGTTCTTCTAGATTTATTCTTGTGTCATATAAATGTTCGGAATGGTCAGATTTGCCCCCGCTGCCAAATGCAGTACTGGCGTCAGTGTTCCCCCGCCGTGTCGAGCGGTACCAGAGGTCACCCAGTCAGAACAATTGCTTGTCTAGATCCATGTGAGACATCCTTGTCTATGCAGCTTCCTCTGTGAGTTTGTGTCTGTGCATGTGCGCTCGTGCGCGTGCACGTTTATTGTCAGGCTGCAACCAGATGGCCCTCGCAGATGGATGGTGTGTCTTAGAAGAGCTTACCTCCCTCTATTCTAGTCTCCATGCTGCTCTTAAGACCACAGGAGTCCTGTGACACACTTGCCCAATTAACTGGACTAACGAGCCTAGTATTAGCTTAGCATTTGCTGTTAGCATTACAATGCGTGGAAGCTAGGGTGTGCTGTGTTAGCTCGGTGCCGCGAACGCAACACTACGTTGTTTTATTGCTCGGGTTGTAAATTGGCGCGGAATAAAAATGTGCATGGAAGACTTGCTCCCAATGGAACAATCAACCCCCCCGAACTCAAAATGCACATAGCGCAGTCTCATACAAACTTCACCATCCAATTTCAGCACACATTCGGAACTTTGTGGAAAATGTAACCGCTGATCGTCAATCTTATTGGATTTTAATTTGCTCACATCCTGCTGCACCAGAGCTTTTAGTATACGGTTCAAGTCAGAAAACTTTTATTTACGATATCCACTTATGGAAGCTTGCATGCAATTTGGAAATCATGTTGGGTGGCTTCAAGGTCTTCAGAGAGACCGCCACTACTCTCTGAGGAAATCTATGGAATGGTCAGACATTGACAAGGCCTATATTTAACACTGCACTATTCATAGTTGTGAGTTCCAGCTGGATAATGTCAATTTTTAAAGGATTGCACTAATCCGGACTGAAAGAAGCCATCATGGAAAATAGCTAATTGTGCCTGGAGACCCTCAAGTAACATTAGCTTGGGAGTCATATACTTGGTTTAGTAGAAGTGGCCAAGCTGTAGATCCGGATGGATTACCCTTTATTCGTCATGTGGGTAAAAGCACAAGTGAACGTCTACTACTATATCACATGACCGAGACATGTACTGAAGTAAATGCAGACAAACCAGATTATCAAAATTTTGCATCTGTGATGATCAATATATTATTCATGCGCTGAAGAATTTCAGGATTGCAGTTGTGACTCATTTTACTTAGGAACAATCGGTTTCCCTGCGGTTGTAGTCTTGCGGCTTTTTATTACTCATCGTTTTCATTTGAAGTAACTGACTAATTCCCCAGTTAAAACACAAATCTATTTTGAAAAGTGGAACTTGAGTTGATGCAAAAAAAAAGTGAAGAAAAAAAAAATCATTGAGGTGGTTGCAGTAGTGGAAACTTCTACTCTGTATTCCAATGAATCTTTTTGACATAATCCACAAACATTATTATAAATCTGTCTTTAGTAGTAGGGTAAGAAAAAAAGTGTGTGTAGAACTTATGTAACAATGTTAACACAATTTTCTATTCAAATAAATTCTTATTATTGGCTTGGACAATGTTATTGTTTTTCTTTTTTAATTGCATTTCCACCTTTTTCATTACTTTTTTGACAGTTTGCTTTCTCAATGAACTCATTATATAGGCTTGCACAATGTTTTTTTTTTTTTTTTTTTAAATTGCATTTCCACTTTTTGATTTTTTTCGTTACTTGAAAATTTGCTTCCTCAATCTTCCTTCAGGGATATAAAGCCCGACAACATCCTATTGGATAGGAATGGCCATATCCGCTTGGCTGACTTTGGCTCCTGCCTCAAACTCATGAACGATGGAACGGTATGCATTCATGATGCTACTGCTGTTGTTAATTGTTCTTCTTTAAATGAATATTATTCCTTTGTGTAAGACTTGTGGCTATTGACCTGTTTTGCTCATTCCAGGTCCAGTCCTCTGTGGCTGTGGGGACACCAGACTATATATCTCCAGAAATCCTCCAGGCTATGGAGGATGGGAAGGGCAAGTATGGACCTGAATGTGATTGGTGGTCCCTGGGCGTCTGTATGTATGAAATGCTGTATGGAGAGACCCCCTTCTATGCTGAGTCCCTTGTGGAAACATATGGCAAGATCATGAACCACAAGGTCAGCTGATTTGACTGGATACCACTTTGGGATTTTAATGTCAATTTGTCAGAAACAAACATCATGTATGTTTTTTTTTGTTTTTGTTTTCCCCCCCAGGAGCGATTCCAGTTCCCACAACAGATAACAAATTCAGTTTCAGAGGAAGCAAAGGATCTCGTCCGTCGGCTCATTTGCAGTCGAGAGTACCGGATAGGACAGAACGGAATTCAAGACTTCAAGCAGCATCCATTTTTTGCTGGTACAATTTATTTCTAAATTTAAGCATGAACAATAGTTAGTATTTCTTCAGTAATGTTACCCTAATAATATCTTGCCGGCTTTAGACATAAGCAGATTACAGCTTCTGGGAAAGTACCATTACTGAATTAAAAATAAATAAATAATTGCTGCATTTTCGAAGCTTCTGAAGTGTATTGGTTATCTGTCCCCTCAATCAATATACAGGCATTGACTGGGACAATATCCGCTTGTGTGAGGCACCTTACATCCCGGAGGTCAGCAGTCCCACAGATACCTCCAACTTCGATGTGGATGATGACTCCCTCAAGAACTCAGTAAGTGTTATCAGAAATGATCCCTAAATGTAATCTGGTGCTTTCAACATTTGTCACAATCAAAAATTTAGTTATCTTTCCATCCATATCTGTACTGCTTGACCCCACGGGGGTCGCGGGTAATTTGATTATCAACACGGTTATTTTTATTTTTTTACACTGTTTTCTCTCAAAGCTGCCTTTTTGTGCGACAGTTGCCTTTCTGTCCCTGTCGCACAAGCGCTGTTGCGGTTATACGAATTAGCCATGATGTCACCGGAAAAACAGTATCATGCCTAACCGCCGGAAATGGAGTTTGTAAGCTTGCAAAATAGAACTAGCATTTCATGGCAGCACGATGATCATGTGTTCCATTTCAAACTTGCAAGTAGAAATATTAAAAGGCTGCGTATCGCCATTTTAATTTGCACAATCATATATAAACATCATAAAACAGGTCAATACCGGTTCCACCAAACAAATATAGCTTTAGTTGTACCAAGCTTTTTAAAATAAAGAACACATATTTTCCATGACCGCAGTTGTTTGCCGAAGTGACAAAACTGATATTTACATATGATCGATGACCAGTCGACTATCCAAATAATCTTTTGACTTTTTTTTTTTTTTTTTTTACAGGAGACCATGCCCCCTCCCTCTCACACTGCTTTTTCTGGCCACCACTTGCCCTTTGTGGGCTTCACCTACACCGGTAAATGGTAAGTCAACAAGTGAAATTGTTTATTTTTTTTTTGTTTTGAAACTTCTTTCCTAATTTACCGATATTCACATTCTCACTATCCGTGGGAAAGCCACCCTTATCTCTTCAAGGCTCACTGATAATGGTGTTTTCCACTCGTTCCCTTCTTCCACTTCTCCCACCACTTGATTTTTCGACTCTCATAGTTTGCATTAATGTTACTGTTACCAACCAACAGTTCCACTTTCAACTTCTTACATAACTTGGCCCGTAAGGATCAAGTTCCCGGCTTTATTAATCTTTCCGAATATAGAAATCAAATTCAGCGAATTTTGCATGAGGCAACCATTGTGGTCAAATATTATTGTACCAGTCAATGTGTCAATCATTTCTCCAACTCAAGGCAGAGAATGTCATTTTTGAGCAGAGGCAGAAGGGCGGCAGTCGCTTGCCACCCAGAAGCGCCCTAACACATCTCAGGGAGCCACACCTTCTGACTCTCATGAGAAAGTCAGACTTTTGAGAGTCACAGAAAACAGTTTTAGTCCCTGTGATTTCCGTGTTACTGATAACTCAGTAGATGCGTATTTTTTGTGGCTACGAGATTATGTTTAAAAAGTGATAGTAAATCTTTTCACTCTGGAAGAAAATACATTTATAGCCACTTCATATACATGCATTCTCTTGTTTGTGTATTTAAAAAAACAAAACAGTATGCTCATTGGAACCCACTCTCTTTTTTTTTTTCTTCTTCCTCTTAAGCACAATCTCCGATCGAGGTTGCCTGCGGCAGTTGTCAGGTGAGGCAGGCAAGACGGGTCAGGGACAGGTTGACGCGGACATCCAGCGTAGCTTTAAGGACAGCCTCGCCGTAGAGGCCTACGAGAGGAGGATCCACCGTCTGGAACAGGAGAAACTGGAGCTGAACCGCAAAGTTCAAGGTGAGGCGGGAGATCATACTCTAAGATGGAAACAACAAGCCGTGCTCACTTGTTCCAGACATTTGATCTGAAGAATCTAGATGTTGAAGGATCTATTGACATTGCAGATTTGTCGAAGACGGTACAAGCACATCAGCGCCCAACCGGTGAAGTCCTTTTGAGTAGCAACAAAGAGGGGGAGATCAGGAGTCTAAAGAACGAGATTGACATCCTCAAGAAACAAATTGCTGGTAGGACTTCATGCTTTACAAGAACGGTATTTTGAGCTGAGTTAGTTCGATGTATCAGCTCATCGTATGTCTACGACAGACTCAGGCCAATTGGAAAAACAGCTCGAAGATGTGTCGATGGCTCGTCGAGAACTAGAGGACTCCTCCAAACATATTAAGATGTTAGAGAAACAAATCAAAAGTCTCACAAGGGAGAAAGATGATTTGCTGAAGGTAAAACTTCACCGCAATGGTATCCGGGGTATGGTTTTCTCTCCTTACTATGTTGTTTACCTTTCTTGTTTGTGGCTAGGACCTTGTGGAATCCAATGAGAAGATGAAGTCACAGTCAAAGGATCTGAAAGAAGCTCAGGGTCAGAGAAAACTGGCCGTGAATGAGTTTTCAGACCTCAATAAGGACCTCTCAGACCTCAGGTGTAGTAGCCTCATGTTCAAACAAGACCTAACACTCGTTTCTTTTAACTTAAAAACAATTACAGCTTTTGAGTCACCCTCAGGTTTTATAATTTGACTGAATACTGTGACCAAATCCACAGATCGGAAAAGCAGCAACTGTCTCGCCAGTTGCGTGACAAAGTGGAGGTCATGGAGAGCCAAAATCAGAAAATTGAGGCTCTGCGCCTTGAGGTGCGCAAAGCAGAGAAGGCCATGAAAGAGGTACTTCATCATAATTCCCTTGAGTACATTTTTGTAAATACTTCACACAAACTCAACCGTTTAATCAGATGGAGACTAAAATGGAGGAGCGCACGGCAGAAACGCTTAAGGAGAGGAAGGTGAAAGAACGTAATGAGCAGTACACCCGGCAGCTGGAGGGGGAGCTCGAAAGGCTGAAGGTAATGGAGCGAAACATCCCCTATCACCCATCTTCTCATCCTTGAAATGGCATCATCTGACATTTTATATTGCATAATCCAAATGGTAAGCAGTCTGTCAGGGAGGGGCTGAGTAGTGATGCTCACTTTGCTGTAAACTGAGTTGTGTAAAAAAAAAAAGTCCAAGAATTTCTACTAGTCTTTTTTATTTGAGGGGAGCATTATTATAACTCCCATCTTTCATTTTTTTTCCCCCAGGGAAAACAAGTTGGCTCTTTGGCTGTCTCGACTCCATCCAACCAATTCCAGGCCATGGGCCGTTTGCGGGGTGACCTGGAGAAGCAGACCCACATACACGAGGAGGAACTGGCACGTCAAGAGGCCCAACACAACACCGAGTTGAACGACTTGCGCCAGGAACTACGTGACGCCGAAAGCCAGCATCTCAACATGCAGAAAGAAATGCTGATGCTCAAAGACAAGCTCGAGAAGACTCGAAGAGAGAGGTCTTTCATTTTTTTCTTATTTTTCGTATATTCTATGTGCACTGTCGTGGGATTATTTACCCCTCTATTTAAGTGACAACATTGTAACATGTCCACATTTCCATTGCTGTGAAGGTTTGTTGGTTTTGCAAACTTGTTTTATGTTGTGTTTCAGTGAGAAATAATACAAGTGATCTTTACATATACTTTATAGTTCCAACCTGTGTCTGGTAAATTACACACATGCGAGAGTAAAATATGGAGATTTATTTTTGAAATGGGCAGCTATTACACAAGATCACTCAGATGTTTTCATTTTGGTTTCTAATGAGTCATTCATCAGGATTAGGAGTCATTCACTCTCATTTAAAACACTTCATAATGGAGCTGCTAATCCCAAATTTGGTTTTAAAACAGCATGGAGTGCAATGTAATCTAGTTGGTTAGCTCATTGGTAGCAGCCACTCATTTTGATCTCAGGTGATCTCAAGTTTTACACATCTTGGTTGTGAGAGAGATTTTTTTTTGTATCCATGCTTTTTTTTTTTTTTTGTAATTGCGTCCCCATATGCCAATATTGATCAAGCAGGAACAACAGAGGATTATTGATTCCTGTTGTAATAAATCCTGTTTTCTGTGTATAATTTATGTTTGGGTCCCAGGGGATAACCAAATTGTTAATTTGGGTCTAAAGGGAAATAACACTATGAAGCCTTACTTAAATCTTTTGTCATTTGTTAAACTTAAAATACAGCTCTCAGATTCAGAGTCTTTTGGGCTTGGAGTGGCCCCTTTTTTTTCTCCCCAACTAAAATACTGTGAACAATTCAGACATAATTTCCTTAATTTGGCAGTGGTACAAACTGACATCTCATATTGCGAACATTTAGTGCCAGTCATATACAAGTTGGAACGTTGTGCAAAACAGAAGTAAAAAGCAATGAGTTGCAAGTCCTTTAAACAGAATTTTTTTTTCATGTATGAAATTTTCATTGACTTCATCCATCTTGCTATCCAGTTGATCAGTTTCTTGATGTGGCAGCTTCTGGGCCAACGAATCCCTTACCTTATTATGTCGTGGCTTTCTTCGACAGGACGAAACACAAGCGGCGTTTCTCATTTCGCAGACATTTTTCGTGTTCATACATTTGTTAATATTGCGTAAAAATAACAAGTAAGGATAGTGTGGCTCTGACATCAGCAGATTCACATATTTTGATCTAAATATTGGCATTCCAAAATTTGCCAAAGGCTTTCAAAAAAAACAAGCCTGATTTTACAAGACTGTTAGGGAGTATTCTTTTCTCCAGACATCTTTTTTTAAGTCCATAACTAGAAAACAAGTACAAATCTTTGAACCATTAGAGAGGACCTCCGGCAGAGCTTTTCATACCGCGCAAGCCACCGGCTAGCTAACAGTCTAACGGACGCCGTGTACTTCAGTCTTCCTTGGTGTTGTCAGATTCTCCTAGAGAAAGTTCAGGCAAAGTTGAAAGTTTATAAAACACAGCACATGTTGTTCACAGTAAATGACATTTGGTCATACTTCCTTCTAGTTACAGCTTTGTTACATTTCAACATTTAAATAGCTCGAATAACACAAACTAAGTTACTTTTGCTCATTTAAATGAGAGGGGGCTCATGCTGGGTGTCCAAGTGTCACTGCGCCAGAAACTAATTTCTAAATTAACTTTACAGGGTCAGAATATTCCAAGCTTTTTACAGTGTCACAACTTTAACAATCTGTTTTTTTCTCCTCCACAGTCAATGTGAGCGGGAAGAGTTGGAGACGGATTACAAGCAAAAGTATGAAAGGGAAGAAGTTCTGCTTACTGAAGAAAATAAAAAGCTATCCAGTGAATTGGATAAGGTAAGATATATTTCAGAAATAATAAAAAATACTAACAAAGATTAAAGTTTATCTTGCACTAAAAAACATTTCCTCAACCTGTCTCAAACAAATAAATCAAGTCTCTGACCTCAGGTTACCTTTCTGGATCAGCCCAAATGTTTTCATCACATTCTTCCACCCCCACCCACTTGCTCCTGATGCCAAAGAAATCACTAGTCAATAGCCCGCTGTGCAGTGGAATGACAATCTGGATTCTGTTGATTTAGGAAAAGATTCTTGAAAGTTGAAAAAGGCTCCCTACTTTCAATGCCTTATGTGTGTAAGGCATTTTGACACCTGGAAGAAAAGTGTCTGAAATTTTCACTGTAGTGGTTCAGATCCCTTTCTGAACCTTAAAATGAATCTAAAAAAAACCCTCAAAATGTTACCTTAGCTGTCCCCAGGTACTGTAATTTAAGAAAAGTGGCCCCTTATAGTCCAAAATTTACGGTACTGCCTCACCCGAGCTGGGAAAAGCCTGTCGACGTTATACTGTATCAGTGTGAGCATTATCTGGAACAGTTTGCCATTTGTTACGTCTCTATGGTTACATTCTCTTGCACAACAGACATGAAAGAATTCAGGATACATCTTAAACAATGTAATGGGGTTGAGTGCTTTGTGTGTCGCTGGGAATGCAGTCAGAAATATTTTCAAAGACCTTCAACAATACTTGGACTTAAATGTCCAATTGGAAGTCATTTCAAGGCCAAGCACCTATTCGTCAGATCCACTAGCAGATGTTCATTATTTGAAGTTTGCTTCATACATATGACCTTTGTTAATCCGTGTGCCAGTTATGATTCCCTAGCTTTAAAAAAAAAAAAGTGATATTTAAAAGAATCCTCTGTACTGCATTTGACATCACATGTTCATTTCCTCAGATAACAAGCATGTTTGAGAAGTTGAATGTCTCCAACCGGCAACTCGAGGAAGAGATGAGAGAGTTGGCTGACAAAAAGGAGAGTGTTGCTCACTGGGAGGCCCAGATCACAGAAATCATCCAGTGGTGAGCAACACACATTGTTGTACTCGGGAAATGATTCTTTTACTCGCCTAACAGGTTAACCAGGCCCAAAAAATAAGTCCTACATCTTTAAAGCGTAAACACGCATTGTCATTCTAATGAGCTAGTTCTCAAATGTGTTGTGCAATCACCGTGACATAAATTTAAATCAGAGTTTAAAATAACCCTGGTCATTTAAAGAGGAACCTAATTTTAATTGAGCTGGTTCATGTTGAAAAGCAAAAGACAATTTGCAAAGTGATTATTTAAACTGCTGTCTTCCAAGCTCAGCGGGAATTCACTTTTCCAATTGCTCAACACCTGGCAATGGATACGTGGTTCCCTCCAGACAGCCAAACAAAAGAGTCTGTCCGTCCGTCATTTACGGGAAAATGAATTCACCTACCTAGTCTGTGCTCTTTGTGAACTACCGTTTCTCAACATTCGCTTGTGACCATAGGTTCCATTCAGAGGCAGCGGTGATGTTCCTCTCCTCAGCCACACTTGTCTGTCTGATTGACGGATAAATGAAAATTCAAATGAAATCATTTTTCATCATGGGCCGATTCTGAGTTAGATTCTGATGGTCTGAGAAAATCGTTCACCACGACCGCCACACGAATGAATGACTAGCAAACAATTCCTGTTGACACCTGTGTTGATAAAATTCCTTGAATGACATAAGTGGGACCACCCTAAGAGTGTCATAGGGACACCTGTTGGACCCCTACTGTTCTGTGACAGAGCAAATAGTGCTGCACTACATTCTGGGGCGAATTCTTATTACCGCAGAAATAAATTCCCCCCTGCCATGTTGGTAGCTAACAAGCTGGGACCTCACGTCCTGTATTAGCATAAAGACTGCAGCTCCAATTTGTATCTGCTTCACTTTGATCTACTTCATCTAACTTGGCTTCACATCGAAAAGTGCAGTGGGTGTATTGGGTTCCACCTCACCGTGTTAATGCTACATTTTTTGCATACCTCTGAGGATCATGAGCTGTTTGACCCTCCCTCTTACTCAGATCACTTCCCTTTGCAGCTGACACCTTGCCAGCTGCTTGGCCTCTCTCTGTTGGACAAGCCTAAAGTCTTAGCATTCTCACATATTTAAAGGGCAAGTTTGGAATTTGCATCGCTCTTGTTTCGGTCGCCCCCTAGTGGAATGTCTCGGTATAGCATCGATTTCTTTGTGTTCATTTCTTTTAATCATCACTTTAGTAATGAAATATGTTTGGTTTTTTTCCCCCCCAGGGTGAGTGATGAGAAAGATGCTCGCGGTTACCTGCAGGCTTTGGCCACAAAGATGACGGAAGAGCTGGAGGGCCTGAGAAATACCAGTCTGGGAGCGAGAGCTACGGTAAAAGCCGTACTTACTTGACATGTTAGAAGCATATCCAATGTTTTTTTTTTTTTGACCTCCTTCTCTTGTGCTGCAGGACATGCCTTGGAAGATGCGTCGCTTTGCCAAGTTGGATATGTCTGCTCGCCTGGAGTTGCAGTCTGCCTTAGATGCCGAGATCCGGGCCAAACAGGGAATTCAGGATGAGCTGAATAAGGTCAAGGCTAACAACATCTCCACGGAATGGTATATTCTTATTTTTTCTCTTCAAGTAATTCTCAGAAATACGCAACTTGTGAAATGACGCTCGTCTTTCCACGCTCCCGCCAGTAAACTGCAGGACATAGAGAGTAGAAATCAGGACCTCGTGGCTGAAATCGACAGGCTGAAGAAAGAGAACGAGGAGCTGCGGTTACGCAGAGGTGCCCGCTACACTTTGTCAACATAACTGCTTGGATACGATTGTTAAATCTCTTACGGAAATGAGCAACGTTCGTTTGATGTCATGATGACAAAGACATTGATCAATATGATGCGGATGATGTCATATTCAGTTAAAAAAAAAAAAAATCAAAGTGCAGTTAAAGCATTCAAACAAAAACTTTAAAAAAAATGCAGTATTTTGAATCTATTTGTTTTCTGTGCTAGAAATGAAAAAAGATGCCATTGACATTTGATTATGTAAAAGCCCTTGTGAGAAG
Organism: Syngnathus typhle; assembly: GCF_033458585.1. Classification (NCBI taxonomy): domain Eukaryota; kingdom Metazoa; phylum Chordata; class Actinopteri; order Syngnathiformes; family Syngnathidae; genus Syngnathus; species Syngnathus typhle. Next base: position 4,554,759 of record NC_083759.1, on the reverse strand, counting down.
TTAGCAACAACTCATTTTGTTGAAGTCACCCTTTCATAACCAACATTGTATTTATTTGCTCTGTGTCTCTTAGGTGTCAAGCATCAGGATTCCCAGAATTCTTTCTTAGCTTTTCTCAATGCCCCCACCTCAACACTTGACCAGTTCGACGTGAGTGTTTGTCAGCTCACATGTATAAAATACAGTGAAGGATTCATTTTGATATCACTCGGATCATCAAAAATGGTCGCCATTTTGTTCTCGACTCTAATTGGCTTTATTGAACGTTTTTTTTTTTTTTTCATCTTTACATATTTGCATCGTTACATCATTTGTCCCTTTTTTTTTTGTACATCAGGACTCTTATTCTTCTTCTTCATCTTCTTTAATTGAGTTTTGGGAAGACGTAAGTTTCCTTGGTTAGATGGACGTTTTTTGTTTGTGTTGAGTGGAAATGCAACTCCCAAGTAGAAATCCTTGTAGTGATTGACATGTTGCAGTCCCGGTTCTAGTTAGTCAGTGTATGTTAGTGAACTCTGTCCACGATGGCTTTCCCGTTGTGGGGATTGGTTTGAACTTTACCACCAAAGAGTTGATATAAACACCCAATTTTCCAGATATTTATATTTTTAGCTAAAAGCAGACCTTGATTAGACTTTCCCTGCTCTTCCGTCATTGTGTTCCTCAGTCCAAGCCCATTACGCATCATCGAAAATGTTTAGATGTGTTTTTAATAGTCACTCACTTCTGTCTCTGCCACCTCTTCTGCCGCCGAAGCGCTCACCATCCGTTGGCACGGCTAGCAAAGGCAGACGCGTAAGCCACTTACCAACCACTCTTGTTTAGCCGCTTGTATCCTTTATTTCATTTGTGCGGGTGTCCTGTGGACTATTAAAGTTGCATGGCAAGGGTGGGATATGATGCTTCTTCTTCTTTTCTTTTTTTTTTGTAGCTGGTGTGGTGTTAAAAGGCATGTTAGACTTGTCCTATTTTCTTATATGGGTCTTTGTTTGCTTTGGGAATTGCCATGCAAGGTAGCTGGTGTACAATATGGTGCCAATCAGCATGGGCTTTTTTCTTTTCTTTATAATTAGAAGATAGACCATAAAAGTGTGTATCATAATGGAATCAGTGACCGAAGTGATTTTTTTTGTTTCCTTTCAATAATCTGACGGGTAATCTTTTCCCTACAAATTAAAGAGGGCACATTTTGGTGAACTTCCAGTATGCTTGTATTTCTGTCATTCTGCTTCATCATCATTTTTTTTTTTCATCTTTCTCATCAGGTGGACTCAATGGATAATTTCACAAGCTCCAACACTCCATCCCGGGAAGATGACCAGAAGTCTCACCGCAAGTCCCGCTCACGTTCACCCTCAATGGCCAGCGATATGGATCCCATAGAGGTGAGCTAGATTCATATTCATATGAAGAAAAAAAATAAAGAATTTTACTGTTCCCCTTGTATGATTGCTAGATGCATATGGGGAAACAAAATCAGTATTCACTCTTCACATTGCTCTTCTTCCTTGTCCTTCATCCTGCAGTTGATAGATCATTCTCCTCGTGCAGTCCAGAACCCCAGTTTGCGCTCAGGAGGATATGGCAGTATCGGTCGCTCTTCCCCTAAGGTTAGCCATTTTTTTTATTCTACTGTCGGTTACGTTCAAGTTGAAAACTGCATTGCATCTTAACTGTCTCTATCCTTTCATTATAGCCAAAAGCACATCAGTTTGTGGTGAAATCATTCAACACGCCCACTAAATGCAACCAGTGCACTTCTCTCATGGTGGGACTCATACGCCAAGGTTGCACCTGTGAAGGTAAAAGCTTTGCAAATTGCATGAAATGTTACTGAGTAGGGTGAAATTGCTTCCACAAACATCTAACCTGTTTACTGCTCTCTCCTCATCCAGTCTGCAACTTCTCCTGCCATGTAACATGTGCAGACAAGGCTCCAGCGGTATGTCCCGTTCCGCAGGATCAGACCAAAGGACCGCTCGGGATCGACCCTCAGAGGGGCATTGGGACGGCATACGAAGGGCACGTAAGGGTAAGTGAGCTCGGAAATAATTACTCCTAGTAAAAGTTAGTTGATGTCCACCTTATGATAACATTTGGGTTGTAGGTGCCTAAACCAACCGGAGTGAAGAAGGGCTGGCAGAGGGCCTTGGCTGTGGTGTGCGACTTCAAACTTTTTCTCTATGAAATTGGAGAAGGAAAGACAACACAGCCGAGTGTAGTTGTGAGCCAGGTCATAGATATGAGGTAAGAAAATATATACATCTAAAATATGTCTTGTTTAAAAGCCTGAAAGATGAATCAGAATTGAAGTAGTTGAAATTGATATTTGGATTACAGATATGATTGAAATGGTTGTACTGCTGCACGTTTGACCTCGTCTTTCCTTTGTTTCATTCAGGGACGAGGAGTTTTCCGTCAGCTCTGTTTTGGCCTCCGACGTTATTCACGCTAGCCGCAAAGACATCCCGTGCATCTTCAGAGTGGGTTCCTCTCATCTGTATTTATCCGTGTCAAATTTAATTCATTTAATGAAGACATTTTCTTCCTAATACATCCTGTCCGCATTATGATAAGAATTTTGCTTAATTTGTCTTCACTGTTTGGATTTTTTTTTAGCATCAACCACCAAAATAAAAGAATAGAAACAATTTTCCAATATGTTCCACAGGTAACGGCGTCTCAGCTCTCCCCCTCCAGCAGCCACAAGCCATCCATCTTGATTCTAGCCGACACTGACCAGGAGAGAAACAAATGGGTGGGCCTTCTCAATGAGCTCCACCGTATCCTCAAGAAGAACAAGCTCAAGGAGCGTTTCGTCTACGTCCCCAAGGAGGCTTACGACAGCACGCTGCCGCTCATCAAGACGACGCAGTCGGCTGCTATCATAGGTGAGAATTCAACGTGCAAATTATAGTCATGTCTTTTATCTTAGCGGCATAGCATTCATGGAAAACCAACAAGATCAGCGATAGCGTTCTCAAACAATACGCCATTTTGCTTTCAGATCATGAGCGCGTCGCCCTCGGCAACGAAGAAGGCCTCTTTGTCATCCACGTCACCAAAGATGGTAAGACCTGTCAATTTACTTGACAAAACCGATTGTTGGTTAATATAATTCTCTATAACTCTTCCAACTCCGCATCCCTCCTCAGAAATCATTCGAGTGGGCGACAATAAGAAGGTGCACCACATTGACCTGATCCCCCAGGAGCAGCTGCTGGCCGTCATCTCCGGACGGAACCGCCACGTCCGACTATTCCCCACGCAGGCCCTGGATGGCCGCGAGATTGACTCCTACAAGCTCGGCGAGACTAAAGGCTGTCAAACCATTGTCTCCGGGCCTGTTCGTAACGGCTCGCTCACGTGTCTCTGTGTGGCCATGAAGAGGCAAATCATGTGCTACGAGGTTTGTACCAACCACACTTGGTGTTCCGTTTTTTTTTTTTTTTTTTTTTTTTTTTTTTTAATCCAACATGCCCTCCTTGCACTTCAGGTGAACAAGAGCAAAGTCCGCCACCGTCGGCTGCGGGAACTGCAGGCTCCAGGGCTCGTCCAATGGATGGGTTTGCTTAATGAGCGGCTGTATGTGGGCTACCAGTCCGGCTTCACCCGCTACAGGTACTTGATCGGCTGAGAATTTGCCCTCCTCATTTCTGTTGAGTGTGACTCAAAGCTTTCCTCCCATAGTGTCCATGGCGACGTGTCTCCAGTTAGCCTGCTCCATCCCGAGGACCACACCCTGGCTTTTATCCCTCAGCAGAACCTGGATGCCCTTTGTGCCGTGGAGATCTCTAGCAAGGAGTTGCTACTCTGCTTCAGTGCCATCGGCGTGTATGTGGACTCTCAAGGTCGCAGGTCACGCCAGCAGGAGCTCATGTGGCCTGCTGTGCCAAACGGCGCCTGTAAGCATTTTCCAAGTTGAACTGGATGTTGATTTGACCTTGACCGAAATGTGTAACCAATAACATTTTTTTTTTCTTACCCCCTTTAGGCTACAATGCCCCTTATCTGTCAGTGTACAGTGAGAATGCAGTTGATGTGTTTGATGTCAACACCATGGAGTGGATTCAGACCATCCCGCTAAAGAAGGTCCGTGTAATGATCTGAAACTACTTGTGCTGAATTTATGGGTTCAAGTGATACAGATTTTTCTGCACCTATAACACATTTTATCCGTCTCATAAGAGGAAATTGCATGAAAGCTAATCAGACTTTTTCTAATGTGTATCAGATATTTGACAATTCATTTGCAGTATGAATGGTTCGATTGGTTGCTACTTGTCAAACAAAAACAAATTGGAAGCAGGCAGTAAAAGTCTGCCCTTTGTCTCCCTCTTGTGGAGAAAATAAAAACACGCTTGCACTTGATCAAATGAAAAATGATGACGATCCTTGTCCGACTACAGGTGCGACCGTTGAACGTCGACGGCTCCCTAAACCTGTTGGGGCTGGAAACAGTGCGGCTCATCTATTTTAGAAACAAAACAGCTGGTGAGTAGTCCAATCCCAAATTCTGTGTTGGGTTCATCTTGGATTTTCGATTCGAACTGTTGATTCAGTGTTGGAACGGAGATCAGAAAGCAGCAGATGTGTCTGTGGCAACACTGATCATGTTGTTAGCAACCGTGTGTATGTGCTTTGTAGTCACCGATCTAAACACAGCCGGGACAATGTTGTCATTTTTCAGAGGGCGACGAGCTGGTCGTCCCGGAGACGTCAGACAACAGCAGGAAGCAGATGGTACGCAGCATGACCAATAAGAGACGCTTCTCCTTCAGGGTGCCAGAAGAAGAACGACTTCAGCAGAGGAGGTACTTCAACTTCACCAGGCAGAAATCCAACGTTCATGTTCTGTTTTAATTCACACTCACTTTTAATTTAGTTTAGTTGATTTTATTTAGTTTGGAAAAAAATGGTTTTGTGAATGCAGAGTGATGCTGCGGGATCCAGAGATGAGGAACAAGCTGATCTCCAACCCTACAAACTTTAACCATGTTGCCCACATGGGACCTGGGGATGGAATCCAGATACTCAAAGACTTGCCAATGGTATTTCAACTCGTGTAATCGCGCAGAACATAATCCATAACACATAATTTACACGCATGTTGTTTTTTCCATGCTGCTGTTTGTGCCTCATTATTTTTTTTCAACGTGTTTGCTTCAAATAGAACGTCCACATCCAAGAGAGCCGTGCAGGCTTCAGCGGTTCCGTCAGCATCCCTTCCATCACCAAGAACAGAGCCGAGCCGGGCCGCTCCATGAGCGCCAGCAGTGGACTTGGCATACGTGAGCGACGAGTCATTCCTGCTTCAAAGCGGTCCCGGGATCTCCCTTTGAATTCTTTCTCCCTTCATGTGCCCGCAGGCTCGGCCTCCCAGAATGGCAGCGCCCTGCGTCGGGAGCTGTCGGGCGGAAGCTACAGCTCCAAGCGCCAAGCCATGACGTCGCCCTCCGAGAGCTCCTTGTCCTCAGGTGGCGGCATTGACTGTGTGGAAGCTCCCCTCTCCCAGTTTGACAGAGAGGTCAGTGCATACCGCGGTCATGTGAACAAACTCGAGGGAGAACTTGTCATACAGTAGATAGTCCACCCAACAACAAGATTATGTCTTTGCATGCGATCATAGTTCTTGCGCATCCCCCCCTCCCATCCGCCACAAACATCCCGGCAGGCGCTTTACCTCATGTTCCAACCTCCTGATTGGTCGGCACCCTGTGATGTCATAGTTCTGCAGCAGCAGCACCCAATTTGGCGGAGCTTTCTGATGCCCCCCCATCCGGTTCTGGGTTGTAGCCTACATTGTCACTTCCTGTTCTGTGAAAGGAAAGTCTGTCATGTCACGCCTCATTGTGCAGGTGTAGTTGTTTGGTCATGGGTAACCCGCCCATCTAAACAAGCCCCACCCCATTCCTCCTCCCCCCCCTGCCCTTCTCCACCGTCACCCTCATGGCAGCCAAACGGCGGAAGCCGCCCCGCTCCCATACCGCCCCATTTCTCCTCTCTCACACACCTTCACCCCTCCCGCTAGCTGGCCCTCTCCCACCCCAGCCTGCTGTCTGTGGGTGCGGCGCTGAGTTTGAACTCTCCTCTGCAGTGGCAGGCAGTTTCGCCGTCGGAGAAGACCCCCGATCTGAAAAGAGCTTTAAGGACCTTGCTTAGTAAGATGAAGGTAATGTCAACAACTGCGACGAACCCGCACCCCGACACTCAAGCGAGAGCACCCAACAAGACGTGTGTGTGTGTGTGTTAGTGTGTGTTATTGTACATGCATCCTCACAGTGATCGGATGTGTGTCAAGTTCACAAATGTCCCCCACCCACCACATTTGGACATTCCGAGGGAATGGTGCCTCGTCACATCGTTCACCAGAGCATTTCAGCTTGACCTTCCACCTCCCCTTTTGATCACTGCCCACTCAGCCAATCACGCAGCATGTTTGTTTCCACTTCGACTAAACACGAGCCAATGGCTGCAGTGCACTTCTCGTCCGCCATAACCATGTTTGACTCGTTCACTTTGTTTCGGATCTGCTCTCCGGACTTTCCCCAGACTCGAATGTGTGCAGGGGCAATGAAATCTCAAGACTTCCAAGGTTTTCTCGAGAGAAATGTACTGCCCTGTCTCCATAAGCTTGGCCTCAGTGCCGGAGCATAAAATGTCTTGCAACAGGATAATGATCCAAAACAGACCAAAGTCCCAAACATTAGACTAAAAGTGGTTTTCAATGCTCCCTGGTGGAAATCCTGCTGTCTTGAGCATCTGTGGAAGAAGCGGAAACACTCACTCCCTTCAAACAGCTGGAACAGCTTGTGCATGAAAAGTGGGCCAAAAGATTTGCTAAGAGGTGCAGGAGTCTCATTGAAAGTTACACAAACTGTTTTGAGTGTGGTGATCGCCTCAAAAGGTTGCGCAACAAAATATTAGATGAAGAGCTACATGCAGTCAATATTCAGATTAAGGCCCAAATTCCCGTCTCTGAAACATTTGGAATAATATTTTGGCTATGTGGTTACGCTCACGAACAATTCCTTGTTTGACTTGATGCTTGGTTTGTGGTAAAAGATCTAAATGGGGGAAGAAAAACTATTGCACAGCATCGATGAAATCTAGAATAAGAACAAAAGTGTTTGTCTCATCTGAATGAATGATCTGCTGTCGATTTTTATCCTCCATTTCTTGCCATCACGTGTTAGGATAATCGTCCTCCATGTGCGTACGGTTACCGTGGCAACAGAGGGAATCCAACCAAATGAAAGCTCAACGTAAAGGCGTCCCTTTATTTATTTTCTTTTTTTTCTTTTGCAGGATTCTGACTCCCCTCGCCACTCGACAGCCTCCAACAGCTCAACCTTCAGCAGCCCCCCGAGTCCGGCCTCGCCTCACAAGACCAAGTCGTTGTCCTTGGAGAGCACTGACCGCACGGGCTGGGACACATGAGCCGGCCCGCCTGACCAACCCACCGCGCCCTCACTAGCCCGGCAGCCCAGCGACAGCACACGACCCCCCCAGGCCCACACAACTGTACCTCTCTCGACCCCCCCTTCCTCTTCCTGTTTGGGTGGAGAAGTGGTATATGAATCAAACATCTCCCTCCTCTTCAGCATCAACCGACACGCCCCCTCTCTGCCTCATTCAGATGCAAAGACAGGAAAAAAAAAAAAGATTTGTATTTGTACATAGGAGCCTTTTGGGGTTTTAGGGGACAATATTTTAATTTATTTATCAATCTTAGATTAGAAGCATTCGTTTCTCATGGCGGCCGGAAAAACACCTAGCCCCAGCCCGGCCCCCCCCCTCCCTCATTCCCAACCAAGCTGCAGACTTTGCTAACACTAAACTTCCCACTAAGTGAGTGACTTTACGATCCGTTTCCCTTCCAAAATAAAACGTCATCACTCATCTTCGGTCCGTTGGACCAATCATCAAAAGGGGTCCACTTTGCCCCCCCTCGACCAACCACCACAATAATGTACATAGGTTCAAAGTAGAGAGTAATATATGATAAGGAAATACTATAGAGAACTACACTTTTATTTTCCTTTTATTCTGGAATGATTTGGAGTTTTATTCACACAAAGTCAATTTTAAAACTTTTATTTGAATTCAATTTGTTTTATTTTATGACACTTTGTTCCCCCCTCCCTAACATATTGATTTGCATTTGAGTGAAAATCTGGGTGAACCCGCATACGCACTGACGAGACGTTAATGGAGCAAAATGTTTGCGTGCATGTGTGAAACCAAAAAAAAAAAAAAGAGGTGGGGAAAAAGAGAGGCAACATGCTTGTATTGAACAATGTTTGTTTGGATCATCTACTCATTTATGAGAAAAAGAATGTCAACACTGAGGGAGATCATTGTTTATAAACTTGCCTCCCACTCACAACCCCAATCCGCTTATCATAGTGCTGACTGTTTTATTTTATTTTATTTCTTGTACTGGTGGATGCAAAGTGTCCTCAAATGTGACACTACCATGTGAATATTCACAACACTACAGTGTGCTTCTAATATGCTATTGTCACTTCTTAAGTGTGGTTGTCAGGGAAACAAACTGTACTTCACTTGATCATTTCTCGTCATTCAGCTTTTTTTTTTGAAACACTATTCCACACGTGTGTGTTTTCCTTTTCGTTGCGTTACTAACAAAAGTCGATTTTGATTCTGATTGAAAGCACCTCCCAAGCGCCTGGCATGTGGAATGTATTACCCCAGAGTGAGGAGGACCTCTTATTGGCCGTTGTTGTACAAATTAAAGAAAACAATCCCGAAGAAAAGAGACTAACTCAGGAAAAGGTTGGAAGCAATATGGTGATTGGAGAAGTGGATTAAAAAATGGTTATAGGGCTGCTGTGGAGAGAAAAAGTTCAATAAATCAATTGCCTTTGCATTTCAGTGAGGTCTTATCTACGATACCTTCTGTATTTTGCTCTTTCATATCATAATACACTTTGGTTGTTTTCTAGGATTGCTTTGTAATAATTTGTACAGTTTTGCATGGAATAGATGTAATCATTTGTTTTTGGTTTGTTTTCCTTTGGATTTGCTTTCCCCTCCTCTTATTTTTTAAACAGTTTGGGTGTTTTACTGAGGATAACCCACTACAGGTGATGTAGATTCTTTTTGCACAAAAAATATTTAAGGTGTAAGGTCAAAACAAAATATATGGAACTGGCTGCCACACTTCAGTGGACAACTCATATTAACCTGACTCCGATGTATTTCAATAAAGCGGAGGGCTGTTACAAATGGAGTGTGTGTGTGTGTGCCAAATCTGTCTATCGCTTACTTTTTTTTTAGTAAAAAAAAAAATGTATAGGATAGGAAGAACTTTTTGTAAAAAAAAAAAAAAGATATATATATACCCTGTAGAGTATTACTTTATTAATTTAAAAAGATCATATAAATTTTTAAATTAAAAAAATAAACATGTAAGGCTATTTTTATATTTAATAAAAACATGTATAGTTAAGCCTTTTTTTTTTATATATCTGGTATTGTAAGGCCATTGTAAATTGCCATGTAAAAATTGAGCAGGTTTAGCCTAAACCTTTCAGACAGTTCCGGTGTTGTGCTTGATTTGGTTCCCCCGTGAGATTTTGTTCCCCCTGCCGCGGGAGCGCGCACGCCTTTTTGGAAAGCAAAAACCGATGTCGTACGGCGTCGTACGGCGTCAGCACTACGTTGTTTTCAATAAAAAACATGAAGAACTCACGTTTGCGTCAGTCAATTTTAATTTTTATAAGGGATTATTCTCATTTGATGTCTTTAAATTCATCCGCGTTTTGCCATTGAAGCGGGGTGCGTTCAAAGACCAGTCGTACAGACGGAATACTCATCATTCACCAAAAAGCAACAATATAATTATGTGAGCTCTTTGCATAAACCTCGATGCAAAGAAACTCCTCTTTTTGGGTTTACAAAGGAGACTTTAGTCTTAATTGTGATCATCATTCATCCATCCATCCATTTTATTTTATTACTCAGGTATTTTCAAAGCAAATTAATATTGTTGCATTTATTAATTTGCTTTAACATGACAGCGCAATATAATTAAAAGCTGACACGATAGCAATGTCAAACGTGTTCATTTAAGAAAAAGCCACACACGTTTTGTGATCAAATCTTTCATAACGAGAATGATTTGAGTGAATTGATTTGGATGAATAATTGAGAAGAAAGTTCAGTTCTGAAGGCTCCTTTTGTCCCAAGCAAAGTGACAGATGGTGGGGAGGGGGGATAAAAATTGTAACAAGAACTCTATAAAAAATGTCAAGTCGTGAGTATATGTTTACCCCCCCCCCCCTTTTTTTTTATTTTGAGAACGGTGAGTGCTGGACTCCAGCAGTTTTTCTTCTGTCTTCCTGGGGGTCCTTTCAGGTTGTGTGGAAAATTTGAACAGGTTCCCTCATTCCTAGGCCAAATTACAGGGGGGGAACAAATCCTCACAGCTGCCCCGTGAGAATATGTTCCCCCCCCTTATTTTGAGAACGGTGAGTGCTGGACTCCAGCAATTTATTTTCTGTCTTCCTGGGGGTCTGTTCAGGTTGTGTGCCAAATTTGAACAGGTTCCCTCATTCCTAGGCCAAATTACAGGGGGGGAACAAATCCTCACAGCTGCCCCGTGAGAATATGTTCCCCCCCCTTATTTTGAGAACGGTGAGTGCTGGACTCCAGCAATTTTTTTTCTGCCTTCCTGGGGGTCCTTTCAGGTTATGTGGAAAATTTGAACAGGTTCCTTCATTCCTAGGCCAAATTACAGGGGGGGAACAAATCCTCACAGCTGCCCTGTGAGAATATGTTCCCCCCCTTTATTTTGAGAACGGTGAGTGCTGGATTCCAGCAATTTTTTTTCTGCCTTCCTGGGGGTCCTTTCAGGTTATGTGGAAAATTTGAACAGGTTCCTTCATTCCTAGGCCAAATTACAGGGGGGGGAACAAATCCTCACAGCTGCCCTGTGAGAATATGTTCCCCCCCCTTATTTTGAGAACGGTGAGTGCTGGACTCCAGCAGTTTTTTTTCTGTCTTCCTGGGGGTCTGTTCAGGTTGTGTGCCAAATTTGAACAGGTTCCCTCATTCCTAGGCCAAATTACAGGGGGGGAACAAATCCTCACAGCTGCCCTGTGAGAATATGTTCCCCCCCCTTATTTTGAGAACGGTGAGTGCTGGACTCCAGCCGTTTTTTTCTGATGATTTGTGCAGTGATACCATTATTACTGCACTTTATCAATTTTTTTGGCCTTATTTTGGTCAAACAACTTTGTTTCTTAATCACATAACATACATCAAAAATTATAACTTTGAACTTTATTAAGAAAAAAAAAAAGGTTTTTTTTTAAATAATAAAATAAAATGGAAAAAATACAAATTTTAATTAAAAAAAAGCAAAATGGTCTTCAAGCAAGCTTCAAATATTTAGCATTTAATTTCTGTACATGCTGTACACAAAAAAGAGCCTTCGGTTGGAGGCTCCCCGACACATACAAGATGGAACCACCTGCAACACTCGTCACACTGAATCTGGTAAACAAAGAAAAAAGCAAGATCATACAATGCAGCACATTTACAATAATTTACAACGAATGTGTAATTCAATATATTTCTTAATCATCACATGCATTAGTTAACAAGACCTGACATAATTACCCATCTGTTGTCTGTGTCATGTGTAGCTTCCCCACAAACACAGCACAAGTTGGAGTCCAGCACTCACGGTTCTCAAAATAAGGGGGGGGGTTCATATTCTCACGGGGCAGCTGTGAGGATTTGTTCCCCCCCTGTAATTTGGCCTAGGAATGAAGGAACCTGTTCAAATTTTCCACATAACCTGAAAGGACCCCCAGGAAGGCAGAAAAAAATTTGCTGGAGTCCAGCACTCACCGTTCTCAAAATAAGGGGGGGGGAACATATTCTCACAGGGCAGCTGTGAGGATTTGTTCCCCCCCTGTAATTTGGCCTAGGAATGAAGGAACCTGTTCAAATTTTCCACATAACCTGAAAGGACCCCCAGGAAGACAGAAAAAAAACTGCTGGAGTCCAGCACTCACCGTTCTCAAAATAAGGGGGGGGAACATATTCTCACAGGGCAGCTGTGAGGATTTGTTCCCCCCCTGTAATTTGGCCTAGGAATGAAGGAACCTGTTCAAATTTTCCACATAACCTGAAAGGACCCCCAGGAAGACAGAAAAAAAACTGCTGGAGTCCAGCACTCACCGTTCTCAAAATAAGGGGGGGGAACATATTCTCACAGGGCAGCTGTGAGGATTTGTTCCCCCCCTGTAATTTGGCCTAGGAATGAAGGAACCTGTTCAAATTTTCCACATAACCTGAAAGGACCCCCAGGAAGGCAGAAAAAAATTTGCTGGAGTCCAGCACTCACCGTTCTCAAAATAAGGGGGGGGAACATATTCTCACGGGGCAGCTGTGAGGATTTGTTCCCCCCCTGTAATTTGGCATAGGAATGAGAGAACCTGTTCAAATTTTCCACACAACCTGAAAGGACCCCCAGGAAGACAGAAAAAAAACTGCTGGAGTCCAGCACTCACCGTTCTCAAAATAAGGGGGGGGAACATATTCTCACAGGGCAGCTGTGAGGATTTGTTCCCCCCCTGTAATTTGGCCTAGGAATGAGGGAACCTGTTCAAATTTGGCACACAACCTGAACAGACCCCCAGGAAGACAGAAAAAAAACTGCTGGAGTCCAGCACTCACCGTTCTCAAAATAAGGGGGGGGAACATATTCTCACAGGGCAGCTGTGAGGATTTGTTCCCCCCCTGTAATTTGGCCTAGGAATGAGGGAACCTGTTCAAATTTTCCACACAACCTGAACAGACCCCCAGGAAGACAGAAAATTTTTTGCTGGAGTCCAGCACTCACCGTTCTCAAAATAAGGGGGGGGGGAACATATTCTCACAGGGCAGCTGTGAGGATTTGTTCCTCCCCTGTAATTTGGCCTAGGAATGAAGGAACCCGTTCAAATTTTCCACATAACCTGAAAGGACCCCCAGGAAGACAAAAAAAAAACTGCTGGAGTCTAGCACTCACCGTTCTCAAAATAAGGGGGGGGAACATATTCTCACAGGGGAGCTGTGAGGATTTGTTCCCCCCCTGTAATTTGGCCTAGGAATGAAGGAACCTGTTCAAATTTTCCACATAACCTGAAAGGACCCCCAGGAAGACAGAAAAAAAACTGCTGGAGTCCAGCACTCACGGTTCTCAAAATAAGGGGGGGGAACATATTCTCACAGGGCAGCTGTGAGGATTTGTTCCCCCCCTGTAATTTGGCCTAGGAATGAAGGAACCTGTTCAAATTTTCCACATAACCTGAAAGGACCCCCAGGAAGACAGAAGAAAAACTGCTGGAGTCCAGCACTCACCGTTCTCAAAATAAAGAAAAAGGGGGGGGGGGGTAAACATATCCTCACGACTTGACATTTTTTATAGAGTTCTTGTTACAATTTTTATCCCCCCTCCCCACCATCTGTCACTTTGCTTGGGACAAAAGGAGCCTTCAGAACTGAACTTTCTTCTCAATTATTCATCCAAATCAATTCACTCAAATCCTTCTCGTTATGAAAGATTTGATCACAAAACGTGTGTGGCTTTTTCTTAAATGAACACGTTTGACATTGCTATCGTGTCAGCTTTTAATTATATTGCGCTGTCATGTTAAAGCAAATTAATAAATGCAACAATATTAATTTGCTTTGAAAATACCTGAGTAATAAAATAAAATGGATGGATGGATGAATGATGATCACAATTAAGACTAAAGTCTCCTTTGTAATATATACTCCTTGTAGCCTGTACCCAAAAAGAGGAGTTTCTTTGCATTGAGGTTTATGCAAAGAGCTCACGTAATTATATTGTTGCTTTTTGGTGAATTATTGAGTATTCCGTCTGTACGACTGGTCTTTGAACGCACCCCGCTTCAATGACAGAACGCGGATGAATTTAAAGACATCAAATGAGAATAATCCTTTATAAAAATTAAAATTGACTGACGCAAACGTGAGTTCTTCATGTTTTTATTGAAAACAACGTAGTGCTGAAGCCGTACGACGCCGTACGACATCGGTTTTTCGCTTTCCAAATAAGGCGTGCGCGCTCCCGCGGCAGGGGAAACAAAATCTCACGGGGGAACCAAATCAAGCACAACACCGGCAACAACTAGTGTCGGCTCGTGGATGAACGATTCGTTCAAAAGAACGAATTTGCTTTCAGTGAACGAGCGTGAATGAATCAGGTGTTCTTTTTCTGTTCATATGACTTCAACCAGTAGGTGTCGGTAATGCGCATTGGAGCTGGTGCCACCTCGCCCTAAAACAAAACGAAGATTCTCATTTCCAGTTCTTCGCGAGAACGGATCACTGAGGGAACGAATCCTGACTCAAAGGATCAGTGAGTGAAAGTGTTGCATCTCGCTCCTGGCGTGAACTATGTAAAACAGAATGTCGATTTAGCATTTGCCAAGGAAAGAAAGAACCATTCCATGAAACACCACTTCTTTTAGGCACGTTTTCTCCAAGCTAACGGCTAACTTTATTGCATGAAAGGACGCGCCGTTATGCAACAGCGTGGAGATTATGCTTCTCTTTGGGTAATCTTTATTTTATAACACTTACAGTAGTTTTTAAATAACGTGTATGCATATACACGCCTAAATATTGTTATCCAATATATCTACTGCAATTTCACATTAGATTACTGGTTTGAAATTTACTTTTATTATTTTAATAAACATTTATGTTAAAACTTGTCTGGTGTTTTATTCCTTGTTTTTATTTTTTTGGCCATGAAGACATGAAAATCTGTGTTTTACGTTATGTAATATGTGTTGGTGTACCCCAAAATAAAGAGCAAGTAGTCAAATACATATTCTTGTTCTTGACACGTACAAAAAATGCATAAAGTTATTAAGTACACTTGAAAATGGTAGTGAACCTAATGGAGCGTCCGAGTGACGTCACAGATCAACCAGCCAATCAGAAAGTGGGGGTGAGGGCGGGTGTGGCACTTTTCACTTTCAGTTAAGCTTTGACCATGATTTTTCCCTAATAAACAGGCCAGTTTATTAGGGAAAAATCATGGCCAAAGCTTATCAGTGCTTCTCAATTATTTTCTGTTACGCCCCCCCCCTAGCAAGAAGAAAACTATTCGCGCCCCCCCTCCCCACCGTGACTATCCTAACTTGTCTTGTAAGTCGTAAAATGTTGCACTGTCGCAAACGTGACAGAAGTAACAATGAGAGCGCCACTGCCCCCTGCTGTAGTAAACGCGCAATTACACTTTATTCTAGTACAGCCAAAAAAAAAGCCTGTTCCCCAGGGTCACACGCGCCCCCCCAGGAATGGGGCGCGCCTCACTCTTTGAGAAGCACTGGCCTAGGTGACTGATTCACAATTTTCTTTTGTCTGATATCAGAGATTAAATAAAGAAAACCAACTGGCTGATTGATTTGTTTTAATTGAGAGGAAAAAAAAACAGCAAAAGCATTTCACTAGCTGACCAGGAGATGGCGACAGCGTGGCATCTGAAGACCATGGATTGTTTGTTCTGCTATAGCCTAGGTGACTGATTCACAATTTGGTTTTGTCTGATATCAGATATTAAATAAAGAAAGCCAACTGGCTGATTGATTTGTTTTAATTGAGAGGGAAAAAAAACAGCAAAAGCATTTCACTAGCTGACCAGGAGATGGCGACAGCGTGGCATCTGAAGACCATGGATTGTTTGTTCCGCTATAGCCTAGGTGACTGATTCACAATTTGGTTTTGTCTGATATCAGATATTAAATAAAGAAAGCCAACTGGCTGATTGATTTGTTTTAATTGAGAGGGAAAAAAAACAGCAAAAGCATTTCACTAGCTGACCAGGAGATGGCGACAGCGTGGCATCTGAAGACCATGGATTGTTTGTTCTGCTATAGCCTAGGTGACTGATTCACAATTTGGTTTTGTCTGATAATAGATATTAAATAAAGAAAACCAACTGGCTAGTTGATTTGTTTTAATTGAGAGAAAAAAAAACATCAGCAAAAGCATTTCACTAACTGACCAGGAGATGGCGACAGCGCGGCATCTGAAGACCATGGATCGTTCTGCTATGCCGGTTTAAAAAAAAAAAAAAACGTAATTAGCTAGGGGTCAAAGGTCAAAGTTTACGGTTCAAAGTTCACCCAGGGGTCAAAGGTCGGTTCAAAGTTCACGGGGTCATGTGCACATTTTCGATTTTTAACTAGAGTTGAAAGTTCAGGTTTCAAAGGTCACCCAGGGGTCACCACGGGGTCACCACGGGGTCACCACGGGGTCACCGCGGGGCCACGGGGTCACCACGGGGTCACCGCGGGGTCACCGCGGGTTCAAAGTTCAGGGTTCACTTTTTTTTTTTTTTTTTTTTTTTTTTTTTTTTTAGGTTAACCTTTATTTAACCCAGTGCTTCTCAATTATTTTCTGTTACGCCCCCCCCTAGCAAGAAGAAAACTATTCGCGCCCCCCCCTCCCCACCGTGACTATCCTAACTTGTCTTGTAAGTCGTAAAATGTTGCACTGTCGCAAACGTGACAGAAGTAACAATGAGAGCGCCACTGCCCCCTGCTGTAGTAAACGCGCAATTACACTTTATTCTAGTACTGCCAAAAAAAAAGCCTGTTCCCCAGGGTCACACGCGCCCCCCCAGGAATAGCACCGCGCCCCCCAAGGGGGGCGCGCCCCACTATTTGAGAAGCACTGGCTTAACTGAAAGTGAAAAGTGCCACACCCGCCCTCACCCCCACTTTCTGATTGGCTGGTTCATCTGTGACGTCACTCGGACTCTCCATTAGGTACACCGCCATTTTCAGGTGTACCTAATCCCAGGCCACTTCATTAGGGAAAAATCATGGTCAAAGCTTAACTGAAAGTGAAAAGTGTCAGACCCGCCTTCACCCCCACTTTCTGATTGGCTGGTTCATCTGTGACTCGGACACTCCATTAGGTACACCGCCATTTTCAAGTGTACCTAATAACTTTATGCATTTTTTGTACGTGTCAAGAATGTGTATTTGACGACTTGCTCTTTATTTTCAGGGACACCAACACATATTACACAACGTAAAACACATACATATAGTCATATAAAGTAGTTAACCAAATGTCAGATTTTTGTTTTCATGCCCAAAAAAATAAAAACAAGGAATAAAACACCAGACAAGTTTCAACATAAGTGTTTATTAAAATAATAACAATAATAATAATAATAAAAAAAGTACATTTCAAACCAGCAATCTAATGTGAAATTGCAGTACATATATTGGATAACAATATTTAGGCGTATATATGCATACACGTTATTTAAAAACTACTATAAGTGTTATAAAATCAAGATTACCCAAAGAGAAGCATAATCTCCCCGTTGTTGCATAACGGCGCATCCCTTCATGCAATAAAATTAGCCGTTAGCTTGGAGCATAAAAGAAGTGGTGTTTCAGGGAATGGTTCTTTCTTTCCTTGGCAAATGCTAAATCGACATTCTGGCTTACATAGTTCACGCCAGGAGGGAGACGCAACACGTTTAATGGCTGATCTGTTGATGCACGGGAAGGAAGGCAGTTCAGCCATTGACTCGTTCGCAAACGGGAAAGTCAGGATTCGTTCCCTCACTGATCCGTTCTCGCGAAGAACTGGAAATGCAAAGCACTCACTGACTCGTTCACTCACAGATACATTCAGTTGTTGAACATGGAATGCAATTCACGACTCATTCGTAAACAGGAAGTTACGTCACGTTCTCCTTCGTTTTGTTTTACGGCGAGGTGGCACCAGCTTCAATACGCATTACCGACACCTACTGGTTGAAGTCATATGAACTGAAAAAAGAACGAATCACTTTAGGAAGTGACTCATTCACTCTCGTTCACTGAAGAAATTCGTTGAACGATTCGTTTGAACTAATCTTTTGAGTGAACTGATTCTAAAGATTCAGTTCACTTAAAAGAACTGGAATGCACATCACTTCTGCGAAACTGTCAGAAAAGTTTAAGTTAAGACCTGCTCAATTTTTCTGAACAAAGGAATACAATGGCTTCAACTGCTTGTTGAGCGACGCGTCACGATGACTGCTTTGGCGTACCCTGGAAATTATTGCTTCAATTTCATCCCACCAAATAAAAGAGTGAATTGGCAACCTAAACAAATACCGAATATCGTCCTCAGACCCACTCTGGCGCCGTCTGCTGGCCAGTTAGTGAAATGCCTTCGATGTCGCGTGCTATATTTTATTTCACTTGTAAAATTGGAAAATCAAGCAGTTATTAGACTTAGTCGTTCAATTCAACAAACGATCAAATCAAGCTGTATGTATGAAAATCAATTAACCAGTCGTGTTTCCAGTTCCAATACCTGCGTTATTTCCCATGACCAAAAGTGACACCGACCGAAATATTGCCAAATAGAGCACACCAATATGTACATAATCCATTTCACCCCACGCAAGGGCTCTTTCTCCATCTCAGCCGCTGATAATGCAATTACACTCGTCTCCAGCAGTGCTGTAATAATTGAAACGTAATCATTGACATCAACACCTACAGTGATCAGCTAGTTGATGGAAATAAAGGTTGTCACTTGCTACGTCAATGTGGATACAAATTCATTATCGAATTCAATGTGCACTGAATAAACAGTTGTCAAGTTGTAATACACACTCTTACCACAAGAGGCTACTAGAATGTCACTATCCCCCCCCCCCTCTTTTTTTTTATGGCCTTTTCTGAACGGCAAAAATCACTGACTGTCTTGAAATAATCCTGGTAAATGTAGGAAAATAGAATTTCTTTTATTAAGTAAAAATAAAAAAGTGCAGATTATAATTTTATGGCATAAAGCATTTGACGATCAAAATTCTTATTTTGTTTTTTGAAAAAAATGTATTCACTGTCTATTAACCCATTTTGATTGCATTCCATTACATTAAGATAAATACTTTAAATCTTCTGGTTCACAAGCTAGTCACCATCTACATGTACACGTTGTTCATAATAACTCAGCACTTCGTAATTCTTTTGTGAAATTGAGCGAGAAATAGTCTTGCGTAAATGCTGGAGTTGTTTGATGTTGTGACTGGCCTCAAAGTTCCTGGTATGCTTCAACAAAGCTATTGTATTGAATTTTATTGGGTAGGGGCGCTGGGGGTCCAAATAAATATCTGCAGAATATCACAGACTCCAATTTCCTTTTAGGGTGTTTTTAAGTCGTTTGGATTTAAATTTGATACCATTAGAGGAGGAACTAAGTACCCACGGGCACCATATTGGTGACCCCTATTTTGTCCGAGTTCATTTGATTTTTATTTCCATTTGAGATTTCAAGCCTCGTGACATGTCATAGCGTGTCCGGGCGTGTTGTTTGGCCTACCGCAAGTAAACACAGGATGTTAAGGATTTCAGAATAAAATAGTAATTACATGACAACACAACCAAGAAAAGGAATATGCGGAGATGTTACGCAATTGAGCTCACACTAGTTGTTTGTGTACAGAAAAAGATTTTTCCGAATATTTTCTGTTTACTGACATTCAGCCAACATGCAAACTAGGATGTGTCCAAGCTGGAAAGTAAACTGATTCTCTTGAGTTAAAGTTTCAACCAGACAAAGCGTCTCAGTGTTTCAAGCCAGCCTAAGGAATGGGATAAATCCAAGACCGCATAATCCACCAGATTTAAGGTCCGCTGGTATTTTTTGTGTGTGGGCAAATCCAGCAGGTAGAGCAGCTCAAATACACGAGCATTGATGCACTGTGTCTGGTTTGTTTGCAGGCAGTCTGCATGCAGGCAGGGAGGCTTGGTGGTGGGGGGGGGTGGAGGGTCTTACTCGTGTGTGTGCCGTTTTTAAACAGGGCCACGCTGTTCGCAGCTCGGAGCGGCCTGCGGTACACCCACAGGAAATCTCGTGTTGCTGCCAGCCACTCAAAGTAAACACATCTGTACACACCCAGCGGCCACCTTTGCTCCACGCAATCATTTATGTGCCCGTTCACAAATACTCACGGATTCTGATCACTGACAACAAATGATGTTTCATGAAGCAAATACGAAGCTTCATTTGCCTATCAGTGGTTTTTTTTTGTCCTCTTAGTGTATTTCTGGCTGGCAAGACAGTAATTGTTGATTTTCAGTGGTTAGTCACCCTACATTCAACATCATTGCCTTAAATGTGACATTTCCATAAGTCTTAGTTTATGCTAGTGGTCACGTTCGTAAAAGTACCTCGTACGAGTAGTTTATTTTCACATAAAGCCCCGCCAAATACCTGCGTCTTTACACATCTGTGGTTATTTGTGTGTTTACACTGTGGCTGCAATGTGTTCAACATGTGTTTGGCTCGTTTCCCTCACTACTTTCATTTGCAGCCATCCAACTAAGGCCTTCTCTCATTGAGTAAGTAATGGGAGGAATCTAACATTATTGTACCACTCTGTTAATTGTGTCCCACTTGTCTAACCTGATGTTCTACTTCGCTCTGCATGGATATGAGGAATTAGAACATCGATTTGCCTAAGCTTATGAATTTCCATAAGCGTGACCTTACAGTGATACTTAATCGTCTACGACATCGCCGCCATAATCAATTTTTGTACCACAGTGGCTATTTTTTATGATTTCTCCTAATTGTATTTGCAGGCAGGTTCAATTGATGTAGTTCAGTTTACACAACGGCTACTCAGACAAGTAGACATTGTTGAGTTGAGTTATTTTTTCAAATATTTATAAGGGTTAGAAGCCCCATTAGTTCTCATCAAGGAAGACAGCGCTATACAAACCACAAGGTCACAGATCATTAAGCGCCCCCCCCCCCCCCATCCCCAAAAGGCATCTGTTCCACTTTCTTGAACGTCAGCATTAGAGTGTAAAAAGAAAAAATGTCTCAAATAGTATGATGGATGCAATATCTTTTTTTTATATATATTTCTTCAGCATGATTGTAACAACAAAGAGCATTGCAGTACAACAACAAACGCAGGATGCTGCTGGATGTAGCAATGCGAATTTTTCTTTTTTTTTTTTTTAAATGTGGTGCCATCACGTCAGTCCAACAGCTGCACCATGTTTGAAAGCTTAAAAAAAAAAAATACGAGAGCGATCAGACAAATAAATACTGTACAAGACCAAAGATGTCAAACTAGATTCAGAAAGCACAGAAAATTGACACTTGATCGGGCCATCTTCGCATCATCTGTTAATCCATAAATCTTTTGCATTTTTTTTTTTATATACAGTACATACCTTAAATAAAGTGCCTTCCGTTCAAATCAGTTCCTGAAGAAAAAACAAGGGGATTTGGAGCCAGCGTGGATACAAGACGATCAGAACCATTCCACCATTATTTAGCTGAACTAGGTTTTTGTTTTAACAGGAACAGGAACACTCTTTCGGTGTGATCACCACAAATGAACGCAAAGCATCATCTTTTCTTCACTTCTGATCTGGATGACCCACGCCTTCGTACCAGGTCCAACTGTCGAGGTAAACGGACGACATCGTTTTTTTTTTTTACTTTTGGAGTCCCCCTGAGAACATGGTAGAGACACAAACACAAACAGAAGCGCGGGAGTTTCGTCTCGTACACGCGCATCGTAGAGACGAAGGAGCTTGGATGTACGTCGGCACCAAACATTAACTTTCAACTCTTTGGCACCCACCTCAACTTTTTCTTCTGGGGGGGCGGGGGGGGGGTCATGGGGGGACAAAATCTTGCCACCATTCTTAAAAAGCACAGTTTTGAGCGACACACTTAACTCCTGATTCCAAGTGATTTCAAAATGTAAGATTTCATTGCCACTTCATTGGAGCCTGTTGTGAGAAGATTGGGGGAAGGTAATTCTCTTGGTAATGCATGATAAATGGCTGCCGCATGCTCGGGACAAAACAGTACATGACCTTTTCAAAGTCGGCTGACATTCAGGTCCGTCAGTACTCCCTGGCCTCCTCCAATTCATTCATGAACACATCTTCATGGGGGTTCTCCGGACACTTGAGGCCGTTATTGGGGGGTCGCACGGCGTGGAAACGGCTCCAGTCTCCCTTACACAGGATCCAAGGCAGCACGTCCACTTTGAAGTGCAGCTCCGGCGAGAACTCGGTGCTGATTAGATTCGGCATGCCGGCGCCTTTCCCCCTGGTGATGAGCCGCCCGCGGTCGTCGTAGCAACAGTGCTGCGCCGCCAACGTGGACGAATCGCCGGAGAGCGCCGAGCGGATGCAGCCTCGGGCCGACGGCTTGTAGATGTCGAGGCGCTCCTTGGGGCCGCTGGCGTCGCGCCATCGGAACGTCCGACCGTGAGAGTCGTCGTGGATGCTCACCACCGTGTACGCCACCTCCGAGGGGAAGGAGCAAGGGCAGTTGGGCAGCTCCAGGAACACCTGGCGGAGGTACCTCTGGAGAAAGTCGCTCTTGCAGTTGAGCCACTTTTCACAGCTGTCCACATCTGCAGCAGAGATGACACCATTTGATGAACGCTGTTGAAATGTGCGCAAAAGGTAAACAAGACCGACCTGCTCCAAATGGCTCCGTGCCGTTCTCCATGTCGAAAGGAAAAGGTTCCACCACACTGTTGTCTTCACCTGGGCGGAGAACGAGCAGTGATTGGGGTTGAACATATCCAAAATGTCCACCGTTATTTTAGGTTATCTCACCTGGACAAGGTTCCAGGTCACACTTTGAGGCTTCTGTCAGCGTGCAAGAGTAGCCGCAGGACTTTGTCCTCTTCTTCTCACCGGGTCCGCATGTGACCGAACACGGCGACCAAGGAGTCCACTCGTCAGTCTCTGCTGGCGTCACAAAGAAAAAAAGTCAGACAAACAGTAGCTGTGCTTCCCCGCCATCCTTTGGACTCCATTTGAGGTTTGAATATAATTGACATGTTGACAAGAGCGTATTCGAAGATGAGAGCAGCTCGGCAGTGACAAACAATCTTCAAAAAGGTTTTATGGGGATCACGAACCCAAACATTTCCAAATTGTCTCGTGCGTTGAACTCAACGTGCACTTGAGGACTTTCGGCGAGCCCGTGTCATTCCATGGAAGTGACCAGTTTCTCTTGATCTAACCTTTCCCATCCCGAGCCAAATTCTTTTCGAGAGGCCTGAAGTGAAATTAGAGAGAGAAGCTGTGCTGCGGCTCTCCGCGTCTGCACCACGTTTTCTTGCGGCGTTAATAACACTGAAAACAAGCCACTCGTGATTAAAGGCGAAGCGGCTGCAGAAATACCAGCTTGGGTGTAGCACGCAAACCAATTGGACTTTGTGGGCGTTGCCACCTCGCCATGTGGCCGTACGGGAATGAGGTCTCAGGAGCGTCTTAATTACAGAAGAAGCTATGGCAGGCATCCTTGATTTATATGCGCCGAGTCTTTAGAAGTGACCACTTAATGGGCATTGTTGCCTCTGGCTGGCATATTGTGCGTGTGTCGTCACAACCAGGGGAAAGGTTTACAGTCAAAACATGTTTTTTTTCCCCGGTACCTGCTTCAGCCAGAAACAATTTGAAAACTTCTTTCTTTTAACGATTTTAAGTGCAGCAATTGTTTAAGCTGACACAACATTTTCAGATGAGGCAAAACAGAGAGGGGAAGATAGTTGTCGAAGTTATGTGGAACCCTGAACCCCCCCCCCCACCTTTGGAAATTCCTGAACTGAGCCGCTGAGGGCAGCGAGGGCCGTTGGGATGTTGGGGGAGCCCGTGGGGACCCGGGCGGGGATGAAAGGCCCATCGGAATGGCCCCTGTCAGTCTGCGTTCCCAATGTGCCCTCTAATTGTCCACAAGCAGAGGACTGTTTTGTGTCCGAGAACAGTGGCCGCCTCACGCTGCCATTAGCGAGCGCATCGGAGCCATCTTCAAAAGACGACCATCGCAACCAGTGTCGACTTCAAAAGCGGCCAGAAGCCGCAATGTTTGGACGGTCGAGTGCTCGTCCTGCCTCGCACGCCGCACATTGTTTGCTGTTCTGGGACCGTTTGACATGCAGCCTTCCGAAAACCGCTTTGTTGTTTGACATGGCTTCCCATTATCGCTTCTCCATTGTCCAAGATCAAATTCCCCAAATTTGCCCTTCTGCATTTTTTTCTTTTTTAATCAAACCTCATTGAGAAAGCAAATGCTTACCATAGTAGGTCTGTACTGGATCCCAGCCTTCGTTCCAGTAACTACCCCAATCGCCACCGACTCCGCTGAGCGAGGGCTCCTCGCTGCCGTAGAGAGAATAATCGTCCTCCTCTTCCTCACCGGTTTCTTCTACGGTTGAGCGACTGTTGCTTTCCTCGCCCGAGTCGGTGTAACTCCAGAAAAGAGGCCAGAAAAGCTTCTTCCCTCCCAGCCAGTCTACTGAGGAAGAAGGCGAGGAGGAAGACGATGGAATCCAGTCGTTATCCGAGGCCAGGTCCATCTCGACCTCCATCTGAGGGTCATCCACCACCTCGATGGTGACCTGCGTTTAAGCAGCACATGCACTCAATGGGTCAATATTCGTCATGAAAATGAAGCAGACTTAAAAATGTATCGTGTAAAACGACAGGTGTCAAACTCGAGGCCCGGGGGCCCAGATACGGCCCACCACATCATTTCATGTGGCCCGCAAAGACAAATTGTGCATCATATTTGTGTGTCATTACTAGAATTGCAAATTGTCTTCATTTTTAATAATATCTTTTTTTTTTTTTTTACCAGTTTTTACTCGTCTGAGTTATTTGTCAGTTTGTTTTGTAGCTTTTACTGGATATAATATGAGGTGCTCGTACATTTATTCGGGTCGACAATCAGAATGGCCCTCCGAAAGAAGCTATGACTACTATGCGGCCCGTGAAAAAAATGAATTTGACACCCCCTGGTGTAAACTGTAAAAAAAAAAATCCCATAGACTTTTATTGTCCAAAAGTTATTTGTTAAATCGAGTCATTTTTATCATGCATTGAACCGCTTGTATGGATCGTTGACATTGCTGTCCACCCTGTCATTATGGACTCACTCACTGCTTTACCACCAGCAATTTGTAGCTTTTGCAACTTTGCACTCATATTTCAGAATTTTTTGGATCACATCCCTTACTCCGTCATAATAAAATACCAATTGATATATCACGATGCATTCAGGAACTCAAACGATTTAATAATGAGTTGAAATAGTCGGAACATTAAAGCGCATCAGTGACTGTTTAGCTTCACCTGTTACGAAGTCGTCACAAGAAATGAAGCGTCGAATGACGCCGCTGATGACGATATCGCCTTGGATGTTCACAAGCCAGCCAGACGTGAGCGTTTAGGCACGACGGATAAACCTCTCGAGGAGAGAATGTGAGCATTTGTTCCAGGCAACTCGCTCTCATTACCTCAATGAGTCATCGGTGCGCTTGGAAGGAGTCAAGGGGAAGTCACTTTTTGGGTTCAATGTTATTTTAGAGTCAAAAAAAGGATGAATGGGATCTGTGCTACTTGATTAGGTGCGCTCAATCCTCTATTGTGCTTGACGTCAACAAATCCACTCACCTGTATGTTCGGGTTCTGTGAGTTCAAATCGGCATTAGATAAGTCTGGGAAGTTCTTCAGATCCAGGATGAAGGGTTTCGTCTCCTCCTCGGGTTCTGGCTGAGGAAGTACTCCAACCGAGCGGTGCTGAGGGTGGTTCCACTTTCTTTGATGGCTGTGGGGGTCCGGCACACTTTGCACCTGGTTCTGCTTCTCCAAGGCGTCTGGGTCATACTGGAGCCCAGCGCTGTGGCCGTGACCCTGATTGCATAGGAGAGGCAGGCGTCTGGGTGAAAGGTGTCGTTTCAATCATGATTCATTTTCATCACATCACTATTTCATTTCAGAAGAAATGCGAAAAAGGTCTCTGCAGATTGTTCAGAAGAGACTCCGAGGCATCCGTCTCACCGGCCAAGTGACTAACCGGTTTTCGTGGATTTCATTCTCTCTTTTTTTTTTTCCCACAACAGTCATGGCATCCAGGCCATGGACAAAGAGGGGTCTGTGCCAGAAAGATCCTCTTTTAGCTTTAATGAGAGGGCCTGGGAGGCGTGAGACCCCTGCGCTTGTGTATGGGCCCGCGGCTAGGGGCACTACGCCAAACACTTATTTTAACCTTACTGGAAGAATGCGACAAAAATAGAATCATTGTAAATAATAATCGCAATATCCCACAGATTAATTACGCTGTACAGTATTGGAAAAAAGTAAACAAACTGATATATTACATTTGCTAAAAGTCGAACAAACTTTGGATCTGTGTCATTGTGAAACTGACCTAAACATATGAGAGGAGTGGAATTTGAAGATTGTGCCAGCTTGTGGCCTATATAGAGCGCTGGTAGTTGAGGAGGAGGGGTACCAGAGGAAATGTCTGCATTAATGACCCAACGGCTGATGATTTACAGTTATGGCATCCAGAACAGGACGTACTTTCTATTCGGTGGCTGTGATTGTCCCATGAAGAAGTTATGTGGAGGGTCAAATGCAAGTAAGTGAACAAAAAAAGCCTCAAGCTTGTCAAGCATGATGAATGACACGTCAACAGAAGCCGCTGGTCGACAATGCAGTTTTCTCTAACATAAATGGCTCATCTTGGAATAATAAATAAAGCGGTGCCACCTAGTCGCTGTCGGTACAGGCCGGCGGTTCTAAGAAAGGGCGGCCTGCGCTGTTGTGGGAATGTTCACAGACAACTTGAATCATGGTTATTCTCATTCCCTTTAAATGCTATTTATAGTCTCGATGCAAGTAGAAAAATAAAACAAATTAAATGAGGGGGAAAAAAAGACGGAATAATAAAAGATACACAAAAAAAAATACAAAAACTAATGCAAACGTCCATGTCTATTCAACCAGGTGTGTCTATCACCCACACTGATGTAAGGCAGCTACAAATTCCGTTCCCATTGGGACAGGAGTAATTATTTGCTGACCAATCAGCTAACAATTGCAACCGTAGTTGTACAAATCAAGGCCGCCTTTCAAGCAAACACCTGGCACTCTTCAAATGTAACTCCTCTGGTAACCACTTGGGGTGGGGGGTGGGGGGGGGGGGAATACAATAATTTACTTTCCGGTTATTAACAATGCATCAGTGTCAAATCCATCCACTCACACGCCTTTCATATATTCACACGTGTGCCCTTACAACAACGACGTAGTCACACGTGAGTCTGCATTCTTTCACATCTTGCTCATCTCATCCTGCTACACATCTGGATCCTGTGTTCTTTTACGTTGTATATCATCCTCTTCCTCCCCCTCGTCTTCTGTGATCCTGCTCTCATCCTCCTCCTCCTTCTCCATTCTGATCAAAGGCCCAAAGGGCTGACGGCATGCGGTGTGTTTAACAGAATCGCCGTATGGATGCAGTCGGGGACCTCTGCCTGGCCCCAAGACAGCGTCTACCCTCGCACAAATATTGTTGAGAGATTCAGGCATAAGTGGGGAAACTACTCACATTCCGTACGTAAGAAACGATGGTAAGTGACCCAGTAATAAGAGGGGATAAAGAATATATGCCTGGGAGTATTGTTGTCTACATGTGTTGCTGCACCGTCCGTTCAAATATTTGTTCCTTAAAAGGGTGGAGAACAAGATCACATAAATGCTTTGTTAGCCTGTCTGTTGTGTTTCCCATTATGTGTTAGCATTAAGCTATCAGAGTTTTTTTTAATACACACATTTTTAGTTTGAGAGGAAACTAACTAGGGGATGAGGGCATTAAAGGTCTTGAAGCTTCTTTTATTAAATGAATTCTGGCTTTATGTAACACTCAGAAAAAGGAAGTGAAGATGGGTTGAGTCTGGCAAACGTTGAGGTGAGCGATAAAGTTGGAACCTTGAAGGGTGTGGAGAAGGCGAGCAATGACGCAGTTCTGATTTATGTGTATGAACATATCAAAGGCTTCTACTTGGCTCTTTCCAATCCATTACAAAAGAACAATAAACGCTAACCCCCCCCTTTGATCGCCATTTTTTTTACAAAAGGGCAAAAAGTGAAAACAAACGGATGGTAGAATCAGGGGTGAGGTCGTAGAGGTCAGGATGGGAAAACAGACAAGGCCAACAGATCGCAATATTCCACTCAACACGCCTCCTTTTGCGTTATATGTGTGTGTGTGTGTGGGGGGGGGGGGGGGGGGGGAGCCCAAAACAGGAAATTCCGCATTAACACAAAAAAAGGCTAACGTAAACAATCAGATGAATGACACTTGACCCGAGGTGCAGTGTGACAGATTTAGAGAGGTCGCCTTATTCTGGTTACATAAGCCATCATTAATGGGCTCCCTCTTTACTCAGTTCCCCCTCTACCCTTTACTAATCTCTCCATCCAGCACTTACGGATCATAATGAAGGTACAACCGCTACTTTTTTTTTTTTTTGGGGGAGCCAACGGAGCATCAATAGGAGGCCACACAAGAAGGAGCGTCAGCTGAACCCTGACACAAACAGACTTTGATCCGCGTGCAACAAAAATACACTCTCAAGGGGTGTCATACTAAAACTGATGTGTTTTTATGTGGGCAAAAAAAGAATGATGCGTTTGTTATGATCGAGACATGGCAAACTTTACTGTACAAGGTAAGAGACGAGGAACCATGAAAGAAATTAGTGGGCTGCGAAGGAATATTTTAGTGGGGCTAATTTTAGTAGTATTATTATTGATGTTAATGTTATTATTGATGTTAATAAATGAATTTCCCCATCGTGGATCGTACTTACATGGTTGGATGGAGGGATGGATAGAGCAAAATCAGTGTAACAATTTTTAGAAATTATTTTTTGTGACAAATTAATATGATCAATTTATTATATATATTTGTATTCATCTATGCCAGAGACTTTAATTTAACACAAAGAATGCAAATAAGTACCTAAACCAATAAAGAATTCACAAAAAATAATAATCAAGAATTTGATAAATCGATTAGTTGTCGATTATTCATTGCACCTCAAATAAATAAATAATAAAAAAAAAAAATTCCACCAACATTCACATTTCACTTATTTTGATTGATAAAAGTTAAAAAAAAAAAAAGGTTCGAGCATACCTTGTGAGCAGAATTTCTGTGTCTGCTTGGAAATCCCGTGGCCAAGCTAAGCAGCAGCATGGAGAACATGACAAGCGACATCTGAAGTCTCCTCACCATCTCCTGACGCATCTTCTTCAAAGTTCTCGTGTCCCAACAAAAAGGTTTTGGAAGCCTCTCTCTATTTCTAAGCTTGGTGTGCGTAAATTGTCTGACACTCGCCACAATTTTCAAGATAAATGGGAGTTTCAAGCGAGCCAAAAGTGTGCCACTTGAAGATGCGCACGCGTGCTATCCATATGTGTCACCAGCTGCGTGTGCGTGTGGCGGATGCAGCTCAACGCCTCTCTGCCCCATAAAACCACGAAGCTTTGGCACTGCTGGCTTTAAGTAGTAGCACAAAGGAGCCAGATAACCCCACGCAGAAATCTCCCCGTCCGCACCGGCGACCGCTTATTCAACTACTTTAAACCGTGAGTCACTCCGTCGTGGGTGGGTGGGTGTTTTCTTCCGATGCACGGACATCTGGAGCGCATGGTTTAGAGCTCGTCTACGTAAATTGTCTGATGCGTGAATCCATTATATAGTTGAAGTTCATCCGCTGGCGCGCTTCGAGGGAATGTGCGCGTCTGTTTGTGCGCGCGCCGCCCAGCCCAGCCATCCGGTGTCGGTAAACGTGCCTTTTTACGCACGCAGTTTTACTGGGCCCAAGCTGTGGGAGTTGGGGGTGGGAACCGTCAATGCTCATTGCAAACAGCTGTGTGTGTGTGTGTGTGTGTGTGTGCGCGCGTGCGTGTGTGCGCGTGCGTTCGTGCGTGGTGCGTAGAAACAAAGTACAATTATTGATCAGGTTTCTGTACTTATCTTT
This sequence comes from Syngnathus typhle, assembly GCF_033458585.1. Taxonomy (NCBI): domain Eukaryota; kingdom Metazoa; phylum Chordata; class Actinopteri; order Syngnathiformes; family Syngnathidae; genus Syngnathus; species Syngnathus typhle. Next base: position 4,524,860 of record NC_083759.1, on the reverse strand, counting down.
CTTTATGATTTTACTTGTATTCCCTACATTTGTAAAAAAAATAAAATAAAAATACACTACTTGGTCAGAATAGATTATTATCTTGAAAAAGTTACTTTACTGATTACTTGATTTCAAAAGTAACTAAAAAAATAGAAGCCAAAATGTCGGCTGGATTAAATATATGAGGCTACATTCAAATCCTGCAAGCGGTTTTTTAAACCTTAAAAATACTCCAGAGATGTTTAAAATGGTGCATTTTGTTATTTTGGTGCATTTGCATTATTTCGTTACTTAAGTAGTTTTCCGCAAATTGACCAGGTTTCTGTACTTATCTCTTTTTATGATTTTGTAAAAAAAAATGTTACACTACTTGGTCAGAATAGATTATTATCTTGAAAAAGTTATTTACTGATTACTTAATTTCAAAAGTTACTAAAAAACAGAAGCCAAAATGTCAGCTGGATTAGATAAATGAAATCTAATCAAATCTTGCAAGTTTTTAAAACCTTAAAAATGCTCCAGAGATGTTTAAAATGCAGTATTTATAATTGCAAAAGTCTATACGCCAGAAGTCTCTTTTTTGCACCTTTTCCCCCTACTTGTACCTTCCTGTAAATCGGGCTGTTGTTACATGCAGTTTCTCACACGTGAGATTAATAAAGTTCCTCTTATCTTATCTTTTCTTCAATGAAGACATTTAGAATAATTGTTTTGTACTCTATTTCCCCTCTTTCATTTCAAAAGAAAATCTGAAGTATTCTTGGTTGATTTGATGTGTAATGACACTTAACCATCAAATTATTGGAATTCTCAAAGAGCCTTGGCAAGGGACAAAAAGTTAATTCTAGTTTGACAAATTCAACAAGGGGATATTTGCAGTTTGTTTAACGTGATACTGTCACCTAGTGGTGTTATATAATCAATGTTGTGTCAACTAGTCAAGCCAACCTTTTTTTTAAGGAAAGATTCGAACCGTTCTTCTCAGATAGGTTCAAAAAATATTTTTTTCATACAGTGAATTGTCGCTTATTCCCAAAGTTGACACAAAGAACTGATTTAATTTGTTTTGAACAGCATGATCAACAAACATGTCTTCACAATCTGCTTAGAATGGTTTTCAAAATCAAATACAATTTCAGTGGGGGGGGGGGGGGGTTAAGTAACAGATATGAAAAATCTCATTAATCTCTATGGGTCAGTTCACATGTGCTGTCAAACATACTGGAGAGGGTTTGAGGGAAACCTGGTTCTGAGGAACAGACATGTTGCTGTTTGCAAATTCATTTTCTCCTCCATAAACATTCCGCCAACGTTGCAGCACATTTCACAATTGCAGCAAGTCACACCAAAGCTGATGGTAATGTATCACTTGAGTGGTTATCCATACCATTTTTTTGTGACAAATTGATGAGTTTTCCAGTTGTAGTAAACAAATGGTTGCATTGCTGTGATAGAAAAACAGGTTTAAATGATGTGATGATCACACTGGCTTTACTGGACTCCAATTCCCATCAATAAATCGGACTGTGTAAAACAAAAAAAACATAAGCAGAATGTTTAGGGATGACCCCCGTGCATACAGTGTGACGTAACAAAAGAAAGCGGAACGAATTGGAATGCCATTCTTAAAAAAAAAATAAAAAAAATCAGTTATGAGAGGCATACAAAGAAAACACATGAAGGAGAACTCCTGCATGTTTCAGTGACTACATCATCTGTGCATTTACAATGCCTGTCAGTAGTGTGAGCACTGAAGTAAAAATGTTTAAACAATTATTTAAAATATGCACACATACACGTGAAGCTGCCTTTCAGATAACAATTACATCTCACAAAAAAAACCCAGCTGAAAGACAAAACAATTTTTTTAAATAAATAAAGCTGTATATCAGATAAGTGTGAGGGCAGTATCGTCATACATACAGTTCAAATGTACATGACTGTGCCGAATTTAAAGCACAACAAAGACCGAGAGAAACAAAAAGGACGACGGACTCGCGTTTACAAGATCTGGTGTAAACAGTAAGTAAGACTGCAAAATAGAGCTAGAAAAAAAGCGGTAAAAAAATATTCTGAAGTTTTTTTTTCTTAGCGGGATCTTTTTCCCCCTTCTAGTTGTTTTCTTTTGGAACATTTGCTTTACATTTGAAGAGAAAGGTAGAAAATATATTTATGTATATATGTTTGCTTTGGTCAAGGAAAAAAAAAATTCTGTTTAAGTTCAAGTGATTTTTCTATCTTATGTTAAAACTCACGTAAGAGATTTGGGATGCTACCTTAGCAGCATTACTGACTGTGAAAAAATTATTTACATACATCACATTTTTTTTTCTCTATCATAGCAACTGCTACCATCACAATTAAGACTTTTTTTTTTTTTAAAGTGCACAAGTAATGTCGAATGGCCTCTTCAAAACCAAAAGAAATCCATTGTGGTTACTATTGCACAAATAACGTACACATTCTATGTGCTCAAGGGAAGAAACACATCATGTTATGAGTGAAAGGAGTATCAACTTTCAATACAGACACAAAAAGTCATGTATGAAAAGTTGGTCTTCTTTTGACGAGTTGACAGATTCAAAAAAGTTGCAGGACTGTGAAGGTAGAGTGGGTATAAAAAAATATATACACACCCCTGTTTAAATGCTAGGCCTTTGTGATATTATATATAATAAATCCAACTCATTTCAAAACTGTTTTGCCACCGGTTCCACAGGTTGCATAAGTGTACACACCCGCATATAACTGGATATGTGGCGATGTTCAGTATTAATCAATCTTAAAACAGAAGTCAGCATGCACCAGCCTCCATCTCTGATGAACCGCAACAAAGCTAAGAGGCTGATGACAACATTGGAGTAGTTCCTGTTTAAATTCCCCCAAAAATATATGGGGGAAAATGCACAAAACCATCAGGCTTTTTACATTGCAGTTTTTGAAATGATTTATCTTGGTGTCATTTTTCGATATCACAAAATCTAGCATTCGACCAGGGGTGTACAGACTTTTTATATCTACTGTAATAAGCTATGGCGAACCAATTGAGGTTTCAAGTGTGGCGAGAAGAGGTACGAAAAAGTGGTGCATAACCAAAACTAGGAGAGCTTTATCAGATTTGTGTGTGTTTATGTAGACAATTATACATATTTAGGGATGGATTTAGGATCAGAAACATTTTTTCGCGGCTCAGTCCTGAAGCTGACTTTCCTCAGATGTCCACCTGATAGGAGGAGAAGACTCTCTACGTCTGGAGTATTTCAGCTGCAGCAGGTCGCCCACTTCATTCATGGCCTCCAATACCTGGCAACACATCAGAGGCAATCTTATCATAACTTAAAACGGTCAGTGAAAAATTCAAACTGATAAAAGCTGGGCGGACAGTAAAAATCACACCATCAAAACAGGCGTGAACTTTTAAAGTGACACCAGAGTGTCAACATGTCATGTCAGTGGCTCTCGAGCCAAGGTGAATAGAAGGCGAGTAGCAGAAAGCCGCGAGACACCAAAAAAACTCCCGCACTTCTTTCCACACTAAATGAATCGACATTGCAACACTCCAAAGCACCTGGAAACAATTTACCTTCCCCCGTGACCTTTTTTTTCTCCCCCGATTCCATAACTGGAGAAACAGTAAGACCGGTTTTCCAAAGACGGAAAAAGCGGCTCGTCCGAGTGCTCTACAAAGACTTTGGGATGCCCTTTAAATGGACTTCTGCAAACGCTGTTGACATGCACAACAGTGAGATGAATGAAGTGCCTTTGGAGAGGCACGGCAGCTCGTATAAAAGCCTCACTGTAATACCCACAGACAGCTTCCAAGTGCTATTAAAATAAAAGGGCAAACTGGGAGTCCTTATTATCCACCGGGCTCACTCAAACGTCAATCCACCGTGAACCAAGCGCAGTTAGTTGACTCAAAACAACAACACTTGAATGTGTTATTGTAATAGTGACAACATGAGGCAGCTAAACTGCTAATAAGTGTGTGTGTGTGGGAGGGGAAAAGTTAAGCAAAACAAGCTGGTGTTATCACATCGTCGTGGGTGAGTGACTATTGCAACTTTGCGGATCCAAGTTGGCCGTAATGGAGGACTTACCGCATAGTTGTCAAACTCAAGGCCAGGGGGCCAGAAACGGCCGGCCACATAAAAGAAACGGCCCGCAAAGACAAAATGTGCATGAACTTCATGTGTCAATACTAATATTACAAATTGTCCACTTTAAAAAAAACCAAAAAAAAAAACCAGTTATTGCTGGCAATTTTTATTATAATTAATCATTTAAAAACATTTGAAGTTTTTACTAGTCAAAACTAATTATCCATCTATTTGTTGTGTAGCATGTACGGTATATAATATAAGGTATTTGTTGGCTCTCCAAAGGAAACAATGAGGAAAGGAAAAATGAGTTTGACACTCCTGACTTACCGTGTCGAGCATTTCCCTGGTGTGCGCGGCCGATAAGCAGAAACGCGCTCGCGATTCGATGATGGGGGTCGCTGGAAAGCCGACGCCCACTGTGCCGATGTTTCGCTTTAACATCTCTCGCCCGAACGCCCTAAAATAGCCCAAAGAAGATTCCTCAACATATTTCCTCTATTAGCTAATCTATGTTAGTAAATATGAGCGGTATAGCTTATTTAGAAAGAGAAATACAATCACTGACCCAATTTTAGCGGGCATGTAGAGCATCATGGGTACGACGGGTGAGTCGCTGTTGCCATAGATGATGACACCCATCTCACTAAGTTTCCTGCGGAAGTAGATAACGTTCTCGGACAGCTGGCGGAGGCGGTCGGCACCTAGAGAGATGTGGGCAGAAGGTTATTTTTCCAAATGGCACAACTAAAAGTTTTGCTCCTCTGCTTTACATTAATACAGAGAAATGTACATTATTTATTGATCCTATTATTAAGTATTAGGAACAGCGTGCACATTTATACAACCTCCACCAATGACTTACAAAGTCATTTTATTCTGCCGTCAAATTGCAGAACAAGTCCATTATCTGACACCCCCCCCCCAAAAAAAATCACTTCAGCGTGCTTTTGAAGACAACCATAATGAATCAAAATGGAGGTCAGTGGAGGTAAAGTTAAACAGGCATCAATCTTATCCTCTGTCTGATGCGCACTGTGGATTCACCCGGTGTCCTCATGCCGTGCCCCCCTTAAGATAGCATCTTAGCCAAACAAATGGTACAATGTGCCAGCAGCAACATACATCTGTCTGAGTCGGAAAAACATGCATAACATCAAAGAACCATGACAAACAACCAAGTCTGAAATTAGAACGTTTTTAGAAAAAACAAGAATAAAAGAACTCAATGCACTGCCGGTAAAACATTAAAACTCAGACAGTTGTATTTAGCATTCTTTCACGTTCACATCTCACCCCCCCCCCCCTTTTTTCTTTTTTTTTTATACACGACTGATGTGATTTGATTTAGGAAACCATGAGCAGCTCTTTGTGCAAAGGAAATACTCAAGCTATCAAACAGCTCCAACTACATTCACGTCTGGATCTTCAAAAGGATGGAAACAGGTGACAGTGCTCCAACATATCAGGTTGTCGTTGTAATTCTTCCACAATGCAAACTACCGGCAGCTCCGCCGGTCTGGCTATCTTCAGAGCAGATGATGTTATGAAAGGCCAGGTCAACGTTCTGCCAGTGAAAAGGCTTCAGGTGTTTATTAACCTCTGCCTAGCAAGCGGGCTGGAATACGTATGAAACCCAAAACACAGCCATTTTCATGAAATACTTTTGACGCTCATCTAAATAAAACCAGCGATACATTTTCATTTCTCATTGCATACATATTTTGTGTATGTAGATGCGCCATACTGCTTTGTACCCAGCATGAAGTCAAACATATGAAAACAATAAAAGAAGGCCCATTTTACTATACTAGCACCTCACAAAGTTACATCAGATGAACTTGTTATTGCCAAGAAAGTAGGGAACTACCCACTCGGCCCGTTGCAGAAGCTTGAAGCTGTCTTTGATTAAATAGAACGCTTTTATTTTTATTTTACAACGCCGGCCGATTTTACCACTAACTTGTCTGCCTAAATGTTAATCGGAAGGAAGAAAAAAACTATTGTTTGCCTTTGACATTTACATGAGACTGTGACGAGAAGCAGGACACACGTTGGGTTATACTGCCACCTAGTGGTCAAGTACGGCTACACAGTCACATGTAAAAATGCTTGTGATTGGGGACAGACGATTTGGACTGCACAGTACTTATCATCCAAATTGAAACACATGCATTCTTTCATTTTGTGTGTGTGTGCGTGTGTTGGGGGGGGGGGGGGACACCAGCAATGTAAGCAAGTTTAGAACCTACCCAGTGTGGTCCCATCTTCTCCCATGATGATTTTCATTGAGGTGATGATTTGCTGGGCTACGGGTGGAGGCATGGAGGTGGCGTACAGGGCGCTGTGAGAGTGCTGTCGCAGGTAATCGATCAGCTCCTAACAGAGAAATTACAAACATTGAAAGAACAGAAACATCTTGACTACGCTTTGAAGCAAACAATTAGCATCTTTTTTTTATTGAATTTAATTCATTTTAATTACCGTATTTTCCGCACTACAAGGCGCACCGGATTATAAGGCGCACCTTCAATGAATGGCCCATTTGAAAACTTTGTCCATATATAAGATATATACATTTGGCCCACGGGGCGGACTTTCGACACGCCTGCTGTAGTGGCTCAATATCGGTCCATATATAAGGCGCACCCGCACACGGAGTGAATACTTGGTCAAGCAAACCTTTTTGCCTCCGATGTAACCCCCGGCGCTGCCAAAGCTTTTCGTGAACGTCCCCATCATGACGTCCACATCTGTGGGGTTGAGATCAAAGTAGTCCACCACTCCCTTGCCATTAGGACCCAAAGCCCCGATACTATGGGCCTCATCCAGGTACACGTAGGCCTTGTAGCGCTTCTTCAGGGCGATGACCTCTGGCAGACGCACAATGGAACCCTCCATACTTTGGGACAAGAAGGTGAAGGACAAATTTAAAAAAAAAAAAAGTCACAAAGTTCTTTATCATTTGATTACGCTAAGGGCATAATTGAACAATCTGAGTGTTTGCCTTCGGTCCAAGTCAGACTCCATTAACATTGCATTAGTAAAAAGGACATTGATTAAGTTGTACTGGTTGTTTGGCGAGGCTAACGATCCCTTATGAGTCATGACTGATTGATTACCTTTACAGAAAATGCACTTTAAGGAGAGTGGGAACAATTCCAAACCGCTGTAGATTTTACGACAAAAAGAAATGTGGCTGATCTCAGACGCGAGAGTTGAAATGTGTTACCTGTAAATGCCCTCCACCAAAATGAGAATTTTTCTCCAGGGCCGATGGGTCCTTGGCTGTCCGTGCACAATGGCGTCTCGCAAGAGTTTTTCAAGGCTTTGCATGTCTACAGCAAACGGCAAGAATATTGCTTAGCGCTAAAAAATTGAAACCGCTCCAACAAATATGTTGCTATGGACGCTACGGGTTGGAACCATGTTGAGGTCACCTACTGTTGTGTTTAAAGACCCGAATTGTTGAGCCGGAAAGACGGGCGCCCAGCACTAGTGATGCGTGATTGAGCTCGTCACTTAAGATGAGACAACCCTAGAACGAGACGATGGAAAAATGCAAAACAAAAGCGGCTGAAATCAACAATATTTCGAAAGATCCTGAAACAAGAGCACCTTGGAACAGTCCGACCTGTTCAGTCCCCCCCCCCCCCCTCTCTTAAAACAAGCAACAGGAACCCGTGTTAGTTCCGATAAAGCAAATTATCATCTTGAGATTACAGTCTAGGAACAATGCGGTGAGTCAGAAGGACTATCACGCCTGGTAGAGAACAAAAAAGGAGGAAAAGTGTCAAATTCCATACCTTCCCGGTAAGCGCAGGAATGTTCATGGAATTTGTAGCGAAGCCCATACCGAACGTCATAGCTGATTCAACGCCAAGGAACCTGGCCACCAACTGCTCCAGTTCCTCGTGGATGTCAAGGTTCCCTAGGACACATGTTTACATGATGCTTGTGCCAAAAATGTTATCCTTTGGATTTTAGAGATGTACATCGTGTTCCTCTGGTAGTTCTCTCACCTAATTCACAGCGAGTGCTGCCAACTCCCACGCCGTATTTTTGCGTGACTTCCAAGGCAGCGTCAGCGCAAGCCCCCTTGTTCTGGGCGAAGCCCAGATAATTGTACGAGCCCATGTTGATGACGCCTTTCACCACTTTGCCAGTGTGCCTGGAGAAGAGCGAGACAATGACGACTCCGGGACAAAGGACAACGACCCAGGGTCAGGGTAAAATAATTAACTTTAACGTGTGGCTCGCGGTAGCTGTGTAAACATTTCCTGTTAGGTGTTGTTTAAATGCCCCAGCAGCGGGATGTTGCGCAATCGTTTATCGCAAGGAAATTCAGCTTTGGCACGGCAAGGCATATTTGACACATTCCGATCTTGATAAATACAGTAGAGAACGTCAACACACCCTTTTGAAACATTTGATGGTTCTGAAATAGAACCAATAAGCTCTCTTAACAATGAAAATAGTTTAGTTTAGATAAGAAATCTTTTGCTCCATTTGTATCAACTTACTGGAAAGTCCAGTTGTAATCAGAGGAAACTCGCTCCAAAATGTCCATCTTTGCCCCGGGAACACCACAGAGGGGTCGGTTCCAGTTATCTCGTATCCTCATGTACAAGTTCCTGGTGTAAAAGTTCTCAAAGTCTTGATAGAGTGGGACAAAGTCCTATAAAGGAAAAGACAATCGTGATGCTATGCCAAAAAACGAAAACTTGAGGGACTTTTTTTTAAAATTATTTTTTAATTGTTTATTAACCTTTTGCTCTTCTCGCTCTCGGGCCATGGTGCATTTCCCGATGTTCCAGTGGCGGAGAAAATCACGGAGGTAGCCAAAGATGGTGAGGATGCCGTAGCCCACGTAGGTAAGCACGGCCACCAGTAGAGGAGTCTGCTCGAACGATTCCACAAAGGGCCTCTTGTATAGGCTCGAGTTGTGTGTGCCATGTTGGTTCTAGGGGGGGGGGGGGACACAAAACAAGCATTCTTATTATTACAACTTCCGTTTCTTGAGGCGCAATTTTGATAAGTGGTAGAGTCGGTTGGTTGTCACGCCATTGTGGGTTTGTGTTGGGAAATTTGAAATGCTCATGCGTACTAGTGGTTTTCCTGAAACGCACAGATAGCACGCATGAGCATTTCAAAATAAAAGACTTTTGAACCATAGTTTGCTTCCATTACAAAAGCACACCCAGATTTATACATAGGTTTGATATAGAGACATCCAAAACATTCAAATATTTATATTCCAATTATGACTGCGTATGAAAAGAACCTAACAGGAACCTAAGAAAACTTTGAAGTGGGCCAGCATCAATTGGGCCCATAGCGTGTAGCAGCTTAGCAGCTCCTCATGTGATCAGTCATGCCTTTCTCCGAGAAACACCTCAGAGCACTGCAGAGAGCGAGCAGTTAAAACCAGTCGGACGTGACCTTCCCTCGATGGCGGATGAAGAAAAATGGCTGTTGCATATTGATGCAATGCAATTTCCAAAAGGCACCTAAAGTTATCGCTTGTGATGGTAAACAAACACAAATCTACAGATTATAAATACAGCAGTGGAGGTTTAGTATGGAATGTAAACCTCAATAAAAAAGGGTCCACTAGGAGACAACACAAGCACATGATTACAAAACATGTATGCCTGCCAAACCTCCACTACTAAACTATGTTTTCTATTTCACGGTGAAAGCGACCACACCCTTGACAGCGGAGACATTCCTTCCCGTTTAAGAGTCATGTGGAAGCAGGCTTGCTTTGCTCTCCATTAACAACTCCGATCACAACAGGCCCTGGTTGTCGTTTTCTCATTAGTTAAGGTAAACAGAGACCAGTCTGACTCCATAAAGACACTCGCGGGACAGAAAAAAAATAGCTGAGTGTAATATTACAAAGAGCTGAACAATAACATTCAGGTTGCTTGGGCCATTCCTGCAAAACAGGAACATTTAATTTTCCCTCATTGTATTAAGAGCTGTTTATTTAACTGCTAAAAAGTGAAAATATTAACTAGATCAATTGGAAAAAAATAGATAGCTGTGTTACATGGACAGAACATGACAACACGAAGTTAAATTTCCCTGCTTATGTTTACATCCCTAATGTGTTGACATAAAAAAAAAATAGGAATCAAATATTATTCAGTCATTGACGAATGCAAGACTGGCGGTTAAAAATAAGTGCCAGAAATGTCAATATCAGATTATATTAGTTACGCTCCGGAAAAATTCGACCAAACCAAGTTTGTATAACTACCGCATCAGCAAGCACATTACGTCACGCATGCCAATGTTTTGATATGGACACAACTCAAAATACCCAAAAAAAAACCATTACGATCAGTGTTAGTTAATTTTAGCAAATTCATTAGAGCATTTCGAAGATCTCGTTAGTTTTGGTCAATTCATCAGAGCGTAGCAAGGATCTTTCTGCTTGTGTTCACTTGATCTAATCTTCTCATGCTGAAAATAAATGAACTGATGTCTTTTTCGTATAGTTGACATATTGACATCCTGGGTTTGATTAATAAATAAACTATTTATAAACATCGCGCTGTAGTGTCATTTTATCAACCTAGAAATTAACTCAGCTATTCACAATATAAGAATATGCAAAAAGATAGATCATGCATGTATTTTGAAATAGTTCGGGACCGCCTTCCACGGAACGGTTGACGACCGGGCCTCACCTTCTCCCCGGGGCGACGATACTTCTGCTGCTGTTGAAACAGGCAGTGGTTCTTCACGAAGCCATTTTTGGTGGCTTTCTGACCACTCGAAGTCCGACGACAAGCATCTCCGTTGAGTAGCTTGTTGGCAGAGCTTTCCGTCATATTTTTCGGCTCAACGCGGCGGAAGATATCACAAATTCAAGTAGCCCAACTTGGGTGCGGATAATCGGGAAGTCATGTATAAACTCGGAGAAACGTTCGCTTCTACGCCCACTGCGCTGCGTCTGCACCAGCACGCCGGAAGTACACGCCCCTGACGGGCGGTCATTCGCCAGTGCGTTTGGTCACCTCCAAAGATTGTCTATAAAAGAATTAGAGCCCACTGAATAAAATACTATCAATACCTTTAGTGGGGTGTCACGTGTACCATGGAAAATGTGACGATTTAGATATTTGTGATAATTCTATATACAAACATTAACATTATGAGTCACACTTAACACGGGATTTTCTTTTGAACCACCACTCGAAGAAACTCAGAGTAAGTGATCTTACTATATTATTTTATCTTGGTTATACGTCAAACGTCTCCTGCGTGGGTCGTCCTTAAGCTCCTCCCATGGAAACGACCCATAATAACCTTTGTTCAGGCGTCAACCAAATTCTCCCGATGACATAATTTTTTTTACCGGAGCCGGACAGTTAGAACAAACAAGGTCAAGGCAATCGTGTCATCGGAAGTTGTGAAGAAATTTATATTAATTTATATACTATTTAGATTGCGTTAATACCAATATAAAATAAAATGTTTAATTAATTTCAATCCACTGAGTAAATTAATAGTCCATGAAGAACATTAGTTCACTATATTTGCTTTTTCTTCTGCAGAAATGTTGTACAAATTTAAAGTTACGCATCCCTGCCACTAGAGGGCACTGTTGAACCACAGACAAAAAAGGTGTCTTCACTTTACCTGCAGGGTTTATGCTGCTGCTATAAGATTCTTGTTCAGTTCGTTGATTTAAAGTCCATGATTGCTCTCGATGATAACATCAGATGATTTGATTCTTGAATCAATTTCCCGGCCTTTGCTTTTGTGTTTCCTCTCAAGGTCCTAACCTTGAGTGGCAAATAATGAAACATCAGTCTTTAAGGCGCTTGGCAGAACACAGAGGAGCACTTAAGCTGTCCATTCCAAACTAGATCAAGGTGATAAGAAAGTAGCTTTAATAGGATCACCGTTAGGGTTAGATAGAGAGTGGATCAGCGTTCATTGATGCAGTCAATGCACTTCCACAGTTCAAAAATAAACCATCCAGTATAACTATTGTGTACGAAAAATGTGTAGACTTCAAATCAATGAATAATCCTGATACACTAACTTTAATGCATGACTTTAAAAGCCTGCAAAAACAATTCCCTAGATAATGATGTACTTTGAATTCCCTTAGGTGGCCGCGGGGGTAAGGTGTGGATTAATTATGAACAAACATGCTTGAGGCCCTGACATATCCTTGTAATGACCATTTTATAAAGTCCCAAGTTTGAAATCACATGAGCATAAATGTTCCAAACACCGTGTTGCACTCGACCGTACTTTCCGGACTATAAGGCTAAAAACCTCAAATTTTCGCAAAAGCCGACCAATGGACCAAATTCCTAAATCTAAACTGGCCCGAAACATTGTGTCATGAAATCAATCATAAGTGGCCCGCTGAAGACTATGAATCAAAAAGACTATGGATCATTATTTTGTGATGATAAAGTAATTTGTTGCGTCTGAAGTTGAAATAAAAAAGATAAAATGGAGAATGATTTGATTTGGATTCAAAATCTGACATGATGCATTAATGGTGCGCCTTATAGTCCGGTGCGCCTTATATAAGGACAAAGTTTTAAAATGGGCCATTCATTGAAGGTGCGCCTTATAGTCCGGAAAATAAGGTTCTCTCACTTCTGCATTACAGTTAGCGTCCTAACACAATCAAATGCAGAGCAATCTATCCAACGTTCAAGTCTGTGCTCGAATAAAGATGACTTCCTGTCACTGCAAATCCCAAAGTGGTTGCTGCGCACTCCCAACTCCAGTTGGTTAAGGCTCCACATTGCTGCTGTTCTCCCAGCAGGCTTCATTCTGACTGACACAACCATTAGAAACCGTTACGCTTGTCTTGGTCTTCACTCCATAATAGATTATCCAGCAAGAGAGACACCGAGGCGGGCAGGTCGCACTGAGTGACAGACAGACCATTTTCCGAAGAGCAGTAGACTCTAACTCTTGACTGCCGGAATAATGATGAGTGAAGCCCTGGCCTGAATACGCGTAGACGAGGAACTAATGATGAAGAAGGCATAGAGGGAGCTGCAGGTTCTTGCGATGATGAATGTCACCAACACACCGGCTATGTACACTTTACCCACACAAGAAATAACAGATGTATTTTTTTTTTTAGCTGACAAAGTTAGTTGAGGGATTGAATAGGGAAACATGCACCATTGCTTTTCTCTAATGTGGCTTAGCTGCTAGTGTTTAAACATACACTCAAATGTATTTAGGGAAATAGCTAATTAAAAAAAGGATTTGGCAAAGACAATGTATTGAAAATCCTCCAAGTAAACACAATGAAACTGCATTTAATTAAAAAAATAAAGGAGTGTGCTTCTGTTTGCAGTCTTTTAATACAAAAGGTCATAAGGTCAGCTGCCGCTCTCAACTTTTGCACCATTTATCAGCCAACTTATTGCTTTTCTCTGCAAGAAGGAAAAAGGGGAAATATCTCAAGAGACATCACAAAAAAACTAAGCTATCCAGAGTACAGCTGTGCTACAACGGAATATTGTTTATTATTTCTGGGCTTGTTTCCAGATAAACAGCGATCTATCACACCTTCTATCTGCAACCTGAGGATTCCATTGTGGCCCGACACAATATGTCCACAGCTGAACAAAAGCAATGCCAGGGAACCAATTTCCTCTTGGCGTCATGAATGAGCATCCCATTCATCAAATCATAAAGGCAGACAAGAGCTGAGTGGAAAGACATTATCAAGCACTAACCACACGAAGACAGGCTGGAGGGACTGCAGCTTTTTTTGTTGTTTTTGTCAGAGAACTTTTCTTGATGGCCTTTCCAGCAGTAAAGCGAAATGGAAGTAATGTGTACCTACACTTCTGTGCACAAGCCCCATTCCGAGTTATAAGAGGGTGTGCGCACTTCTGCAATCTTCTTTTTTTTAATATACTTTCAGATATTCACATAAATTCAATTAAAAGAGCATTATGCTAAGAGTTGTATTACACAAACAAGAAAAAAATAACTACCGAACTTTACTGTACCAAAACATCCACACCCTTCACACACTAAAGGAAATTTATTCAATACTTGTACAAGGATGACAAGGATATTTTTTTTTTCTTCAAGATCAGTGTCCATACCTGCCATCACATATAGGCAAATGGTAACAACACCTAAATGGGCATCTTAAATATTATAGAACTGACCCCAAAAAGTATTTTTGGTATGTGTGTGAAATCAAAACGAACTGAAATCTATACACTTCCAGGACAGAAGTTCCCATGTTACCTTATTGGTCGCACTGTACATATATGGGTAGGAGCAAGAAGAAGAAAAAAAAGAAGGGATTATAAATGTTTTTTTTTTTTTTTTTTTTAATACTAGTTGGCGGGGGGAAAAATAGACAACTCCCTCTAGACATTTGAGTGGAATAAAACACCTGTGATGAACAAAGTGTCGACAAAAGAGCATGATGACCATAGGCCTTCACTCCTTTCTGCGCTTCTTGTCATGGTAATCGTCCTTGGAGCGGCTGCTGGTGGACGCTCTCTTGGAGCCGCCGTGCTGCTTGGCTTCTTCCAAGAATTTGTCCAGACCGAAAGGGTCTTCTTCAAACTGGACAGGACCCTCGCGCCTCTGCCCGTGATCGGCACCCGAGAACTCCTTGTCGGGCACGAACCTGAAAGAAGCAAGCGCGATTAGAGTCGTGCTCGATTCGACTGAAATTCTCTTAGCATCCACTATCCGACTCGACATGACAGCAAGTTGAATGTACCTACCTGTCTTTTTGCATGAGTGTGTCAAAGTCATCAGCGTAGGCGTCCTTGTCGATGGCTTTGCTGGGTCGGTAGATGTTGGAGGCCATGTCTCTGCCGCCGCGGAAAGGCTTGTCGTACACGTTGTACGTCTCGTCCTCGCCACCGGCAAAGCCGCTATCCATTCCCTGGGAGGACAAAAAAGGATGGGAAAGGTAGTTATTACTTTTTCTTCCACTTTCAGTATGTATTGTCAAAGCTTTTCACGTGTGTGAGATCAACACAGAAGCCACCCTGCAATGTAGTGAACGTTAGCCATTAGACGGTTAGCTTAGCTATTCTTTTTAATTACTACACTCACTTTACTCTGGTTGAAAAGTCGCTGGTCATACTGGGCCTCGCTGCTGCTGGTGCGAGGGTTGGGCACACCCAGAGCGATGAGCTCACTAATGTCTCTGTCTTGGTCCCTCTGCAGTTTGGATCTGAAAGGGGAGGAGAAAAAAAATGGTATGACTTGGACATGAATTTGTGATGACGGGTGAAATCCAGACTTCCAATATGAAAAGAGGAGGGTTGAGTGTGTCCAGCACCTCTTGTCAGGAGCTGCCCTGGAAATGTTTCTGTCGTGCTGTCTCTCTTTCCTTCTGTCGTGGCGGATCTCGTCACGCTCCCTTGCCTCTCCGTCCTCGCCGCCTTGATTCCACATGGGAGAGAAACAGAAAATGGTGAGGAAAAAAAGGATTTGTGACATGTTTTAACAGCTGCAGAACCCAAATCCAGTCAAGCAACTTGTTTGGTCGCATCTCACCTTTGTCCCCATGACTTTTAATTCCCGCCCTGCGATCTCGGGCCATTTGGGCTAACTCCCTGAGTTTCTCTTCTTTCTTTTCTTTCTCCTTCTGGGCCATCTTCTTTTCCACCTGGGCTCTCATCTCCACCGCCTCTCTGGCCTATAGACACAACCAAAAGTTCAAACTCCATAGACCATAAAAATCGAAAAACATGGTGGTTGAGTAGGACAACACACAACAGATTTATTTATTATGAGCAAATGCTTTCCAAGCATGGACTTAAAGAGCCTTGCGTAAGATTACCTTTCTATCAGCAATGTAGAGGGCCTCAGCCAGCTTGGCAAAGTTTTCATTAATGTGAACTGTTTGCAGCCCCCTGCCATCAGCTGCCAGACGCTTGTCTAGAGGGATGGTGTAACCCTGGAAAAAGGAAAAAACAAAAAAGGCAGCGGGTCATATTTATTCACATAGACAGAACTTTGGTGCTAGATTACCTTAGCGTTCTTCCAGTTGGAGATGCATGGAGGAATCTTCCACTCCTGCTGTTCTTTCACCGTC
This sequence comes from Syngnathus typhle, assembly GCF_033458585.1. NCBI lineage: Eukaryota > Metazoa > Chordata > Actinopteri > Syngnathiformes > Syngnathidae > Syngnathus > Syngnathus typhle. The sequence continues at coordinate 4,508,699 of NC_083759.1, read as the reverse complement.
ATCTAAAACCAAGTGGAGGAAAGAAAGAAACTTCATGACAACGAATCGAGAAGTATTTTAAAATGATATAGTCATAAACTGTATGCAAACTCAAATATGCAATTCCAATAATAATACCTTTCTACTCGGAGAATGCATGACTGGAGCTGGTGGTGACGGCGGTCCACGAGGGATCTTCTTATTGATCCTGCGACACATTTAATCTGAATTAAATTCTCTTAAAGTGAAGCAGATTGTTCAAAAGCAGTTATGACAGATCATGGATAATATAAAACGACGGACACGCTTACTTAAAACGTGGTGGTTCCATGGGGTCTCTCTGCATTTCCACCATGCGGATGACTCTTTGTTTGGCTCCAGAGTTGAAAGCCACTCCCTGCTGGGATGGGGTGTACCTGATAGACAGACAGAAGAATTTACTGTAGATAGTAGAAAATTTATTATTTACAACATTGTTAAAAATTCAGACTCCAATGACTGGGGCGGTGAGAAATGTTTTGATACCTGATGTACTGCGCTGGGGCCTGCTTGTCTGCTGCTCGGACAGGCATGGCAGCGGCAATCTTTTGAGATACCTGCTTGCTGAGGGCAGCACGAGTCTTCTCAGTCAGCTAAAAGAAAAACATGCAAAGCACACTTTCGTCAGTCTCGTTATGCCTGACAAACAGCGAAACACCACTTTTACCTCTTCAACAGCTTCCTCATCCGGCTTCTGCAATTCCGGGGTGTCTTCATTCATAACCTCTTTTGGAAGTAGATCTGTGTACCTACTGAAGATCACCTACAAAAATGAAAAGGCACAAAATTACCATAAATACATTTGGCCATGCATTGTCTTACTGAAACTTTTTAATTGCATATTTGTAAAAATTGAGCGTTATAACTGCAAACCTTGTCTTTGTTTTGTCCTTGTCTTGCAATAGCATCATATTTGATCTTTCCCTCTGCATCCACCTGCATCGTCAGAGCATTGTTGGTTTTCTTTTGCCGACCCATCTCCAGAGGAAACTGTGCCACGTGGATCTCTGGAAAAGCTCCCCCATCTCCAAAGTCCTACGGAAGTGCAATCATTTGCAAATATGATTAAAACCATTAATCATTTATAAGCACCAGGCAAGCATTTTGACATCAATTGTTAAAAAGCAAACTGAGCTCCCACAAAAAAAGTTAATTCACAGACCTGGGTAGGTAATCTAAGTTGACTTTAAACAACCCATACATGCGTACTTCTAATTTAAAATATTGATTCTTACCTCGGGAGTGCGAGGTATCCATCCACCTCTGTGTCCATAAGGTGGCGGTTCCCTTCGGGAAGCGACCAAGGCAGTAGAGAACGACTTCTGGGCGCGAACTCTGTCCTCTGCTTCCAGCTGATCTTGTGACAGCTGGGTCGGCACCGGTAGAAAGCTGCACATAAAATTATCCGAGTTAGTTGGATGACGTGCTTAAAAAAAAACGTAGTTTATCTATTAACTAGTCGCAAACATAACACGTCGGTAAGACAATGGCCTGCTATGCTAACATTAGCTTCGCGATTGAAACAGCACAGCAGCTCATGGTGGTCACCAACGACGAATCAGATCACTTGAAAATATTCCACGCGCTGCGTTGATTTGATACAGCACATGTAAATTATTTTCTTTTCAAAATATCATCAATTAAGTACACAAAAGGGTTTTGACGCGACGGTTACCTCGTTAGAGACATCTTGCGCTCGTCTTTCCGAGCCACCTACTTCCGCTTCCTTCTTCCTTGGCAACTAGCACACATTCAATTGCAGTACTGACACCTGCTGGTTAAAGATAGCAACTACTCCCTGTTTCATGTTCCTTCATGACACATTACTCTCCACCATGTGCAGAATTCATGAACCTTTGGAATTAACGTGGCCTTTTCTTTTGAGTAAATATTTAACAAAATAATTCAATTATTAGCCTGGTGCAACAGAAAAGGACAAATCAAGGTATATTATTCTTCACAGGACAATGAATCTAATCATGTGGGGGGAATTACTTTTCGCCCTTATCTATTTAATAACCCAAACTGTGCTTCTCACTCTCATTATGACCGCTGCTGTCTGCGGGCATGTATTGTCGGATTCATAAATGAATTCGATGTAATCTTGGGCATCATCATCGCCAGCATCATTTCCATCACTGTCTTCATTAATACATTATGTCGAAATGACATTTCCTTCCCCTTGTCTGCACCCACAGTAGACCCACTTAAGGGGCATTAAGCCGTCTAATACGATTTAACTTGCATGACTAATGGAGACTTTTAAACACCTTAGGTAATGTAGCACCATTTTCAGACTGATCTGTTTTCTTTGGGATGAATGGACATTTTTGAAATGATTATCTTCTCTTTTAAACAACCAACCAGTCGATTAATTAACCAATTAGACGTTGGTCGCTTCTGGGCCTAACTTGGAATACAGTTTTATGAAGATCATGTTATGGTTATTAACAGGTAAGCGCAGGGAAAAGACAAGAGGAAGGAAGAGCCTTGTAACCACTCATGGGGATCAAATGGGAAATTAAAAGAACTCCAAGTGGGCCAGCAGCCAGGAAATCACATCCACGTTTACATGCATGCATAATATCCATATAAACCTCACACATGCAAACGGAGCTATTGGAGCAAACATTTATTACAAGAGGCACAGCATGTTAAAGCAAGTGATGCAATCCTCCAGTGACACGTTCCTTATATGTCGCACTGCAGTCTTTCTAATGTAATGATCTTATAATGCTTCCTTAACTGTGCTACATTTTTCTTTCCTGTCAAACATAATTATGCGGCAAACCTTTCTGCTACGCAGCTGTTCCGTTGTTCCAAAACAAAAACAAGTGGAATGGAAAGAAACAAGGAGCGTTGGAGTATGAATTTGGGCTGTATCGAGAATAGCAGAGAAACCCGACACCAATCAAAACACACTTTATGACAAAACGTGTCTAAACGCTCCCAAAAGTCGAATCAAAACCATGTTTGTACTCAAATCTGTGCATTAAAAAAAACAAAAACGCAGCTCTGCTCAGGGGCCTCCCACGTATAGTGGATTTACTCTTCACGCTCGGATGTTAAAGACATTATAATCCGATGTCCAGACTCCTGCTGTCCTTAAAACTTGCTCTGGATCTTCGCCCAGCTATTCGTGTCCACTAGATGGCAGAAAAAGACAAACTCTCTTTTGGGCAGGCAATCTTCTCGAAGGCTTAGATACCTACTTGTATTTGCACGACACAGAATTCAATTTGCATGAAAAAGACACTGCATCATCTACATGATGCTGTATTTTCGTATTTGCTTCTTCAGTGTGCTTGAGTGCAAGCCTGAGATGAAGGAGGAAGCATGCATCGAGCCAGCCCTGGCCGGTCAGGGCCGCTTTGCATCAGCAAGCGAACCCCCTGACGTATTATTTTCACCTCTGTGTTTTGGACTTTATCCAAATCAAATAGTGCATTCAAGGTGGTTCAACAGCATCAAAATGAATTGATATCACTGGCCCCAGAAGTGATTAACTTCAAATGGCTTTGAGGGTAAAACATTTCAGCCAAGCTTATTGTAATGCTCATACATGAACTTGACTTTGATGTAATTTACTCAAGCATGTGCTTACAGTAGATAAAGCCCCGTTTCATGCCGTGTTTGCGCCTTTCAACACGACAAATTGCAGCTGGGAATTTTCTGCGGCGACCTTGAAAGTGGAGGAAAGGACATTGCTGAGAGCCAAAGCAACGTCGCACACCTCCTAATCTCCAGAGGCGGTTGCTCGATGAGGGGTGCTGATAGCGGAGCGTCGGTGTCGTCTCCAGCAGCCCGAGATAGGAATCGCTCCGAATTTGAGTCCTCGAAATCAAGCGAAGGATTTGAACACGACTTTGAGCATTTGGAGCGTAACATTATTTTCTGCTCCGTTTCACGTTTGGAGAATTTAACGCAGTTTGAGAAGTCGATATAACACACGTACGGGGCTGACACGGTTGAACTTGTCTCCATTTTTGTTGTATTTGTTACTAGATATGATTGGAAGTGTTGCTCATCTCACATTTGATCTGCGAGAAGGGGACATCTTAAAATAGAACCTCACTGATGGAGTTTTTTTTTTTTTCATCTTTATGTCTACATGAGGCAGCCCGCCTTTGAAATTCCACACGTCTCTATTTAGCACATGAGCTATAATAAATAATAAAAAAATTGTTTTGGAAATGTTTTGAGGACGACAACATCCATGTTCTCCCAGGTTACACTTTTAATTTTTTTCACAAAAGGAAAGGACCATACAATTATTCTTTACCTGCCACCATTTTGTTTTTCATTTATTACAAAAGACAATTCAACCTCACTTTTTGAAAACGACAGCAGTGAATTCACAAACTAAGTGTAGCTTGAATACAAAACAAAAAAGTTTCTTCTTCTACACATTCTTTTTGTTTGATTGAGGCAAAGCGTCAAATATTGCAGCAATAAAAGCCCAACATGAGATCAACTTTTTTTTTTAGTTTTTCCTTGCTTTTTTGGGAGTTTAAGATCAGGGGATGCTTTGAGAATAATTGTCAATTTATTTGTCTATGTGAAACCCTTTGAGACTGCTTGTGATTTAGGGCTATATAAATAAACTTGACTTGACTATGTTGTATATTGTTTTGCCAACTCGTGGACTGCCATTTTAATCTAGGTCAACATTTTAACATAAAATAATGGGCTGGACTGCATTTTTCGTTCGTTTGTTGCCAAGTCATTTACATTTCTTTCCTAGTCGAAACTCAAACGGAACTACCACGATTGCGTCACCCTTGGTTTTATCTCACACTTTGGATTAGCTGCAGTATATGAAAGTATATGCTCATAAGAATATTTCTTCATACAGTAACCCAAGTATTTTCAATCTAAGTCCAGGTAACAGGAGACCCTGCAAGATCACAGCCCATACATTATATCACATGGTTCCCCGCTGTGGAGTAGTCATGCATGACAGAAAAATACAAGGCATGAAATTAGCTAGTCCTTTGTGATTTGTCTCCACGTACGTCACTGGCTCCCTTTTTGTAAATTATGCGGCATTTCCATTACAAATGAGGTAGCAGATTAGATTTGATATTAGGGGTCAGCACTGCTGAGCTGTGGAAAGTCACATCAAGTGTGGTAACAGAATCTGAGACTATATTATAATTATATAGAGATAACTGAAAAAAATAATCGACACCTGGACAAGTCACAAGTAGCTGACGAGACAACATGAAACAAAACCCAATTGTAATTTAACAACAAATAGGACATGGCCAAAGTTATCGTATTTTCCGGACTATAAGGCACACCTTGAATTCATCATGTCAGATTTTTAATCCAAATCATTCTCCAGTTTATCTTTTTTATTCCAATTTCAGACGCAACAAATTACTTAATATTCACAAAATAATGATCCATAGTCTTTTTGATTCACGATTCATAGTCTTCAGCGGGCCAGTTATGATTGATTTCATGACACAATGCTTCGGGCCAGTTTAAATTTAAGACTATAAGGCGCACTGTCAACGTTTGAGAAAATTTTAGGTTTTTAGGTGCGCCTTATAGTCCGGAACATACGGTAATCAGTGTTCTGCCACCCTGTGTAGAAAAATGAAGATAAGATGCTTTGAGAAATCTATGACAATCACAACATACCAAAAATACATTTTCTTCATTTCCACAATGTTCTTTCTCATTGTTTATGATGTTTGACTCTCTCACATCCGAAAAAAAAACTTGACATTGACTCAATTGACCTCCCTTCCCTTGCTTAATTGAAATGTTTTAGGCAGGAGTGAGCAATGTTTCAAGGTTATGACCAGAGATGCAGTGGAACGTAAAGCAAGCTTGTAATGAGTGTTTTCCTTTGGGAGGGATGCTGACTTTGTAGAAGACGGGTGATTTTTAGGCCTCCGGCTAGAGAGGAAGGATTATAGACCCTTCTGTCATATCCGAGTAACGAATTGAGATTGATGCACCACACAGCACAAGTTTCTCTCATGGACGTCTGCATCCATCTTTCATTCATGTGGCGAGTCCTAATCTCTTTTGGGTTGTTCTACTCAGACCTACTCAGCTTTCCCCTTTTATTTTTTTCTTTCTGAGCACAATATATGCTTGCACTGAATTATTGAATTAAATATATATATATGTATGTATATATATATATATATATATATATATATACATATATATATATATATATATATATATATATATATATATATATATATATATATAACATTTTGTGTACCTAAGAAAATAACCCCAAAGTCACAAGTGAGTTGAAGCAACAAAGACAATCTCACCTTTATTACCTATAGCAACACACTTAGATTATTTGCGGTGCAACACACACACACACACACACTTCTCTGTAGATGTGCCGCGGATAGTGACAGTAAACAGTGTGTACTCGAGTTAATCAACCTTGGCATTTTGATCTCACTAACTAATAAAACACTTCATCAAGCTCCACATTTGATGCTCAAGCAATAAGTGGCATTGCATGCTCATCCCTGTAATTACTGTCACACCAGAAAGGTGTTGGAGAAAGATAGAGGAGGCGGGAGAAGACAAAAGAAGAGGAAATGAGCAGCTACAAAGCCTGATAACAAGGTTGGACCAAGTAGTTTGGGAGATAATGAAAGTAATACAAGAGTAGGTATTTTTGGTAGGTTGGAGGAAATTGTTGGGTTGTTTTCATCATTTGTTTGAGTTATGTAGCAGTGGTCGATAAATGGACTATTATTAAGTGGAAATTGATTTGGCTTGTTTGAGTCAACCCGACTGGATTTTCAATCTAGTGGGTGGTCACAATAGAGTCATTATTAAAATTGTTGCGAGTAGATGATGGATGGACCTAGCCAGAATACGGACATTGTTGTCCTTAAAGAATTCCCTTTTCATTTTGAGCTGCAAATAAGCTGCTGATTCTAAAAGTTACTCTGCGAATTTGTGCATTAACAATATTGCTGACTCGTGTTTTTTTTTTGTATAACACTGAATTTACAAGCATGTGAGATACTTGTCAAAGATCACTGAGGCAATCTTATATGTTTCACAATACACCAGGAGCGCCGAGTCCCCCTAAAGCTCAGTTGCGTTTCAAAACAATTTTGATTGACAATGCTTTTTTTTCTTACCGCGTCTAATTCCTACATATGGAAGCTTAAATCTGAAAAATGAAAACGCTTTCCCACAGGGTTCTATTACCGTCTGTCTTACATGGAAATGTCCTTGTTGTCTCTCACACAGTTCAACACTGTAGGAACTAAAGGCCTGCTGATCAATGGAATCTAAATTCTAGTGAGGGATTATAATAGAGGCATTAGGATCTATCGATTAGAGCTGCAAGTGCCTGATGCAGTGAATGGAAAGTCAATAGAAAGCTGACAAAGTCTGCACCCCCCCCCCCCCCTGTGCGACAGTGAGGGAATATATAGTACTGTAAATGTCAAGAACACACTTCACTATAATAAATAAAATAAAATAAAATAAAATAAAATAAAATAAAATAAAATAAAATAAAATAAAATAAAATAAAATAAAATAAAATAAAATAAAATAAAATAAAATAAAATAAAATAAAATAAAATAAAATAAAATAAAATAAAATAAAATAAAATAAAATAAATAGATTTCGAATTGGGAAATTTCTGTTGTGTTGTGCAACATTCAGGCGCTCATTCCCACTGTTATACTGTCAGTGTTTTATACATAAAAGTTTGAACAAACTATAGCAAATCCGCAATTGCAATTACAGTAAATGTGCATAAACAATCTATAATTATTATCTCATTGCAAGATAACACACATCTTTTCCATGTAATGTACTCTGTCTAATAAGAGATAACAGACAAATGCAACAATCAGCAACCAGCAGTCATTAAGCAGACAATGAAGGGTCCAAAATTGAGCCGACCATCTTTATCGCTGGGCAGCACATTTCTCATTCACATCCACTGCTGCCAGTCATCTTAAACTCTAATTAACTCCTCAAAATTGCCTCTCAATGTTCCCTCACAGAAAATCCACCTATATTTGTGTTGGATCATCATCATCATCATCATCATCATCATCATCATCATCATCATCATCATCATCATCATCATCATCATCATCATCATCATCATCATCATCATCATCATCATCCCATCATCATCCCATCATCACCATCAATCATCACCATCAATCATCATCATCATCCTCATTTTCATCCTCATCCTTATCCTCATCAGCAACTGGATCAGGCCAGCAGCCATTCTTGCGTCAAATATCAAATTTATCTTCCTCATTTTTGAGTGTATATCATGTCTACAAAATCTTTGTACAAACTGCTGTTTTGGAATATACTGTACTTTGTTGCTAGGAACAAAAGTTGTGTTAAAATGTAATACTGACATGAAACGTTTCTATATGATTTCCTTCTTAAATTCTCCTAAGAATACACTTTAGTCAAACGCTCAGGTTCACTCATTCAATTGAGACCCACAGAGGGTTAGTGTAAAAATGCAGACAACGTAGGTGGGCTGGAGGGAGATCTATACAAAAAAGAGGAAGAAGAAAGCATTGAGCTTCAGGCATCAGTAGGTGCGTTACATCACAGAATTGTAAAAAAGATTGGGTCAGGAGGGAGTTTATATCTCCCCACAGGATTGAATTTAAAAGCTGTCTTATAGTTCATAAAAACATCCTACAACATAGCGCGGAGATTTATTTTTTTCATTGCAATCCTCTAATGTTGTCCTCACGCCAAATCCAAAGCGGAGGCTTGCAGTGGACATTGTCACCAAGTCCCGAGTCAGTTGAACTAAGTGCTGAGTACCGTATTTTCCGGACTATAAGGCGCACGTTCAATGAATGGCCCATTTTAAAACTTTGTCCTTATATAAGTCGCACCGGACTATAAGGCGCACCATTAATGCATCATGTTAGATTTTTAATCCAAATCAAATCCTTCTCCATTTTATTTTTTTTATTTCAACTTCAGACGCAACAAATTACTTTATAATCACAAAATAGTGATCCATAGTCTTTTTGATTCATGATTCATAGTCTTCAGCGGGCCACTTATGATTGATTTCATGACACAATGCTTCGGGACAGTTTAAATTTAGGAATTTGGTCCATATAAAAGGCGCACCAGACTATAAGGCGCACTGTCGGCTTTTTAGAAAATTTTAGGTTTTGTAGGTGCGCCTGCCTTATAGTTCGGAAAATACGGTACCTTTTGTGATTTTACCGCCTATCAGTAATGTTTAGTACCCGGGCCTATAGGGTTTTATATCATGCACATGCATTATGAATGAACCAACATTATGGCATGCATATTGGTGGTGGACGCCGCCCGAGGTGTGGCATTAAAATTTAGCAAATACGCAACGTGGAATTCTTTATTCATGCTATTACAGACTAGCAGGTTGCTCTCATTGTATTGTCTGTTCAGCATTTTGCTCTCTCTTTTCAGCATCATCCTTTCTTCCCCAAGAACTCATTCTTCCCACTTTATTTCCCGGGAGCCTGTGCTAATTGTGTGATTGCTGCCATGGTGACAGGTCAGTTGCAGTTTTGCTTAGGATGCTAGTTTACAACATGGATGTCATATACGGAGGAGGGAATAGTCGCAATATTGTCGCAATACTGTTTGAAAGTGTGTAACAATATAATCCTTGTGTGATTCAGGAGTATTTTATTGCAACCAGAAAATAAGAGCTTCATTTCTGCAGCTTTTTATATTTTAATCCAATTTATGTACCCGCTACTTTCTGCTCAATTTCAACACAAATCATTTGTGTCAGCTTGAGTCAATTAAGGTCGAAATTCCAATGTCACGCCGCATAAAACTAACCGTTTATAATTCAAAAAGGAATTTCAGGTATTTTCCATCTAAAGGCATCAAGGTAATGTCGGAAACATCTTAACATAAGCTCATAGTTTGTGATGACCCTGCTACAAATGTCACTAAATTACATCCACATGAATTAAAAAGCCAGAAAAAAAACTTTGGCTACCATCTGCTCTTCCTTTCCTTTTAATATTTCTCTCAATCACATCCAAACTGCATCTCTCGTTGCCTGATCTTTTTCATTTCCTCCCTTGTGACGTCCCCAAAAGTGGACAGTTGCAAAAAGACAAATGAATTTCATTTCTCCTTGCCTGCTTTGCACTCTTTTATCCTGCATGGGGGAAAAATACATTAAAATATGGAAATATATCAGCTGTCATAGCATTATAAAAGATATCTAAATATTTACATGTCGTCCCAGCGGTCAAAAACGGAGTTGCCGGACATGTCTGTCTTTGTCCACTTGGCTGGTGTGCTGACTGTCTGTCCGGGGCCTTCGAGCGATGTTGTCGAGCATCACAAGCTGAGGATCACCAGGCGCGAGGTTTTCCTTATTCTTGCGAGCAGAGCGTATCATCTTATTCCTCTTAGCTAGCTCTGAACATCCCTGGGCCTTCTTTGCTTCCTCCTCAACTACTTCAGCCAGAAGGTTACTCTGGAGGATGGATTCCATAGATGGCCTCAGGTCATCCTAGTCAAAAGGTCATAGTGCTTTTTACGTGATTGTTTAATAGTGACAAAAAATAAAAAAAGATGACAAACCGTCAAGTTGAGCATGTTGTTGAGAAGCATGCACAGTTCCTTCGAGTACTGCCCGGGGATTTTTATTAAAGTCCTTGCTGGTATCTTCTCTGCAAGTACTTTTTGTCCTGAGGAAGGAACGTAACGGCTGGAAAATAGAAATAAAGATATTAGAAACTTTTTAGTAAGGAAACTACTGTGTCAGAAAAGTTTGAAAAAATTACCATAGAGTACAGAGCTCGTACAGTAAACATCCCAATGACCAGATATCGCATTTGTTATCGAAGGACATCTGGTTCTGGAAAACAAATGTGCCGCAGAAAAATATCGAAACATCTAACGAGTAGCACCGCCCACACAGCCACTTCCGAAAATTCCACTCACTGTGTTTGTGTAAGAAGGCTTTCCAAGTTTTACATTCTGCTCGCTGTCCAGGAAGACATTGCCTGCTTTCAAGTTGTGATGAAAGATGGGCTTGCCGTTACGCTTCCTGTAAAACGTCTTCAGAGCTGATGTGAGCTGAGCGATGACCTGCAGGATGAATTTCTCATCCAAGTGACGCCTAGCATGCATAAACTTATGAAAATCATATCCTACGATATTGCACTTAAATATATAGAATAACATTTCAACAAAATCAGTTTTTTACGTGAACTTTGGGGTCCAGAATTGCGTTAACCCCCAAAACACGTTGTGTCGAAAGTCTTGCTTTTTTAGAAGGCCTGTTTTTAGGCAGCTGAAGGGGTCCTTGGTTGCGTTTATTTAGATCAGGCATGTTGTTGGGCAGCCGAGGGGGTCCTTTTGCCATCCGTCACTGTGAATACTCACGCACATTGAAATCTGTTGACATTTTCTTAGAAGAATAATTTTTTTCTTAAAAAAGTCTACGTGCTAGTCATTTAACTTTGTACGATATGGTCCATTTAAAATACTTCTTGAAAATGTAAAATCACGGTTCAGGTGTATTAAGTCAGTGTTTCCCGATTTTTTATTTTTTTCATCCACGGCACGCCTTTTCATAGGACAAAAATCTATATATGGAAAGAGAGTGGCATAATTAAATAAAAACAAATACCGTAAATTTCAGACTGTAAGCTGCGACTCTTTTTTGCAAATATTGAACCCGGAATCACGAGTTTTAGCTGGTGCATCTTATAGTCCGGTGCAGCTTATAGTCTGAAAATTACGGTATATATATATATTTTTAAATTGTATTTAATTTTTCTAAAAAAAAAGAAAATTTTTAGAAAATGTCTTAGACAGTACAAGGAATAAACTATTGAAAGTGATTGTGATTAAAATCCAAAATAATCAACATGACTTTGTTTACTGTTTTAGCTATATAAATTGATTGATTGATTGAGTGATTGATTGATTATTGCGGCAATGAGAACAAAGTCACGTTTAAAGTTAGAGTCGTGATCACAGTCAAGGTGTCACGATTTGACTGTATAAGGTGAAAATGAAAATTGACAATCCAGATCCTGAAATACCCGCTGGGATTTCTGTCAGTCCCCAAACGCACCACGTCAGAGCGTCCCTGTTATCGAAAGAACACAGCAGCAAACTGAATATGTGCCGATGCAGCACAATCCGATCGACGCAACATGAAATCTCCAGATTCTTGGATTAGCCAGTGGTTGGGAAACACTGTAAGTAATCAAATGAAAAGTTAGAAGGTAAATACTGAATTGCAAAAAACCTTTCCCTTGAGGCGGATGCAATGAGGTCGGCCAAGTTGTCACCGGTGCACTCCTCCATCACAACGTATATCTTGGTGTTGGCGCTGTCAACGATGCAGTCGTAACATCTCACAATGTTTGGGTGCCTCGCCATCTTTTGGTGGTTCACTTTGGAGATCAATGTCCGTGTCTCACTCTTGCTCAAAGTTTCACAACACACCTCTTTCCATACCAGAACCTTTACGTAACAAGAAAGTCAGTTATTTGAAATCAACACAAGTGCAAATCAAATGCAAGTTACTCACTTTTCCATCAGATTTCCTTCTTATCCTCTGGCATCTTCCACGGGATCCCATTCCAACTGTGTAAAGCACATCGTAACCGGCAATTTTAGTTGCCATATTGATGCTACTTGCAAAGTTTAGCAACTCAGCTTGTCAGCATTAAACAAATTCTGCCCTGCCGTGCCAGTTGACATGAACTGATGGACAGCAATGCTTAAAATGATGCTCGAATTGCTTGTCTGTGATTGGTCAGATGTTGAACTACTCTTGAACGGTGTCAGTATTTAAAAGGTGGGGCATTCTTTAAAAAAAAAAAAAAAAGATGGTGATTAAATGGCTCGAGATGATCACATCACTGATCATGATTATAGAAATTTGATTGCATTTTCTGCAGGTACTTTACCAATGGTTCTGTTTTGAATAATCACTGAAACTCACTACAACTTGCAATTCTTCTTCTTCTCATGAATTTATTTACTACATGGCAAATTTGGATTATTATCTATTAACACTATTGTATGACGAGATTATGCACCATCGACATAATCTGAATTGACCTCACAATTTTTTTCAAGATGACAATCACCGGTCAATAAACTGTTTTTTTCTTTTTATTATATTTCCATAGGTTTCCAAAGAATACGTAAAAGGACCCCCCCCCCCCCCCCCCTCCAAATAATCTATACAATCCTGGCAAGACAAATGGCTCTTTGTAAAATTTAATTACTGGAATTCGCTGAGTAGAAAAGTCTAGTCATAGCAGCCCTTCAGAGAAATACATAAGCATTTATTCCAAAAGGGAAGAAGGCCCGTGGTTGTTTGCTCTGTAATTAAGGACACCACATCTCCTGCAGCGACACAGCTCTCTCTCTCTCTCTGCTTGCTCTAATCTGCATCCTTAATGAACACATATATAACACACACACATGCACGCACACACACTGTATTTTCTCTGTGAAATCCCTTTAGCTGGAAAGCATGACGTCTTAGTAGTGCAAGGCCTTCACCAACGCACTGGGGCGGCTATATATAGAAGTCATCATAGTTGGCTTTCAGGCCCCCTCATCTATTTCCCCCTTCTTCTTCTTTTTCTTCTCTTTCTTCTTTTTCTTCTATATTAACCGCATGAGTGGTTTTCTTTTCCTAAAGTGCTTTCAATTCCGGACGGCTCATTCTGCCCTTGAAAAGGTTACGCGCATGTTTCATTGTTCCCCATTTTGTCTCCAGCCTCCCGAGAGTACTGCAGGGAGGGAAAGCCAACGAGATTCGGTCCCTCCTGATTGAGAATGATTAAAAGCAACGGGTTGTCACACCCCGCTGGTGCTGATGATACAATCATAGCATCTTAAAAAGTGTCGGCAAAGAAAGAAAGTAGTAGAAAATGGGACTCCAAAATGGACTAATTGATGGCTAAATGATCGCGAAATCCCCTCGTGTCTTGCTATCTGCCCTCGCCACATCGGTCGCCTCGTTATACATCCGGTGACCTCATTATTTTCACGAGAAACAGGCCTCCCCTTGCATGACCCTCAGCCTTGATAATGTACCCCCCCCCGGATCCCATTAAAATGATACTGTGCTTGAAGAGACTGACGGTGCATCGCTTGATTCACGGTTGTTAAAACACCAACAGTTGTAGCGCATTGACTCTTGGCTGCTTGGAGTCATGTTGTTAAAGTTAATGTTATATTATGAGGTCTGGCTCCTGCCATCTGGATAAAACAGGCGTTAGGAAGCTGCCCCACTAGCAAGGCACATATCCTACTCTTGCTAGGAAAAGCTTCATACTGTATTTACCGCATTTTCCGGACTATAAGGCGCACTGTCGGCTTTTGAGAAAATTGCAGGTTTTTAGGTGCGCCTTATATATGGACCAAATTCCTCAATTTAAACTGGCCCGAAGCATTGTGTCATGAAATCAACCATAAGTGGCCCGCTGAAGACTATGAATCATGAATCAAAAAGACTATGGATCACTATTTTGTGATTAGAAAGTAATTTGTTGCATCTGAAGTTGAAATAAAAAAGATAAAATGGAGAATGATTTGGATTCAAAATTTGACATGATGCATTAATGGTGCGCCTTATAATCCGGTGCGCCTTATAGTCCGGAAAATACAGTAGTTCCTTGTGTGTTTTTCTTTAAAATTTGTAATCTTTCACCAGCAGGTATACAAAATTTCATCATGTTGACAATATTTGTCTCATTAAAGCCAATGAAGGAGATTGTGACTTTCTGTCAAGAAGATGTATTGTGCTGTACTTTGCATTCTGCAAGTGTTTGCTGCTCCATCTGTTAACATTTCATACCTTGCTGCAGGCACAGCGATGCACAGAAATGTCACTGCGTAGTGATGACAAGCCATGTATATTGCATATATTTGACTAAATTGGACAGAAACATGCATGTAATTTCCTATATTGGAGTGAAAAGTTAAAAAAAAAGAAGCATTTGCATTTTTGGACACACTCAAGCTAACCTCGGGCACATACAAAGAGCTGCCATGGTGACGCTTGCAAATGTGACATCGTACCACAAATAAAAGTCAGACGCTCAAAGGCTACACGCTTCGGGTTTTGGTGAACACACGCACATGCACACGCGTGTGTATACCCCATGGGCCATTTGTTATTTGAACAGCATGTACACATCAAATCCTACCTTCCCTCCTACTAGCAGCTTTCCTGCAAGCATATATCACAGGGTTGACTGACAAAGCAGGGGGACGAGTTGCTCCCTCAACTGTGGAGGTCTGGTCTGATGACTAATGTTTATGTGCCACCGGTGCCTTAACTTACACAGCGCCTTGGAGCATCTGTTAGCTGAGAAAATAAAAGCTGAACAGCACAAATATCGGGCGGAAAAGTCAGGTATATCAAGTAGGTCAAGTAGATAAATATTATATTACTTGTATTAAGTGGCGATTTGCCATTTCCCCACTGTCGGGATTTACTTCCATTTTTTTCTGTCATCTGAACACCTGATGCCTGTATGCATTACAAGAGATGCTTTTCAACACAATGAAATGTCACGTCAAACATCCTGAGGAAAGAAATATAATAGAAAGAGAGATAGACAGACAGACAGACAGACAGACAGACAGACAGACAGACAGACAGACAGACAGATAGATAGATAGATAGATAGATAGATAGATAGATAGATAGATAGATAGATAGATAGATAGATAGATAGATAGATAGATAGATAGATAGATAGATAGATAGATAGATAGATAGATAGACAGATAGACAGATAGATAGATAGATCTTTTTCCTTTGGTGGGGGCTAAGAATATCTCAACAGGTCCATAACCCCCCAAAAAGAACAAGAAAAACACTAAATTTTTTTTTAAAAATGCTGAAGATTTATTATGGTCTCTATGCTGGACGGGTGGAAATGAAAAAAATAAAAATCAAGACAAATGAGAAAAAAGTCAATTATCTAGACTGGCATCTAAGATTTTCAAGCATATATCAGGGGATAGGGGGGCAGTGCCCTCATGTTCCACCCCCCCTCTATTTGCGCCAGTGCACCAAGCTTATTATTGTAAATTTAACAGTTAAATGTGATGCATATATATATGTATATGGAAAAAAAATATTTTTACTAGATAAGAGAAGGTGTCATCTATGTTTCCTTTTGATATCTGACAGTCCCAGATGGATCTGTTTTGCTATTCATAGATTTGAGCCTACTTGCCCCAGTGCCCCACAGGGGTGTGATTTACATGCACAAACCATGGCCTCGCTCAGATCTGGTTAATGTGCCTGCGTGTGTGTGCATGCCAATGCTCCCTGTAGTTGACCCTGTAGTTTAGTGTGCAAATAGTGTGGTATGTTTTCTGCACAAATCCTGAGCTCTGCTTACCTGCACCTCAAGCTCAACTGTAGTCAATATAACAAAACATATTTAACATGGCGATAAAACATCTGCGCTAACTATTATCTATCATGTACGTCACTTCACACTGAGTGACTGGGAGTAAAAAATACTTATATACTGAATTTGCTAACAGTTCAGAGGGATTTTTTTTGTATCAAATTTGAGCAGTTATCCAGGAGTATTGTTCCTCCTAGCATGATGTAATATTTGCGCATTATACTTGGAAATTTTTTTCCCACTGGTGCATGATGGAAGATGTCATTAGAAAGTTTCCAAGAAGTCTTGCGTAGAGGGCTCATGGGACCCCTGACTGCTTAATGACATCACATGTATGCCACACCGGCTTTGATTTGTGACCATCTCGATTCATTGGTTCAATTGTTTTAATTAAGGCATTCATTGCTGTTGGGTGTTCCAATTACGGCCCTGTGGGGAATTTGCATATTCTCCCTGTGCTTGCGTGGGTTCTTCAGTTTCCTCCCACATTGCAAAAACATCCACACAATACAGTACAGCTAATGTATAGTGAATGTTGCACAATCCCAGAAATTGTAAAGTCTTCATAAGTTCTTAGTTCTCTGATCCCCATTGAGTCAGCATTCGTTTAATTTGCTGCAAAACTCACCATTCGAGTCAGGGAAAGACCAACTAATGAAAAGCTAACTGCGATGGTACACTGGTGAATACACTCAGTCAATTCAATCTAATAACTAACAAGAATCGAGTTCAATTAACTAAATATTGCATTCCTTTCATCACTAATGGGAGAAAAAAAACAAGCTCATGTTCTCATTAAGCCTACTGAGTCATCTCTTGAAATTACAACATATGCATCTATTGGGTAGGACTTCAGATCTCCAGCCACTGAATATGGAGTACTTCCTGTTACATTGATCGTTGACTGCCGCCATGAAAGAGTTTATTGAACGTGTCAACGCCACCTGGCCCGATGTGAGACACGATGACAGAGAAGACTGACACACCAGTCGACTTGGATCTGTCACATACCTTTCCCCAAGATTTTTCTTCAGTCAGACTTGATAAAGTGTCAGTTGCTCACTTTCCTGAAGTCCCGAGACAAAAACAGGAAGTCATCCACTGCCAGCCAAGTAAAACGGGATCTTGGACGTCTATAGCTGTCAATGGTAGTGAAAGCGTCAAAATTAGTATGAATGTTCTACTGCTATTTTGTTAAATTGCATTCCTGTTTTATTGAACTTGCATTAGAATGGTCGTTATGGTTTACAGCCAAACCTGACAACCAACTACCGTATTTTCTGGACTATAAGGCACACTTAAAAACCTAAAATTTTCTCAAAAGCCTTATAGTCCAGTGCGCTTTATATATGGACCAAATTCCTAAATTTAAACTGGCCCTCAGCATTGTGTCATGAAATCAATCATAAGTGGCCCGCTGAAGACTATGAATCATGAATCAAAAAGACTACGGATCAGTATTTTGTGATTATGAAATAATTTCTTGCGTCTGAAGTTGATAAAGAAGATAAAATGGTTTTAGTTTTAAAGTGGGCCATTCATTGAAGGTGCACCTTATAATTCGGTGCGCCTTATAGTCCGGAAAATACGGTAGTCCCGGAGCATTTTTGACACACTAGCAATGAAAAGTCTACTTCCTATAAGTTGAATTTATTAGCGTGACATATAAAACAACAACTTGGTAAATAGTTTGCCCACAAGCAAAGAGAATCATGTTTTCATGTTACCCGCCCCCAATGGAGTGCTGACTTATAAGTGCTCTCAATAAAAGTGCTGCTGTAAAGCCTCAAGGCAAAAAAACTGAAGGGGTAACACAAAGATTAATTTGTCCCCCAGTTGGATGGAAATATAGCCCAGCCTGAATGAAGCGCATACGAAGTGGACCGCAAATCATCAAAATCCTCATTACAATTTAATTTCCATATTAGCTTTGCATAAAATATATTCACTCAGAGAGTGTGGATGGCTTTCAATTACCACCACAAAGATCTGTTTAAAATTTTCTGACAGCTTGAGGCGGACAACCTGTGATGACAAGAGACCCGCTGTCAATTTTCAAAATGCTATATAGTCCTCGGATGTAGTGGCGGTCGGTGCTTTGTGACAATGTGCAGAACCCGGACTTCATGAGTGAAAAGGCTGTTGTGCCTTCCCGTGGAGTGAGTTGGGTACTCAAAAGCTGTCAGTCAGTCTTGCATTGTGACAACGCACATGACAGCCGCCTGTCGCGAAACTTTTCAAGCATTCGGAGCTGTGACATTTTCTACAGCTT
This sequence comes from Syngnathus typhle, assembly GCF_033458585.1. Taxonomy (NCBI): domain Eukaryota; kingdom Metazoa; phylum Chordata; class Actinopteri; order Syngnathiformes; family Syngnathidae; genus Syngnathus; species Syngnathus typhle. The sequence continues at coordinate 4,489,978 of NC_083759.1, read as the reverse complement.
TTATGCGACGGGAAAATTACCATTTTCACACGCCGGAGCAATCAGTTACTTTATCTGTGCTCATCAAATGTGACAAAAAAAGTAAAAAAGAAAAAAATGCAGAAAATTGAGGTGACAAAATAAAGCAATGGCTGTTATTAGTTGTCTAATTCACTGAAATAATTTCTCAGATTTTCTGGAATGTCCACTAACCACTATTGTAAAAAAAAAAGAATGACTGCATATGATAAAATATTATTCATATTCATTTTTTATTTTTTGTGGGGGTTCTTTAGTGCCTGTCTCTCCCTGTGCATTCCCTATCGGAGGGTGTCGAACTCTGGCCGGTGGGCCAAATTTGGCCCGCAGTGTAATTATATTTGGCAGACGACAAATTGTGCACCGATTTTATGTGTCAATACAAAAATTGCAAATTGTCTTCACTTTTAAAAAAAGAAATAGAAATTTTTATTACCATTCATCTTTAAAAAACAGTTTTTGCTAGTCTCTGATTTCAAAAGTATCAGTTTCTTGTGTAGCCTAGATTGCATATAATATGAGGCGTTCATACATTTATTTGGGTTGACAGTCATAATGGCCCGCAAAAAAAAATGAGTTTGACAGCCTTGCATCTATTGTGTGGGAAGCAGCTCACCCAAAGTAGCTAGGGAAACTGATTAGTGGATACAAATAGGGCTTTAGGGTAGATTGAATTCTGCCTAGCAACAAGTAACCTGGAATAAAAATCCGAGCAATAACGTTTGCATTGCTGCATTTGTTTATTTCCCCGGCAAGTGATGAGGCTCCCTCCTTGCAACAATATATAAGACAGTTTGGTTTACTATTGTGCAGATTGTGAGTGTTGGTGTCGAAATGGATGGCGATGAGAGTATGGAGGGACCGCGGGAGGAGGGATGTTGTCTGTCATTTCCTTTGTAATGTGACCACAGCCAGGGGACGGAGCGGAGGGCAAGGCGAGACCAGGCGAGCACTTGTAAAGTGAAAGTAGCACACTGCTGGGCCCCTGGGATGACCCTAGTAAACACTGCTCACTCAGTGCTTTGATTACACGGGCAGAGAGTGAGGAAAAACGGGAGGAGAGGTGTAAATGAAAACAAGACATGGAAAGGAAAAAAGTGGAGGCTGGGATCATAAGTACCGTATTTTCCGGACTATAAGGCGCACCTAAAAACCTCAAATTTTCTCAAAAGCCGACAGTGTGCCTTATAGTCCGGTGCGCCTTATATATGGACCAAATTCCTAAATTTAAACTGGCCCGAAGCATCTTGTCATGAACTAAATCATAAATAAAAGAAGTAAGATGGCGGCGCGTGCACACCCAGCGGCCTCTCTCTGTCCCGAACGGTGTTTTGTTTTGTCGTTTAATGTGGGTTTATCCGACAGTTTTGTGTGTTCGTCTCGTCGCACCGGGTTGTGCTACAAGTACAGCGGGCTGGTTCTGCTCGACATCGGCGAAAGCGAGTTTTGTGGCGATCTGGACTTTGAAGCGGGGACATTAAAGGCGCTCGGTCTGCCTGAAGCGTCGGAAGCGGTGTGCGAGGAGCATGAAGAGGGGCGAGGGCGGGGGCGTCCGGGCCAGGCTGGCGGCCAACCCAGTTCGCCCGGCCGTGCCTTCCTTTCTTCTGGCGAATGTTTGATCGCTGGGCATCAACATGCCTGCTGAGATCTACGAACCGGACAGTGCGTAACTGCTGTGCATCTGGAGCGGCTAGCGTGCTATCGGGCGGATCGGGCCATTGTACGAGGGGGAACATCGCGAGGAGGTGGAATGCGCGTCTACATCCGTGACGAATGGTGCCAGGACTCTGTGGTGGGATGCAAGCACTGCTCGCCTCTGGCGAAGTTTGTGATCTCCAGGCTTTTGGGGTCCTGAACTCTCTCCCCCGTTGTTTACTTGTATGTTACTCGTGTACTGTGTCTCGTCACCGTGGGATGGAGGAAACGTAATTTCGATTTCTTTGTGTGTCTTGGCATGAAGGAATTGACAATAAAGCTGACTCTGACTCTGAAGTGGCCCGCTTAAGACTATGAATCATGAATCAAAAAGACTATGGATCATTATTTTGTGATTATAAAGTAATTTGTTGCGTCTGAAGTTGAAATAAAAGAGATAAAATGGAGAATGATTTGATTTGGATTGAAGACTATGAATCATGATTCAAAGAGACTATGGATCATTATTTTGTGATTATAAAGTAATTTGTTGCGTCTGAAGTTGAAATAAAAAAGATAAAATGGAGAATGATTTGATTTGGATTCAAAATCTGACATGATGCATTAATGGTGCGCCTTATAGTCCAGTGCGCCTTATATAAGGACAAAGTTTTAAAATGGGCCATCCATTGAAGGTGCGCCTTATAGTCCGGTGAGCCTTATAGTCCACCAACAAACAGCGTGAGCACATTTTTCATCATGTGAAAATGTTGCTTTATTATACTTTCAAAGCATGTGTACAAATGTAAATTAGATTTGACAGTAGGGGAAAGCGTGGTAGCCAAACATTTAAATAGTCCCTTTCTCCTACTTTAAAAAGTGGCATTTGATAGTGTGCCAAGAACAGTTAGAGGTGTTCTTTGTGCATTAACATTCATCAGTGTCATCATATTAACAATGGAATGAATCTCTGGAACAAGCAGCACCAATCTGAAGGCCAAACACATTCACAGCTTGTCAGAATAAAACCAGACAGTGAGATGAACTAATGAGAATCATTTTTTTTTCCCCCTCCCTCCATCTTTGTTCTCATGGGACTCTCTTGTCTTGATAGCCACCTGCGATCATAACAGCAAGCCAGATTAGTTTAATATTTCATTACTTTGGTCTGGAGTGGCATTGTACCTGCTTTGTTTGCTAAAACATATTCAAGAATGTAAGAAAAAAAAAAGATTAAAAAAAAAAAAGTGTTGTCCTAATAATAATAATAATGAAATAATAATAATAACAACAACAACAACAACAACAACAACAACAATAATAATAATAATAATAATAATAATAATAATAATAATAATAATAATAATAATAATAATAATATATGCAGTCTTTTGCAAAAATGTTGTGACCACACATTTGGTTTCCAGATCTAAAAGCAGCACCCAGTTCTTGGTAAAAAATTGAAAAATTGTTAGATGCCAAATAGAATATTTTGCATGACTGGAGGATATGCATTTACAAGAAAGTGGAAAAATGTCAGTTTCATCAAGTTGTGGTTAAGCAGACACTCTGCAATCCCAATACTGTTTGTCACTTCGTGTTTGTACGTAGATAGTGGATATTTTAAATGCATCATCGCGCTCAGTCGGTAACACTCTGCAATGTCAACCCAACACAGACACGCACACCTTTTCCCATTGCCTACCTCGACTCATACACCATGAGCTGATTCTCCTGGACTGACAGTGTGGATGATTGGTCCTGTCAGCTCGCCTTTAAGTGGGCACTGTCACGATGTAGCTGCTGCTGCTGCAGCCGCCGTCCACTCTCCTCTGCAGCACTCCTACTGTCAGCACCTGCCCACTTCTATGTGCACTCTGGCTTTTCAAACTTTCCTCTCCTACTCTCTTGAACAAGCTCCGTTAGGCCATTCTGCAGACTCGCTAATAGCACTGCAGCATCTAGCTTTTCCTTTTTTTTTTATAAGTGCCGGATACTAAAACAGTTGCCAAGAAAATCCACAAGATGAGATGCAAAGATTCTAATTGGAAACATGTTTGGAATGAAAACAGAAACGACGGCTAGATACATAGATGCATACAGGGGAAGGAAGAAAAAAAAAAAAAAACACGCTCACTGCGGGTACTCTAACTGGAAACGATTCTAAGTGATTGTGGGTGATCATCACTGTAGACAAATAGTCACATGCCATTTCCATCCATCCAAAATGTCTTGTCTGAATCATTGATGTAATAACATTTTAAAACACACAGCGGTTCAGAATCCATCAAAGTAGTGTCGGGGGAGACCTGGAGTAAAAAAAAAAAAAAAAAAACCACACAAAAACAAATCCTCACTTTTTGAATTATACTACTTGTATGTATGAATCATTTATATGACTTGATGTGTTTGCGATGGAGGAGTCCTGGCTTGTTTGTTTTGCCGATCCAGTTGGTGATGCACGGCACCTTTGAATCCTTTTTCACATAACAGTTGTTGACTGCACGTATTGCACAAGTGTGTTGTGTGCATTTACAGGCACTTGAAGCAGAGAATGCTCGCCATTATTAATTATTCAAAATGGGATTGTTTGCTCTGCGTGATAGACCACCTATTGCATGTTTGAAGCAGCTTCTTCGATTGTTGACGAAGGGAGAAACAATGTACTCTCAGCGTTTCAGTCGTGTTGACTTTCCTTAGAATTATCTCGTTTGGTTTGTCGACTGTCTCGGCTTCTCCGCCAGCTGCCTCCCTGTGTGGCTTCACCCACACACACGTTTTGCACTGAAGCATCACTTGTAATGCGTACTGAATATTTCCCTGAGGTTCAGAAAGGTAAGACTGAATAAAAAAATCTGGGGTTGTACAAAAGATATTCATATGTCTCACGGCTGCTGAAAAGTCAACTGTGATATCATTAAGTTACCTCAAAGGACTTTATGGTTTGTTTATGGCATGTAGGTTCTGCCTTTTTTCTCTTTTTTTAATAAATCAATACTACGTATTTTCCGCACTATAAGGCGCAACTAAAAACCTCCAATTTTCTCAAAAGCCGCCTTATAATCAGGTGCGCCTTATATATGGACCAATTTTGAGCCACTACAGCAGGCGTGTCCAAAGTCCGGCCCGTGGGCCAAATGTATATATCTTATATAGGGACAAAGTTTGAAAATGGGTCATTCACTGAAGGTGCACCTTATAATCCGCTGCGCCTTATATATGGACAAAGTTTTAAAATGGGCCATCCATTGAAAGTGTGCCTTATAGTGCAGAAAATATGGTACGACTGATTTGGACACATTACTAACCAATTCAAAGTGTTGAAAATATCTTGAGAACGACTCCATTAACTCTCTTCGACACTTCAACTGTCTGAGAAGTGTCTGGAAAAATACAGTTTCATTGTGCTACCCAGAATAATAAAAGTGATAAAATAAAACTATATTCATCACTGTATTGTTTTTTTTTGCCATTGGGAAAGTGTTTTTACTTATCATCAAGTAGTTTTCTGATGATAAACGACTTTCACAAAATATCTTCTACCACTTTGTAGCTATAAAACCATTTTTGAAGCCTATTGATGTGCCCTTCGTCTATTTTCAGACTTCATTTTCAATCACGGTCTTGCCCCTTTTTTATCCACATCTGCCTTTCACTCTTTACCCTTGGCTAAGTCATAATGGATTTAATATGAACTACATCCACCTGCATAATGGGAGAAATACGGCTGCTTAATTTATGGCTCTAATAATCATAAATGGCAATCCCCTCAGATGTATGAAGTAGGTATACGATGTGATGTCTGAATTTAGCATATGGAGTGTGACTATCAGCAGTAAACAAAGAAACAGAAGCGGCAGCAATCCAGTGGTGACATTTAGAGGCGCCCTTTAAAGAAAGTCGATTCAACATGAAGACACAGGTCATTGTTTTTAGGACAGCTCTCATCATCACTCTTTTTGCGCAACTCATATCACTGGGTCAGGGAAAATAATTTGCAGAGTATGTCAGGATACAGCCATCAGGTCATTTCCAAAATTTTATCGTAAGCCGAAATATAAAAAAATAAAAACCGTATTAAAGTAATGAGTCACTACTTATTGAACATAAAAATAAAATCTGTTTGACATGAAAATAAAAGTTTACGCCACTTTAACATTTAATTGAGTAATACTTTCATGTACCACTAGATGGAGCCACACGTAAGAATTGCTGTATGGTGGAGTGTGCAGGTCAAATGCCAAGTGCTACATTTTTCCAATACAATAAAAACAACACTTGTTCGAATTTGTTTTTATGGCATAGCAAGCCACACATAAAATGTTCATAACATATTCCGAGTTGCTCTTTTATGAGAAATGAACAAAGCCAGGCTGGATTTTGTGATGGACCACACAAAATGTAGCAGCCTGGCTTTTAACAGTCATTGATGGTGCTTTCAATGCTGCAAAATCATAATGTTTAATTTAGGAATAAGGTGATTAATTCTAGTTCATTTCCCTAACCACTGTTCTGTTGATGTTTTTAACATTTCCAATTTCAAAAACAGAATCATGCCTCCAAGAAATCCTTTCAAAGAAACTTGACAATGACACATGAACTACTTTTGCAATGAAAACAATTTTTCATCATCATTCATCATTTTGAAAAATTGCTCAGTATTTTTCAATGAAAAAAGGACAAAAAAAGAGGTAAAAAAATTAATAAAAATACAAACAAATTGACCAGACAACAAGAAATTCCTGGACAAGACACAGGTGGCTGGAAACAAGGAACAAGTGGAGACAAAAACCAAACGGTCAGACAAAACATGAACATACACTGTAGAATTTAAGTCCAGTTCATTTATCTCCAGTGAGAGAAATAAAAATTGATGATAGTTTACAATGTAAAGTCTTCTGAATGCTTTATTGGTTATTCCAATGCCACTTTCAACTACCGTAATTTTCAGACAATAAGCCGCACCAGCTAAAACTTGTGATTCCGGGATTTACGGTAAAATCCGCCATATCTCTCCACACATTCTGCTTGAGGCCTCATGACAATCTGTCATCTATCTTTCTGAGTAAATGTAAGAAAAGCTTGAACATAATGAGAATTCCGTGTACCTAAATGAGACACGGATATGGTGATGGAGAATTACAATGATAATCTTTGTCGTTCTTGGCAATGTGGAGTTGAACGCTCTATATTACTCATCCTTGGAGATCAGTCCCATTTATGTATGCAAGTCCAGTACGAACGTATGTGCAAAAAGAGATAAAAAATGATTGTCTTCAGTGGCTCAGAACTTTTTTTTATTGAGTCAGGTTATACTGCAAAAGATCTCGTCACCGCTTTGGTGATTGATATTCTCATTATTTCTTTTACCTGTTATAGTGTATTCTTAGATAAGGGAGGGGGGGGGGTTGTTGAACTGTAATGGCCGACACTCAGGATTAAAATTGTAACCTCATTAAAAACCTTTTGGTAATTTCAGAAAGTATGTTGTTTGTCTTTACTTTCAGGATGTCCTATCCATTTGTAGAAGCCTTCTCGAGTAAGAGTAATAGAAAAAAAAAAAAAACATTATTGTGTATTGTCAGTGAACTACCATTCATTAAAACCTTGGGGGAAAAAAAAATATATATATATCTCAAAAACAAGTTGACATAGCAATAAATAAACAACCATTCAAAAAATGGCATGAAGCAGGAAGTGGACGGAGAATGGAAACGTATTGGTTCAGTCAAAGACCGCGGAATAACATCAACTGTTTTACATTTAGAGAGAACTCCAAGTCCCATTTCACATTCATGGATGCGGATCCTTTTGCAAGGGAGTGAAAATTGTAAAAAAAATAAAATAGAAGCATTCAGCATACTGATATAGTCAATGCAATGGATTTGAATTTGCAACCAGCTCTTGTAGATTGTATATTGTCCTGCTTTATAAAAAATAAATAAAAAAAAAGTTTGCCAAATTGGCAATCTAGGCAGTTGTATTACTTTAAGTGAAATTGTTATTTATCAGAATTTTACACGGTTGCCAAAATGTCCATGTTTATGTTTAAGAAACACGCAAAATCCTCACTAAATGGATCATTTGTTTTACAGCAGAACACAACCACTGACTATATTCCCATCTGGCAATACAAAAAAAAAAATCATTTTCAGCCACACAAATTTAGCAAAAAAATACAATTATCAAACTAATATCACAGATGTTGCAAGGAATAATTGAACCAAAGCCAATGACGTCAAGCCTCTTACTGAAATAAAAATGGGTGGCTGACTACCCTGTGATCATTTTTCCCTGTCTAATAACCGGCGACAATTTGTTCCCTTTAACATCTGCTTGAAAGCTAAATTGTCACCATGAGCAATGAAGAAGGGCCGTGACACTTTTTTTCTCCCCCCCAGTTTCATTTTGCGACATCTGTGCTTTTGCTGTGCATCTCAATGGGTTTCGTTCGTGCCTTTCCAGGTGATGAGAGAATATGAATGCAAAAAAAAAGAGCATGAAGAGTGTTAGAATAAGAGAAGCAGATGAAGAGGAGAAATCAGAGGGGTGTAACGTCTTATTTAAACTGTGGTAAAATCTTTCAGCCTCACTAGTTGGCGGTGACGGGCGAGCTCCCCCGCAGAGAACGGAAGCATCACTGCCGAGATCAAATGGCTCCTTCCTAACCTCCCTATCACATTACTGCTAATTACTTCCCATCATGTACAATCAAATAAAGAACTAAAAAAAAAAATCAGCCAGCAATTTCATCCAACCGTGACACTCTCTGCTTGCGTTACACAATCTGTACCATACAAATGAGATCCTGCAAATTATGCTGGAATAAAAGAAACGTCTATGAATCACTTATTAAATGGTTTTGACATTTTCTTTTTTCCCCCGCCGTATTGAAATTCACTTGATATATTTATTAGGCGTTATCCATACCGCTAATTAACCTTCCCCGTGTGAGACTTGAGTGTTAAATTGCCCAGATGTTCGCGACATGCTTTTTCGAAACAAGTTGTCAGCAAGTCTCTTTTAAAAATATTCCTGCCTTTGGGAGCCTTTTCAACATCATGTGCAAAAAAAAAAGAAAAAAGCAGATGAAAGCAATCATGAGCTTGAGTTTTTGAGTGGAAATTATGCATATGTTGGTGCGGACGTAAGTGGAAATTCGGGAGGGCTAAATTGGAGTAGGCAAATGCATGTACTTATTCTCGCTCTTATTTTACCATTTGCAGCTGCTGCGAAGGCTTTTATGCCATACGGGAGAGCGTAAATGCAGAGTTGAGTACTATTGGAAAGCATCTTCAGCGAAAAAAAGAATAAAATAAGCACGTCAGCTCTTGTCTGTTCAAGGACTTAAAATAATTTCAAGCAGTCGGCATTGTTTTATTCTTTTTTTTTTTTTCCTTTGAGGTGTCTGGACGGTTTAGCGAAGCATGACATTGTACTTCGTCAAAGCGTGCTGCTTTACATTGTCTGACTGCACGTACGAGCCGGCGCGCTGTTTTCAATACTTGACAAGCAGTAGCTGCCAAGCCAAGGTTGGATGTGAATGTATCATGATAGCTTGAGGGAAGGAAGCAAAGAAAAAAAGAAAAGAGGTGAAGCATCACAAGTGATTGATCTGCTGATGTTTGCTTAGCATGGCTGCTGCGGGGACTTGAAGTAGCACAGGAACACAAAAACAGTTAGGACCCACAACCTCAGACTCTCACTCGGAGGCCCTCGGCGTGACCCGGGTCAGGCCCGACTTCCCCCGACATGATCCATCAGCAGAACATCCCGCTTGTGGGTTCCCACTGGCTCTATTATTATTGGCTTTATGACCTCAGTCAGACTGCAAGGGCAAAGACATTTCTAAAATTCATTTGTTAGAAAGATTTATTTTCAACTGGGTAGACATTCAAGTTTAAAGCACTCACTTTCTGTTGTGTAGATTTATGAACCAGTTTACGCATTCAAAGGTTGATGGCCGTTACGCTGCAAAACTATGCTGGGTAATTGTCGGAGTCGACATGTGAAAATCAGAACTTGGTGGACTTGGATAAAAGGAGTTCAGCTACTATCTCGAGCCGAAACGATGATCTCATCTTCTCATGATTGCGTAAATGGCAGCAGAAAAGGTCGGAACAACCTGTTACAGGTGTTCTGATCTGACAAAAATGATCTGAGTGGAAGAGAATTGGGAAGAAGTGTGCAGATGGAGAAAGTGTCGAATGCTGATGTGGAGGGTAATAATTAACAATATATTTGCTCAGAATTAATTAGTGGGAGATTGTTACTATTTCGTTTTGGCTGTGTTTTGACCGAAATATTATAAGTGTAAATCTTTTTTTTTTTAATCTCCTTCAAAAAAAATCTCTGACTTCCTTAAAAAAACTTTCAATTTAAATAAAGAGTAATTGGGTGCACTTCGTGGCTACATAACAAAATTTGCTGCAGTGAGTTCCACAGGAGTTCAAGAACTCAATGTTCTACTTGAGTGAGGACAATCACACACTAAATCCGGCACCATGCAAATAAATCCAAATAGCTGCAGTAACTCGGCGAATGGTCGGCCAAGCAATCAAGTAAGCGGAGTGTTTAATGGATTTGGTGGGTATGGAAGTGCGTTGCGTGCTAGCGTGAACGAGGACGTCCGGCAATAGCCGTTTAGAAATACCGTATTTTCCCCACTATAAGGCGCACCTAAAACCCTCAAATTTTCTCAAAAGCCGACAGTGTGCCTTATAATCCGGTGCGCCTTATATATGGATCAATATTGAGTCACTACAGCAGGCGTGTCCAAATATATGGACAAAGTTTTAAAATGGGCAATCATTGAAGATGCGCCTTATAATCCGGTGCCCCTTATATATGGACAAAGTTTTAAAATGGGCCATTCATTGAAGGTGCGCCTTGTAATTCGGTGCGCCTAATAGTGCGGAATATACGGTACTTGAGCAATCGCACACATGCTTCTTGAAGGTTCCAATAGCATCCAACTCCTTTGAAAAAAATATTAACTATAAAACACAAGACCGCCTTTCATTTAATATCACGAAGACCCTGAGGAGATTGCAATTCCCTAGTATGAATTCTAACAACATGAACATGCAATTAAACATGTAGAGTGCATGAATTATACATAGTACAAGCTCTAGAAATAGATCTGGTTTGTCCTTATGCTCAGCTGGTGTTATTATTGTATGCAACAATGTGAAAAACGTTTTGTTGGACTTATCAGCTCAACATCTTCACGCTATCTATCACCATGGCAACGGAGCTAAATCCTAACCTGCCCTAACCATGTTGCCGCAGCCTCCCCTGTCTGCTCGGCACAGGTTCACCACCTCTCCCACCCACTAAAAGACCTAAATTATCTTTGACCTTCAGCATTTGCAAAAAAAGAAAGAGCACAGTACGTTATGGTAGGGAGGGCGGGTAAAATGGCATGCCGTCACTCACAAGTCGGGAGGGCTTGCCAGCATTTGTGTGGCTGGCAGGTGGCCCTTTTGAGATACAACAGACACAAGTGACAATGAAGTTGACAGTCTCCTCTCAGATGCTTTTGTGTGGATGCTAATTGAATAGATCGAGTGTTGTGTGATATATCGGGAGGTGATAAGATTAAATGTGCTTTTTTTTTGGCACAGGAACATTTAATTGGAAATAATGAGATGAATTTTGGAGCAATATGTCTTATTAATTTCTTGGTTTTATTTTTGCCATGAAGCATTTTTAAAGAAGCTGGCTAGATATACATGACAGGTTAAAATTTGAAATTAACATATAACAATACTTGGTTGGAGTGACACTTCATTAATGCCACATCTGCTGAATGACTTCAGTTCACTTAAAAGTGGTTCATGATTGACTCAAGTGAACTATGATGAATGTGCATTCTTTGTGGGAAGACGGTGTTCAGAATGATCGGCTTTTAGAAACTGCCTTCCCGAATCGCTGTCAGCCCACTATGTTTGGTTTGTATGCATTATCTAGTATTTCCAAAAAGTCGACTTGGATGGTGAAATAGGCGGGGAATATTGATTACCACAACCTATTGCAGAGAACAAATAAATAAATAAATACACAAATAAATAAATAAATAGGAGTGTATTATGTTTTCATCTCGTTTTCATTGTGTGATTATTTTCTATGTTAGGCCGATTTTTTAAAAGATGCATTTTTTTTCCCATGAGCCTCAATCTTGGTGGAAATAAGTCATTAAAAATTCTGTTTTTGAGTAATTATGCTGATAGGAGAATAAAGACCTTCACCAACACAAATTTATTGCAGAGCATGCTGTGGTTTAATACTAATTTTTTTTGTTTTATTAATACACATTAAAAAAGAAAAACTGAATCAACACACTACCAGATGGCACATATCACTTTTTCCTTAATTGTTTTTCAAATGATAAAGAAATCAAATTATCTTAAGAGAGGAACAAAAATGCTGCTCTTATTTTAAGAAGTAGTAAGGACAAACACTTTTTATACCTCTACATGTAATCTGCAAATTACATTTAAATCGAGACAACTGGACTTTTTCTTTTCTGACAAGTATCAAACTTTAATCCAAGAGTCTGCTTTAGTTATAAATTGGTATGCAAGACAGTTATGGCACACATTTAATCACACATACATTAAACAAGAGCTCATTATAACCATTTGTGTTTTACTAAAGCCCCCGTCTCTCTTAAAACAAATGGTTACCTTGACTCAATCATTTTAATATTCATTTTCTACTCGCGGGAAATGAGATGGCTGTTCTGGTAGCCTAGCAGCACACAGAGAATCACAAATGAGACTTGGAGTGGAAAACAGACAGTATTGACTTTTAATGTCATATTTACCGTAATTTCTGGACTATAAACCGCACTGGAAAATAAACCGCACCAGCTAAAATTCGGGGAAATTCCCGATTTGTTCACGTGTAAACTATAGAAATACAAGAGAATATGCACAAATCGTACAATATCATAAAAATCAGGAAAAATAAATAAGCCTCATTGGACTTTATTCAAAATTTGTGCAAAAAGTAGCAACTTTACGTCCAGAAAATGAGATAATAAGCTTTGCTGTGTCGGAACATGTGATTAATTAAAGGCGTGAGTCAATTTAGCTTGACTGAATTGTTCCAGGTACTTGTTTAGTCTTGTTGTCTTAGGGGACACACAGAGACCAATTATTAAGGTTTCACACATGCTTGTGATTTTATAGTTTGAAGAGGAAAAGCAGTGATGCGCCAGTAATAGCAAGGAAGAATGAGCTACTAAAAATTGATGCAAATAATGCATTATTTAAAATGATTTAAAAATCTGCCTTGCAAATATTTTATGATCAAGCAAATGCACTCAGCGTTTTTTGTTAGACCTCAAGGACACACAATATATTTTTGGGCTAAACAAAAGACTTGATTGTTTGCTCCACAGGGCAGTTTTAACATAGACAGAATTATTTAACACTCTAAATGAAACAATCATTTCTTAAGGCGACAAGTCTTTTTCAAGTTTCAAAGCGCTTCAGTCACAACATGTACTACTTTCTCCATTTACGCAATTGGGATACTTACTGGCAACAGCATTAAGGGCACAATCTAATGATTTATAAAATGTATAAATGCTTTAAAAAAAAAAAAAAAAAAAGCTTGTCCATAGTTGCCGGTATTTCCAAGTCCCGACTAAACTTGAAATTTTATTTATTTAATTTATTTATAGTGTAGTTCTGTCTAAATAAGGCCAAGTAGAATAGAAAATGGAGGGATAGATATTCATTTTTGTATTTCAAAATAATCCCATTTTAAATGAATTATTTGATGTTTACAAATTCCAACTTTCATGTGATCATACTTTTGGTAGAAAATCGTTTTTCAAAGTTTACTTCTGCTTGCCATGAATTTTTTAGCTTTTTTTTAAAAATTTGAAATGAATGTATAAATTGAAATGAATTCATGTGTTTTGGATCAACAGAACAACAATAAGAGTGAATAAACAAGAAAAATGCTGCAACTGAAAATTTACTTGATGCCTTGGTGCATAATGAGCGCCCAGTAATTTATCAAGCAGGTCGACTTACTGGAAGGCTGGCAGTGACATCCATCTGCCTGTCTGCATCTTTTAATGTGTTCAGGCAGTGAGCGACAGGCATGGAATGTGACAGCTCTCACAGCATGCTGCTTCAGCCTCATGCAACAGGAGAGCTTAGCAGACCACTGATTCAGCTGTTGTGACATTAACGTCGCATCTTTCAAACTTGCAGAATGCAAGAGAAAAAAAATTGAGAGTTATCAACATGGATTGACGGACCAGGGGTGTAACCATACACAGTACAAAACCATTTTTTCATTACATTTAATTGTTCTACATCACTGGTGTCAAACTCGAGGCCCGGGGGCCAGATACGGCCCGCCACATCATTTTATGTGGCCCGTGAAGACAAATTGTGCATCAAATTCGTGTGTCATTACTAGAATTGGAAATTGTCTTCAGTTTTAATAATATCTTCTTTTTTTTTACCAGTTTTTACTCGTCTGATTTGAAAACGAGTTATTTGTCAGTTTGTTTTGTAGCTTTTACTGTATATAATATGAGGTGCTCATACATTTATTTGGGTTGACAGTCATAATGGCCCTCCGAAAGAAGCTATGACGGCCCGTGAAAAAAAAGAGTTTGACACCCCTGTTCTACATCATTGTGGTAGTCTCTGTCGTATACGACTCGTGTTCTTTACAAGTTTCTTTGGGGTGTTTACATCTGTTGATTGTGGCTCGTGTAAACTATGAGTGCTTTCCAAGTATGCGCCCCTCGGGTCCAATTTACACCTGAAAAGCTGTTTTATATTCCCACACCTATATGTTTAAAATTGTGACTTGCAAAGTCTGCCGATTTTATTAAGTGCAAGAAAAAGACGTATGGCAGGCTGAGGAAATAGTCGGAAAAAAAAAGGGGACTAAAAGTAACTAAAAGACAGATCATATTAATATTTCAAATTCATATTTACTCCCCAATGGATGGTATACAGTACTCAGTTTGCATAATTCAAATGAAGCAAAGTGCAGTTAACCTAACTTGACAACATCTTTTGCATGTGTGCTCCTGCATATATGTTTCATGTGCATGTCTGTGATTTGGCACACATAAAAAGGCTCTAAATCCACCCAAAATACATAATTCATACAATCAAGTTATTTTGCCTTTTATGATGCAACTGGCAGAGTTTTTACTTGGAAAGGAAGAAGAAAGCTGCTGCCCATGCATCGGTATTTTTGTTATGTAATTCTACATGTGGTCTAATTGAATTTGACGTGTGTTGCAGTGTGGTCGTCTCCCTGAAAAAAACAAATACTCGGAGCAAACGTCTCCATTTTTTAAAATTGAATAATTATTTGTCTGAGAAATTTATTTATATGTTTATGGTACTGTTTCAGTCTTGAAATATTCTATCTCTACTCTATAAATAAAAATACCTCTTCACAACATTCTTCCATGAATTGGGAGCAGTCGATTAACTACTAAACTACTAATTAAAAACCAATTATGTGCTCTTTTTTCTTTTCATTTTTCACATTTAATGGACTTCATTATTTTATTAGATTGTTTTAGCACATAAGAATACTAATGGTACTTATCTTTAGTCATTTTCCATGAACCAGAAAGAAGCCTGCTGATTAAAAAAAAAACTAAGACGTAAATATCAGAAGCCACAATAAATAAATTAATACGTTTAATGCAGTATTTCTTTTAATTTTAATGGGTATTTATTTATTTTTATTTTGTATTTTTTACCATCACCCATTATCAATGAATTTGTTTATTTATTTATTGTAACTTTGGCTTACAGTTCTTGTCAAAAGTTTGTGTTCTATTCGGTGCCATTCAAGTTTGCTATTTAAAAAAAAAAAAAAAGCACATTACACACACACACCAACACCCACCCTATTCCTGTAAACACTCAAAACACGAGTAAGTTAACGGTAATTGACATGACCGGAAACAACGAGAATTAGCACGGGCGCCATCTTTTTGTTCATCGTCCAAGACAGTGGCCAGAGGGAGTCCACTGAGAAAATATTAAAATGTGCCTCAGCCGCAAAGTGCTCTTGGAGTAATTAAGTTGACAGCAGTTTGGCTCCATCAGCTCCACGATGAGTGTGTAATGTATTTCAATAATGACAGTGCACGGTGGTAAATTGGCTTGTCATCGCACACACTCTCTCGGTCTCGCTCCCTCAGCTAATCGTTTTACTGCTGACCATTCAAATGGGGCAGAGGTCCAGAGCTACTGCTACTTTTCTCCGGAAAGAACGAGGAGTCTAGTTTGTAATACTCCCATCTAAATATCCCTCCATGTGCCCTCCTTGTTGACATGACTCTAAGCTAAATATTGATTCAGTCTGCAGTGAGTTTCCTTCCAGCTCCTCCTCGTAGCTTTCAGACTTTATTTTTCCGGCGTCAACTTGGCCCTTTTCCAATCACAATGGCTGATCTTGACACAAGCGGAAGCACTACACTCGTAATCAGCACGCACAGTGCAGAAATGAATAAAAACTTGCCTGCTTATGATGAGTAGCCAGCTGCTCATCTGGATTCCAGCCTCCTTTTTTTAGCCTCAGTGTTTGTTTTGATGGCTTAGTGAACAATGTTTGGCCACTGGTTGTATAAAGTCCATAAATTGAGTCCGTAAAGTCGTGGAAAAGATACTAAAACTGTTGATACTGACCCTACATATTAGTAATAAAGCGCAAAGAGATAGGAAACGCCAGCCTGTTTGTTTTTAATGTGAAAAACAATAGAAATAGAAACAACAGTGTATTGTAAAGTAACACAGTAAAAAACATTATCCTTCAGGGCTTCTAGTACAAAATATGTCTATTGTGTTTGAACTGCCATCAATAGCAATCACGTATACAAAGTATGATCTAAATAGAATTGCATTGGATGAAAAAAAATAATTTTTTACGTGTCAAAAGAGGACATAAAGTAGGAGACTCCATAATAGTCGAGTATATAAATGTCAGTAAGCCCCTTTTGAAAATAACACTCACCCTGTAAGTGTCTGATGTGTTCACAGTTGAAAACAACTGGAAAAATACAATTTACAGGAAAGCTGAGTGACATTCCAGAACGTTTTTTTTTTTTCTTTCTTCCCAGCAGCACCTTTCAAACACAGCAAATAGTCTTTAATGGGAGGAAATAGACTTTTCCCCGGGGCTTCTTGTTTCTCGCTCTTATTTGACTTCCTCTTGCCTCTATTATGGTGCTTACACTTAGCTAGTGAGCATTGACCACTTTGGATGTCATCGTTTTTTCAGGGGTGGGGTCTGCGCAATGGTGTGATATCAGAGGGGACTTGTTTATTGCATCACCATTAAAAACATGTTGATGGTTGTCTAAATTTAAATGTGAAAAAATATATATAATTAATACACATTTATGATAATAATAATTTATAATAATAATGACAAGAATAATGATTAAAAATAATTTACAATTTATTTACCGTATTTTCCGCACTATAAGGCACATCGGATTATAAAGCGCACCTTTAATGAATGGCCCATTTGAAAACTTTGTCCATATATAAGATATATACATTTGGCACGCGGGCCGCACTTTGGACACGCCTGCTGTAGTGGCTCAATATATAAGACGCACCTGATTATAAGTGCGGCTTTTGAGAAAATGTTTTTAGGTGCGCCTTATAGTGAGGAAAATACGGTAATTTACCTCAGCACATCTCCTGCCATTTTTTTTGCCCAAACATCTATGAAAAGCTATTTAGCATAATCCAGTCATATTTTAATGCAGTGGTGAGCTTTAAGGAGATGAATCGGGAGCTTGTTGTGTGTTACCTCAGGCTGTTGCATTCACCTGCTGGAGCTGCGTCGCTGCCATCAAAACTGAGAGGACATCTTCTGAAGGAAGAATCTTCACTGTGAAATAAATATGAATTAATGAGTCTCATAACGAATCGGACACCATAAAGACCATACATCCTACTATTCTTTTGCGGGAGTATTTAAAACATTAGGTATGAGCGACCAAAAAATAATAATAATTATGAGATCACATGGGGAAAATCATAATAATGATAAACATACTTTGATGTTTTTAAGATACACACAGTGACTCACAACTTGAAGCCACAAAGTGATAGTAATGATGCCTTTTTTAATTCCACCTTATTAGTGTGCTGTTGAAATAATAATGTCGAGAGGTCAGAAGCATTGATTGAACCCGTCAACTGATTTGGTTTTATTGAATTAATTTTATTCATTCTCATTATTCATACCTTGAGGAGAGGACCTTCCTCTGTAGTGTCATCTATCAATAGTTATTGTGAATACCACTTCTGTCAATCACACTTGCCCTAAAATATTTTTTAAACACTATGAGTGGGAGCTGGATCGGAGCCAGTGAGAAAGACCTCCATGATGGAAATTTGAACCTGCAAACAGGCAATCACACAAATCCACTTTCAGAAGAAGCTTAGAAGAAGCCAGGGTCTATTTATGGTCCCCTTGCTTGATTGGTGATTAATTATAATTGTTGAAGAGGACATTTCAATTATTACTATGCATCGAGAGCCTTCAATCAATACTTTTTCTATGCTTGATTGGGAATCATTACTAAAGTGACTCACCGGGCCCCCAAAAAATTTGAAGCACTAGCATGGCATGCATTTACCGTGTGAGATGATGCAGGGTGACATCTCCCCTCGATCCACCCCACCATCATCATCCATCAGAGAAGCAGGATAAGCACTGCATGGGACATTAGGTCCATTAGCTAATCATTACCAGCTTAACCACAAATTCAATTTATACTGGTGGTCTTATCGTACTAGACAAGTCATGTGGATTTTAAAAGTATGCAAGAGCCATTTTTATTTAAGCCTGTTGCTTATTTTATATAGGACTGTAAAACTTTTAAGACTCAATTACATGTAGCTTGTATTTGACTTTGTCACTGCAACACGATGTAACTAATAGTTCTTGGAAATGTAAAAAAGACTACCGTAGTTTCCAGACTATAAGGCGCACCTAAAAACCTAGAATTTTCTCAAAAGTTTGCCTAATAGTCTGGTGTGCCTTATATATGGACCAAATTCCTAAATTTAAACTGGCCCAAAACATTGTGTCATGAAATCAATCATAAGTGGCCCGCTGAAGACTATGAATCATGAATCAAAAAGACTATGAATCATTATTTTTGTGATTATAAAGTAATTTGTTGCATCTGAAGTTGAAATAAAAAACATAAAATGGAGAATGGTTTGATTTGGATTAAAAATCTGACATGATGCATTAATGGTGCGCCTTATAGTCCGGTGCGCCTTATATAAGGACGTTTTAAAATGAGCCATTCATTGAAGGTGCGCCTTATAATCCGGAAAATACGGTATTTGTCAGAAAACATAAGAAATTGTTTTTTGTTGTTCTTGTCTGAGATGTCAAATTTTGGTCCTGGTAGTAAAAAACCTGCCAACAAGTGTTGTATTTAACGGGCAGATAAATGTGCTATTGAGAGACAGTCACAAAAAAGGCATAGAACTGAATGTCCTTGGAAATTAATTTCTGGATTACTGAATCAAACCCCTTTTCATTTCTTTCTTAGAGAACAACAACTGGACATGAAGAGAAAATCAAATGGTCAAAGCTAAATTGAATGTTGCAATAAAATATATGTGTGTTTTTAAAGACAGATGTTCCGTGTGTCAGGTTGATTGTAATTTGGATGTGGTGAGGATTATGTGGTTGTGATCAACTCGACAGGACAGAGGGTGTCACTACTACCAACCCCCCCTGTAATCTACTCATGCTAAAGAAGCTTACAGTCATTGTATACCCCAGGGGGTACCCCAGATGTACACCAGGACTTAACTGTAGACACCTCAAAACAGAATTGTGAATAAAAATAAGCTTTTCCTTTTTTTAAATGCATGAAAATGCAACTAGACTCTTTTCCATGGAGTTTTTACACCTTGGAGTTTCATCATCGACTGGGCCGTGATGTTGCTCTCGCTAACATATGATAGCATGTGGCGAGAAGAGCACGTGGGTGGGTTGTTCATGGATGACATTTGGCTCTTTTGCTGAGTCTTCACACTCAAATGCAGAAAGAGAGCAAAGCGTGCACGGGATGACTCTTACATAACGTGCGTCGCTACCGCCGCATGTCACGTCCAGTCACGCTTCCAGTCATCACTCGAGCACCTCTCAATGTGTTTGTGTGGAAGACAGAGTGCAAAATGGAGGGTGGTCTGCACTTCTGCCTGTGGCTCACAGTGGGGATTGTTATTGATTGCTTTGCTGCCGCTTTTAATTATGTCTCCATCCAATCAATGCAAAAGGCAGCGGGATCTAAAGTGACATTTCTCCACTTGGATTACTCATGTCTACTTTGTGGCTGCACTGTCCTTTTCTTTGATTTGGCGCCACACTATCTGCAGTCATTTGCACTTGGACCTTTGCCAATGCTTTCATTGTATTCATGAGATGTGCCACAGCGCAAATTAAAGGGACACTATGTTTACATGGATGCATTTATTCCGGTTAAAAGCCCGATGGGAATAAAAATACTTCATGTACACGTTCCAATTTGAAATATTCCGATCGGATCAAGCCCAAGATTTTATTCCCATGGGTGGTTGAGGTCGATTGATAATCCAATGAAAATCATTATTGTGACTTATACTATGTTGATGTGAGAAAGTCTGCAGGATTTAATTAGACCAACACGATGCTCCAAGTCAATGCATCACATGGTTACCGCAGCAGGGCGTTGAAAAACATTGAATAGCTTTAATTCCCATCGCAGCAGCTGACATCAACAGCAGATTCATTATATCGAACGGCAAGTTCAATTTAGAAAAGAATATTTGCAATTAGCAGAGTCACATCTGTGTGAACACGGCATTGAAGATTTCCGCTACAAACAAACTTGCTCTATTGTATCACTCGTATGCAATTGGAAGTTCCCCAGGGATGATTGTTATTCAGCCTCCTCCATTTTGTTTCCAGGGAGCCCACCCAGACAACCACGGCTCACTAAACCCTCGTCTGTTTACATGGGAACCGTAAAGCAATTTGCGTTGTTACCGAGATTAGAATCTTACCTGGTTATGGTCGACTTCACAATAGCTCATTCAACCGCTCTACAGACGTGACTCTAATAACTAGTCAAAGTCAAACAGAAAGTGCAGCTCTTATAAATGATAAAAAAAAATAATCTAATAAAAATAATTCTGAAACTTGCTTATGTTGTACTTCACACCCCATATTGGCTGCCCTCCATTTTGTGACTCTGGGAAGTTGATCAGCCTTAATGACTTTACTGTATTTTGCCCGCTTTGGATTTGAAAACACTAATCCCTTCAATCCCCCCCCCCTCCTGCCTCTATATAAATACAAACACCCAACATCTTGTGATCATATGACAGATTGAGTATACCAGGGGACTTCAAGTTCGGTCCTCTGAGCCCGGTTACCTGGACCACTGCCGAACGACAAAAAAAAAAAAAACGAACTGGCAAAATTTACCGACGCAGCACTGCACCTCCCAATCATCCAAGCGTGTGCAGTTTGCTTGAGCCGAATAGCATCACAGCATTTCCTACTTTTCCCTCCACTGACTCCACTGCTAAGTTTCTCATTAAAAACATTCCCAGACGAGCTGTGTTAGTGTAGAGAAAATACATTAAGGGAGTTAATGTGATTTTGGTTGAGCAGATTAGAAATGTCTTTCATGGTCACAGTCCAATATTAGTCTACAGCTAAGCCTCAATATGCGTTTCTTTTGCATTTAACCTCATAACGTCAAGAGAGCCATGGATTCACTCCTGGCATGGATATTCTTTTTTTTTTTTTTGTGCAGAGTGGCTCTGAGAAGAGAAGATGATGCGGAAATGGTCATTTGATGGACCACTAACATCACCAATCTTACTCTTGTGTTCTCCAATCACAAATCTGTAGACTGGATTTAGTTTCCTTCTGAAGGCCATTACGTCTCATATAATATGCAGTATACACAACAATCTAGTTTTGAAATCAGAGACTAGTAAAAACTGTTGTAATTTTTAAAAAGACGAATGGTAATAGAAACTACGACGACAATGCGGCTCGTGAAAAAAATGAGTTTGACACAGTAGTCAATAACCTCAATGATGGTCTGTCCGAATAGACTGAATTATGGTTGTCAGCGAGCAGAAAATCCTCAAAGTAAACATAAGCAGTGACTTATCCACATTCATTTAAATGACCTCTATGGTGCCGCAGTGTTGCGCCAAAGGAATTTAAATGCCCCAATCACACAGCATTCTCTCGCCGTGTCTGTCTCTCAGTCTCTATCTGAGCGGGGATTAAGCAACCAAATCAATTAGAAGCTGGAGCTAAGAAGGATAAGTATCCTGCTAACTTGTCCTCCCTCTCACTCCATCTTCTCAGAAAAAAAACAAAGTGGGTTGCGGGTATAATAGCTATCACAAAATTAGCGAGCGTTTCAAACTGTGCAATGTTTTTAAATTACAAAAAAAATCATGCATTACTGAAATTAATTCAATTAAGTTTTTTTCTTCATGTCCTGTATTTCACTTATGCCCCGATGTTCTCCCCGTTTCCAACTTTGAGTCCTCTTTCATTTCCTTCCAAATCCAATCGTGGAGACCTTCACCCTTCCACCTTTGTACACAGAAGCTTTCCAAACAAAGGAAGGATATTGAAGTTCAAACAGAGACATCATCTCGTAAACCCACCTCTCTCCCCGAGGACCAAAAGACTCACACATCACAACCCTTGCAGCTTTAGTGTTTGACTTAACTATATCTAAAGTATGTGTGTGTGTGTGTTCTGATTCACTGACAACCAAGGTTACTCCGACAACAAAAAATGAACATATTTGCCTCTATCAAACGGAATAAGCACGATACGCGACGTTCAAAGCACATAATAGTTCCAATTGGAATGTAATTTCTGGATCTGTATCATAGTTGACGGCGACATCATGAGAAGGTTCAGTCTGAATGTTAATCGTGCACAGCTCACTAAATATAGTGTTGTTATGGACATGGGAATGAGGAGGTTGGTATCCATTTGATACAATAGAAATGATCATAATGAATTACACACGGATTATTTTTTTCCTCATGAGTCCTTCGTGCATGAATGGGTGATTTTAATCCACAACAAACAGAAAGACAATGAGCATCACTCCATTCTCACTCACATTATCACTGCTTCTTTTCTCGGATGGTTGCTTACCTGTTTGCGTGAGTAATCAATGGTCCAGCCATTAGACAAATGGAAGAGAGTGAAAGTGGGTGGGCGTGGCAGTCCAGTTGCAAATCTACTGTTGTGAATCACAAAGCTGATTCATAGGTCAAAGCTTGATTTAGGGCTCGATTGGTGTGATTCAACAAATTAGCTTGGCTAAATTTGACTTCATACTGCTTGGGCTTTTGACATTTTCCCTATTTTGCTAAGGCTTTTATTTTCTGCTCATTTTGCACATGTGAGATCGAATGTTTGGCCCCGCCCATTAGGGGTGAAGCTCCACATAGGTGTCAGCCATGATCTAAATCACATGCAGCAACTCACCTGGATTACAAACAGGAAGTAAAAAAAAAAAAAAAAAAACTGCTCCAGACACTTCTAACCAACAGAGCTGGTAGGTAAACAACCTCCCTTTATTTGATTAGCCTTTTAGCACACATTATCTTTTTTAATTATCTTTCTTGAAATGTCTACCAGCATTATGTAAGCGAATCTTTTTGATTATGTCATTAAATACTTGCAGGTTATTTCCCTTTTATTGCTATGGGCTCAATGAATGTTGGACAAAACCAGAAGGTTCACAAAAGGGTGGTGGGGTCAGGGCGTTTATTTTGAGGGCAACTGGGGGTCGTGGGTTTAGATTTCCATACACTGCAATGAAAAATAACATCACATGTTCTTCATTGAAGTCTGAAGAGGCTTTGCTGCTCTGTCGTCAAAGTCTTACGTGCTTCTTCTTCCATATTTACAATCGCTTGTATGGATGTCCGATGCTGTTTCAACCCAAAGATAAACCTGCTTCTCCTCACATTGAGCCATCTTTCTTCAGACCCGTCACACGGCAGCTTTACCTCCCCGAGAACATTCCTTGGCTATCTGCTTCTCGCTTTTGCAGCCAGGAATCATACATCAAGGCAATGAGGAAATAATTGGTACTCCCTCTCACTAGGCCGAAGTGGCTGCTGTTGTTTCGGGCAGAAGGAGACATGAGTGATGGCCTTGGAGATGGAAAGCAGACCATATGAATGAACTCCTCTGGGTGGACAGACAGAGAGATAGAAAGCTTCCAGTGGAGTACGTTAAGCGAGCAAAGGGATTTCGTCCGCCCTGATCCGTTCTCATTCCAGGGCTTTGGTTCCCACTTTTTTTGACTTCACATAGGATTTATCTTCCAAGGGCTTTTTTTTTTCTTCATGAATTGGAGAGGTCCACTTAAAACAAATAGCCATGGTTTGGGTGGAAATGCCCACGATTTATGTTCGATATGCTTTCCAGTAGAATCGTATTGTGTGTTGCTTTAAATTAATTAATTAAGATCCCAATGATTGTCACACACACACATCCGGGTGTGGTGAAATTCTTCCTCTGCATTTAACTCATCCCCATAAGAGAGAACCTTCCCTCGACAACAACAAAAAAAAGATGTCATCCTTTTCAAAAGGTCTCAACACTTCTTGTGACACCTTTTTGTTTCACCCACTGAAGAAGTTTTGAGGGGAAGAAGTATTTCTGCAAATATTTTCTTCATTCGTGAAATCTTGTACGCTGTCACCAAAACCTTCAAGGAAATTGACGGGTGAAACAAGAGTCACAAGTGATGCTGCTGAAGAATTCTGTTTGATATATGCACTGTTTACATCCTCCCCAAAAAACAAAAAACACCTTAGGCTGTTGTAAAGGATTAAGCATCAGGTGTACATAAAGCACATGTTTTGTTTCCATGTGTTTAAGACTGCTGAGCTACAATGCATCTGGGCTCCATTAATTATTTGTGAGAGGAAACTTTACTCGAAACTCAATGTGTCTCAGACTGTATGTGTGTGTGTGTGGGATCTCATCACGCAACCATCTGGCCAGAGTCTCAAACATTTAGCCATCGCACTGTTGGTCCAAGCAGGTGGCAAAATATTCGCATGACCAGGTGGCAACCATTGCTTGCCAAGACCTTTGGCTGTCTGGATCTGTGCCATCTACACTACTAATATTTTATTCATTGATATTTGTGGGTTTTATTTACTGACACAGTCGCCTTTACCATATTAAGTAGTTGGTCATGGAAATTAATCACGGCCTTTTATTTTTCTTAATGATCATCAGTGTGGAGGGGCGGGGCAAACGGTGTTGTTGTCTATGGTCTGTTAATCTGTTTGCATTTATCGTACGGGTTTTAATATGGTAAAATATTCCCTTATAAATTGTGGGAAAATGGACGACGTAGCGGTAAAAAGTAAAGAAGGAAAATAGAGTCTATTAGAAAATCTGTCGCTCTTGTGTGACTAATGACTAATACAGATGAGCTTCCGAATTAAGAAAAAGTCAGGGCCAAAATTCGGAATGCATCTTAAATCTTTGGAGAAGCTTGCACTAAACTCCATCATGACTAATTTTAGTTGTAATCTGCATAAAAGGAGTTCATTTTTTCTGAGACGTTCTTCATTCTAGTCAACAAAAGTGTAGCACATTGTTGTGTGGGCTGAGGTTCTACCGAAGAACACTCCCACATACAGGCAGACAGCCTCAATTGGCTGGCGACCAATCTTCTCGCCTATAGTAAACTGGGATAGGCGCCAGCTCGCCCGTCATCTGAGGATAAGCGGTATAGAAAATAGGTGGATGTAAATAAAAGGAAGATATGTTTGTTGTATAAGTCAAAGATGATAAGAGACAGTATGAGTCACTCAATTTTTCTTTCAGTAGGAAAGAAAAAAAAAATAGTGCTTTGTTTCTCTGTGAAACTGTAGACGTCCAGATCCTGAAATAGCATAGCAGCCCCAGGCCATTATCCTAAAAGTAATAATTTGAGAAGATTTTTTTACGAGACTGTAGCTCCGTGTTAAAACAACTTTACTCTCTAAGCTAGAACTTTCGATTGATTTAAAATTGCTTGGTGATGCCATTGATGGCTCATACATCATAGCATATTATTTATACCCATCCTCAGATACCGTGAAATATATGCTTAGTAAATACTTTGTGGCAATCTTTGCTTCTCTGTCCATGACCCATCTAAATCCATTATTTCATAAACAATGTTTGCGGTTGGAAAAATGAATGTCACACCTATCTTTAATGAAAGTCATATTTTGAATGAGATAAGATCCGAGTGCAGACAAGCAAAAGATTGATGAGTAAAATCTTCTTCCATGCATATATAAAAGATTTGTGAAGACCAGTTTTTGCTCCGATCAAACGTATGTGCGTACTCTTGTTTTGTTGCGCTTATCAGCTTCAGAGCAGGTTTGCATCCCCACGCCATCAACTACCATGGCAACAGAGCTAAATAGTAACCCTGAGCCATGTTGTCACAACACACCTTTCCTGTCTCCAGCAGACAAACGTTTACCTCCTCCCTCGTTTCCGTGAAATAGCCTAAACTAGCTTTGACCTTCTCCATTTAAAAACGGAGAACAGCACATTGCCTTATTACAGTGGCGATGTGTGTGTTTGTGTGACAAATGGCATG
Organism: Syngnathus typhle; assembly: GCF_033458585.1. Classification (NCBI taxonomy): domain Eukaryota; kingdom Metazoa; phylum Chordata; class Actinopteri; order Syngnathiformes; family Syngnathidae; genus Syngnathus; species Syngnathus typhle. Next base: position 4,463,619 of record NC_083759.1, on the reverse strand, counting down.
CTGTTACTCACCAGTCGGGAGGTCTTGCCAGTATTGGCGAGACGAGCAGGTGGCCCTTTTTAGAAACAGCAGACACAACTGACAGTGAAGTAAACAATCTCCTTTCCGATGTCATTGTATTGAACTAAGTCATTACTGAAGATAAATAGGCTCGTTACTTTTTACAACCTCTGTAGATGATGTTAAAAAAAAAAATCTGGAGAGCTGAATTCAACTGCGGCTGAGGTGTTGGGGACTTTTAAGGTGGGAATAGTGTATGTGTATATACTATATAGTGTGTGTGTGTGTATGCATACCGTACTTTCCGGACTATAAGGCGCACCTAAAAACCTCAAATTTTCTCAAAAGCCGACAGTGCGCTTTATAGTTTGGTGCGCCTTATATATGGACCAAAATTTAAACTGGCCCAAAGCATTGTGTCATGAAATCAATCATAAGTGGCCCGCTGAAGGCTATGAATCATGAAACAAAAATACTATGGATCATTATTTTGTGATTATAAAGTAATTTGTTGCGTCTGAAGTTGAAATAAAAAGACAAAATGGAGAATGATTTGCTTTGGATTTAAAATCTGACATGATGCATTAATGGTGCGCCTTATAGTCCGGTGCGCCTTATATAAGGACACCGTTTTAAAATGGGCCCTTCATTGAAGGTGTGCCTTATAGTCCGGAAAATACGATAACTTTGGCCTTGTGTGCCTTATAGTCCGGTGCGCCTTATATAAGGACAATGTTTTAAAATGGGCCATTCATTGAAGGTGCGCCATATACTCCGGTGCGCCTTATAGTCCGGAAAATACGGTACATGTATTTTATTCCACACAAGCGTCTGCACTTGCGAGTATGCTTTTGCCACTTCAGGTTTGAACTCACACTAGAATAGAATTGAAGAAAAATGCTGGCACTCCAAGCCTGATGAGAGTCATAAATATGGTCTCCAAATAATTTAAAATTTCATTTCATTAAAAACAAAAAACGGCAGCTTGTCATCAGGTACACGTATAAAATAGCTGTCAGATACAAAATGATTGCACGATGCAAATTACTATATAGGCTGTGTCCTGGGGGAAGACTTGCAATTATAGTACCTCTATATTCATCAAGAGCTATGCATCAAAAGGTGTTTTTTTTTTATAAAACACTCACTAGTGCGTACCTTATATGATGTACTGTTGCGAGACTGATTACCCTCATCCACGAAAAGCACTTTCTCATGGTGCGCTTCGTGATTGATGCGCCGTTATTGCACCAGCCTCCGTGGCAATCGTCTATTCAAGCTCCAAGGTGTACGTGCTTTAAAAAACATGGTGGTGCCCTGCAGTGCAGTCTTCTCCTTGTCCCACTCTCAGATGTTTTAGGTGTTACCGCTACACTCGCTGTGTCAAGATAACCGAGCCTGACAGGTGCTTCTCCTCATTATTCAAATAGGCCGTCACCGCTGTCAGATGGAGCCATAGAAGATGCTGCTTTTATCCTATAGCTCATATGCATGCTCTTTGCAAAACATTCCGGTGACATTTACAATGAAATATCATTCGCCATCAGATTCCCTCCCATAAGCTACATAAATATATATTGATTGATGAATATCACATCCATCCCGCTTAGCAGACTTTACACGCAACAGTTCCCAAACAATGGGAGATGAATGAACGTCTATTAAGGGAGTTAACTGAGCCCGCTTTGAGGAGCCAACCTGGCCAAATTGACTTCTAATAGATACCCTTGATAATGTAATCACTTTGACCTACTAATGGCCTCTTCACTGGGCCAGCGTCCTGGGATTTGAGGTAAAATAAGTACAATTAGATTCAATCAGCTTCATTACGTGTGAGAGGAGGAGAAAAACAATATAAACCATGTGACCTTCTGGATATTAACTATGATGGAATATTGATTAAGTCATAACAGGTGGTGTCTGCTGGCGACAGTTTATTATTTTTTTCCCCAAATGGTTGGTTGTGGTTGGGTAGCCTCAAGGGTAGAATTGTTTTTCAAACACCAGATGACCTGTTTCGGATTCAAAAACATGCCGCGGGAGATGGATAGAGCCTGAGCAGAGATTTGAACTTGCGACCTCCCGACTACCTCAGCATCATGCCCCATCATCTGATTAATATAATAATGATTATGCAGTTCACCTGAACCTCGATTTTACATCCTTCGATTCCACGTGACTTTCTAATGGCTTTTTTTTTTTTTGTCAAAAATGCATTTTCAAGTAGTACTTTAACTGGACGATATACAATGCGAAATGACTAGCGCGTAAACCTTAGTGCTAGTGATTTGATGAATTTCCGTCACCAATTTGAAGGCTTTTGATAATAATGAATCAGGATGTTTGATCTATATTACTGTACCTAGGATAGCAAAAGGACCCCTTCAGCTGCCCAACAACATGCCTGACCTAATGTAACGTAAACATGCCTAAAGAAAAAAAAAAAGACTTAGCGCTAGTGATTTGATGAATTTCCGTGACCAATTTGAAGGCGTTTGATAATAATAAGTCAGGTTGTTTGATTTTTATTACTGTAGCTAGAATAGCAAAAGGACCCCTTCAGCTGCCCAACAACATGCCTAACCTAAAGTAAAGTAAACATGCCTAAAAAAAACAAGACTTTCCTTACAACACGCGATTCCCAAAGTCTGGACCCCAAAGTCTGCAAAAAAATCAAAATTTAGGTGTATAAAAATGTTTGGCATGATGATGAAACGTGCTCCTGAAGTACTCAACATGCAGAGGGAATAGCATTCATTCATTCATTTCTTCAAAGCATCTAAAATACAGCGTAAATATTGCAATTGGTTGTGCCAGCATGAAACGTCTTTCCCGACTGTGGAACAAGTAGATGGATTTTTATTAAAGTAAAGTGGAGCGTGTGTGGAATTCAGTTAAAAGAAAAAAAAAAAAATCAAAGGGTGATGATGATTCATTTCTCACATCTTTTTTTTTGTTAAGAAATGAGCAGGGCAAGCAGAAAGGCTCAACACCCGACTGAGACGCTTATTGTGTTTGATCTTTGTAATTTGTTTTGTTGAAACGAAGTCTTTTATTTGCCTTTGTGTTATATTTTTGTCAGGGTTGCGAAGGTCGGGAAATACTGTCTGTACATGTAGTGTGACATGCGTTTTCTCCAGGGATGTTCCCCCCCGCCCTCCAAACTGACTTGCCTCTTGCTCCTTCTTCAGAAAGCGCTTTTCGTCATTAGCCCCTAAAACATAATTCATGTGTCACTGGCTACGCATGAAAATGCCAGCACGTGTCTTTTCAGCATGAATTTAATGTCCACAAAAAAACCTCACATTTGTTCAACCCTTAAAGCAAAACACATGATAAAAAAACTGATTTTTTTTCTTAATGGGATATGGTTAAGATTTAAGGTGGCATCGACATTTCGGAACGCTATTTCAATGGTCTAATGGGCACAGATTAAACAAAGCTGCTCAAATATTTATACAGCCACAAAGGCCCTTTCAAAGCTGCACCTCATTTTCACGGCAGATGCTAAAGATAAGCTTGTCCGACTCGAAGTACCGTTCCTTCACCGCTTACAATCTTCCGGCTGTTTTCTGCCATGCACGTGAGAAGGGAAAAGGTCCACAGTTGGATTCTTCAATCTGCCTTTGAGGCATATTCATGCCTGACATGCACTCTGGGTGGAGCAACCCAGAAATGTGGGCGTTCACTGTCAAATCCAGCCTATGTGAATTCTCACGATTCAGCATTTTTCCCCTCTTACGCTCTTCAAATACAATACAAAGTCAAGAGCTCTGAAAAAAGTGACAAATTGCTTTTGTTGCTTTATTTCTCTCATTCTTTTGCCCTTTTCTTCTGCCCACATAATGTATGTGAAGACGCCAGTCATTTGGCTCCAAGTCAGAGATCAAGTCAAGAGCCTCAGGCATCTCAGCACCCCGCCGGCTTCCAGCTCTGCGTGAGCTGTTTTTAACGTCTTTCTTCAACTCAACTTATACAGTCGTTTGCTTTAAAGATCAAACTTTCCTGATCTCTTGTCATATTTAATTTTTAATCATTTAAATCATTTAAATAGGTTGCTCCTGCTTTTTCCCCCTCACTTAGCTTTTCAGCAAAGATGCATAACTTCACAAACATTATCATCCTCATTATCACAAGTAGCAGAATGTCAATGGGAAATGCGGATTACCTGTGGAAAATGTGCAAAAGAATGTTTATGTACTCAAAAACTGAGAGAAGACTTGCCATAAATTTAAAAGATAAATATAAAAGGAAAAAGCAGTAGCATTTAAGAAAGTAGATTTATTTTTTTTATTTCATTTTTAGAAAATACTTGTTACAAAAATAAACTTGATGAAAATTCATTGCAACAGCAGTAGTAACCTAAGAAGTACTAACCTACTTGAGAACCACATACTGTGAACCTAGATTAGAATATTTGTTTCTTTCCATTGAATTTTTATATCCCCAACAGTTGCTCCTCAGCCCTGCAGTGGAACTTGACTACGTGATGGGAACACGGTTTATGACCACAGGCACAACATGCAAAATTCATGGCCAGGATTCAGCACCACGGACAGAGCCCCGCCATGCACTGTCATGATATGGAACTCTCCAAGGTACTCCAAATACTGTGTATATTTTTGGATTTCGTAAGCTTGTGCTCCCAATTTCAGTGTGTACTTCCAGCATAAACCCAAGGAGCCCGAGGCTACCCTTAGGGCAATTAGCACTCTTTCAATGTGCTGACCTTTTTCTGGTGGAGTACATCAGCCCATAGCCCTAACACAGTACACATGAGCATCATCATTTGGACATTTCTAGGCAGGATCAGACACTAACTAACTAACTAACTAACTAATATATATATATGTGTGTGTATATATATCTGTGTGTGTTTATATATATATATATATATATATATATATATATATATATATATATATATATATATATATATATATATATATATATATATATATATATATATATATATATATATATATATATATATATATATGTGTGTGTGTGTGTTTATGTGTATATGTTTAAATGTGTATATGTGTGTCTTTGATCAAACCCACCTCTTCACATTAGCCTTTCCTAACTGACCCTGCCCTTGGTGTTTCTTTGTTCTTCCTATTTTTCTTTTTTCTTTCTTTTCTTAGTTTTCTTTCCCAAAAAAGTTGTTCTTTATCCTCCCTCCTCCCCCAGCCCCCCCCCCCCCCCCCCCCACACACACACACATGTAAAGCGACTTTGGGTATCTAGAAAAGCGCTATATAAATCCCAGTTATTATTATTATTATTATTATTTTTTATGCTATTTTGCGTCTGTACGCGGACCTTATAAATAAAATGTATTATTATTATATATAGTATGTATACGTGTGTGTGTGGGTGTGTGCGTGTGTATACGTATATATGTACATATGTGCAGATCTGGATGGATGGATTACATCACAACTACCACGACTAGTCAACACTTATAAAGTTCACACTATCAATTTTCAGTATCAATTTTTACAATTATCTAGGATGAGTCTATGTGCAAGTTTCTGGAGAGCCAGTTGTCCTCCTTCTCAGTGTATAAGGCGTGTCAGAGCAGAATCGATGGGCAAGGGAGAGATCCATAGTACTATCATCCATCCATCCACAAGTACAGAGTGAGCCGAGCTGGCTGGGAGATGCGCGCTCATTGAGACAGGAGGAGGCGGAGGAAGAGGACTGAGGGAGAGGACCGTTGCCTTCGTCGCGCTCACTTGCTCATGAAAACCTTCACACTAACAACCGCATTGGCTTCGATTTCAACAACTAACGTTTGAACCTGATGGACTTTTGCCCTGGATTGTTTTGATTTTCAATTTTACGCACGCCCAGTTGCACCCGGAGCTGCACATCTCCCTTCGGGGCAAAAAAAAAAAGGTAGACGCACTGCACTTGCTATTTGTTATTAATATTCATATCAAATATGCTCTAATGCAATATTTTTGATGAATTGCGAAGTTTTATTTCAAACCGCGGTGAATCTGAGGAGCCGAATCCAAGCGTTATGGATGAGCGCACGTCGCCGATTTTGGTCCCACAAACGAAACACGCACACAAACGTGACTTATATTGAATTTCGGATTTATATTTGGAGTGACTGAAAGTTTCGCCACGCTGACTCTGCGTTTCGTCGTCAACTAGCAGAGGATGGCGACATTTACAAATATTTTGTAGTTTTCAAATAATAATAAATTAAAAAACGCGCACACCCGTCCATTAAATCCTCAGTTTCATCACCGAGGTTGCTACAACTGGAGCTGCTTGCTAAATGCCGTGATGTCGTGTTTGCAGATTACTCTATAGCCCCTCCTTTTTTTAATCGCTGTGCATTCGATGTAAATTGTCATCTTTACATGCATGCATAAGTAACATAGTCGGCTTTGTGGAAGGATAGATTGCTGATGAAAGTTAAAAGTAATATTATACAACTTAATATTTCTCTGATAAAACCAAATGCATGCAGTTAGGTGCAGAAGATAATCCATTACATGATCTGAATTCGAAATAAAAAAAAATAAACAAATAATTTTATTGTGAAAATCATAGCGCTATTAATTGTGTGAAGGCGAATTTTAATTTAATTTAAAATAGGTTTGATTTGTGGGATTTGTGGCAGCATTCTTCATCATACTGAGAGGTCATCCTAATACTGTGTTGACCTTATTTGGTGGCAGTAGAGTGGAAAAATATTAGAAACACATTTGAGTAATGCAGTATCATTCAACACCTACCACATGATATGAATCGATTGATTTCGGGATTAAATCAAACGCATTCATTATCAATAAGGACAAAAAAAACATCAAATGGAAATTAAATCACTTTGGTCGGGGGAGTGACCTGCAAGATGTCTGCTAGACATTCTCTGGTGGGCCCCTTGCTGGATCTCTGTCTAACCAGCAGTAGTAAAAGCAGCTAGTGACTGATGTTAAATTAAAAAGGGCCTTCTGGCCAAAGCTTGTGATCCACAGCTGAGAGGAGAGGAGGGGAGGGGGGGGGATCGAGAGGTTTCCAGTGCATGATGGGCTCTTGGCTGTATTACAATACATGTCAAAAATATGCACTGATGCTGGACACTTTAATGAATCTTTTATGGGCAGTTAGTGACAGTGGTATCCTATGCGGAACATCTCATATCCTCTGTTTAATAATTCAGCCCACTATTCATCCCGGAAAACTCACTTATTGTACAACATTGACTTTAATGTTTATACGGTCTTTTAAATAGATTTTTTTTTTTTTTAAATATGACATCTAGAATATACTTTGCTTTTTGTGGGGTTGTTTTAGCTTATGTTAGGCTGAAGGGCATTTTTTCTTAGACCAAGCCTATGGGAAGTAAGTGAAATATTCAATGTGAAATTTATACCACCACATAAGCCTCATTTAATTTTGCCTTGAGGTTAGCTTTACAAAACCACCCTGCCATTACAAAATAGCGGGTCCTGTCAAACTAACATCATTTAGCAGACCGCAATGAAGTCATTTAAACGGGCTACAAAGAAACTTCTAGTAGTTCATTCAACTCCAAGGACATTGTTAGCAGCTCCGTCACATGGGACATTTGATGCCTCAGCTTGACGCACAATAAGTTAATTGAATAGAGAGTCAAGCCAATTTCATAGAAGAGTGCCATCTTGGGTTTCACGGCTTTATGAATCATTTCCTATTGATGTTTGTGGTCAATGGCTTGGATTGACTCAGCTGTGTTCAGGGTTATTGTCACTCCGACGAACCTTTTGACTGTTGTATGAGCAAACGTATTTTAAGACAAAGACAATAATGGAGGTAGTCGACCTGGTGTTGTCAGGGAGACACGTGCATGGTGCAGGTGCACAGCAGAGGTATCACTTACTCAAATTCAATAGCTTGCAGGAAGATTAACTATTCAGAGCAGGTGGGTGAAGGATCTATTGCGTGGCAAGTTCCTGCGATCACCATTGGACACCAAATTGCAAAGGCAGAGGACTGAAGAAAAAAAAAAATGCATTTTCCCGTTTTGTCATGTAAATCAAGAGCTGTGAGAGGAGCAAGGACGGTGTTGATATTCTGTCACCTTGCAGCGCCATCTGTGATGAAAATAATGACTGCATGACAGGAAATACCACAAAATGTCAATATTCATGGGATTTGAATAGTAGATGTAAATTGCACCATCCAAAAATCTGCTATGAATGGCTGTGGATGATTGGAATCCCTTAAAGGCATGCAAATGAGGGTGGTAGTGAATAATTAGTCCTATTTATCAGGATTCCAGCAGGTCTTGAGTAATAGTAGGCGAGATGCATATTCTGTTTTACATTAATGGATACGTAGTACACACATTTGCGATTACTTTGAGCCGAAATAAATTCACAACTTGAGCATTTTTAGAAAATATTTTTTGTAGCGTATTTAAATATTATTAAAAAAAATCTATATATCTATATCCATATATATATATATATATATTAATAATATATAAATAAATACATATATTGCTTCATAAATAAATAATAATAATAATAAAAAAATATATATATAATATATATATATATACACACACATTTCGCACTATTGAATTGTGTATATACATTTTTTTTGCACTATTGAATTGAGTCCCTTTGTTGTGCAGTTCTCTGATGATTCTTTTCTTCTCGCTCTCTTTTCATTGTGTTCCAGTTTTCTTAAAGTCCTGGCCTGACTCACACTCCACATCAAATCATGGGGCATGGACAAACAATGAAAGTTATGTTCTTCAATCCAGGAAGTCGCCGCAAAGAAAACACCCAAGATGCACCTTTGAATCATTGATCCACGTAGCACTTAACGTGGCCATCAGATATTTTTTATCTTCCAGTTGGCTTGAAGTATAGATTGCATTTATTATCAATATTTAATCAGAGATAAAAAAAAATCAAAAATTTAAGCAATGGGGATTATACGATATATCAGATGCATCTTAGAAAGTTGCCCTAAGCAAATATTTGTGTCACTTTAAGAGGGCCTGAATCAAGTTCAAATCGCTTCCAGGGACTTTCCGTTATTCCCTACAATGAATCCAAACAGTCGCCCTGGGAAAGTTCTCCTTCTGCTAAGTTCTGTGCTGGCCCTGAGTGTGGGATTAGAGTTTACTGGCTCTGAAGGTCAGTGGGCTCGATACCTACGCTGGGATGCCAGCTCTAGAAGCGACCTGACCTTCCAATTCAAGACCTCCCAATCAGAAGGCCTCATGCTTTACTTTGACGACGGCGGATATTGCGACTTCTTACTCCTCACTCTATCCGAGGGCAGGATGAATCTTCGCTTCAGCATCGACTGCGCCGAAACCACCATCACGTCCGCTAAAATGGTCAACGACAGCCGCTGGCACTTTGCCGCTATCAACAGACACAATTTGCGGACCGGCTTGTCCGTGGACGGCCAGACCAAGACGGCGGAGGTGCGGCCTCAGCGGCAGTTCATGAAGATCATAAGCGACCTATTCCTCGGTGGACTTCCAGGAGACATCCGCACGTCTGCCATTACCTTGCCCTCCGTCCGTGAGCTAAAACCATTCAAGGGGATCATCACCGACCTTATCTACGGAAGTAAACTTCCCGCACTCATCAACAGTCAGAAAGTCCGTTTAGAGATGTTAGGCCTTTGCACAGAGAACCCTTGCGAGAATGGAGGAATCTGCTCACTGGCAGATGGAGAAACCTACTGTGATTGCTCCAGGACTGGATTTGTTGGACCATACTGCACTGAAGGTAAGATGGCTGCCACAATTTTCTTTTTTTTTTATGAACATCAAATGGGCTTTGTCTATCATTGCTGTCTAATGAAAAGCATTTCAAATCCAATGTGGTGGTGATTAAAGGTCAAAAGATTTTTCAGAACACATTCAGTTCTTATTGTTGACGTAGTCGCATTGAAACTGAGCAGCCTTGACAGAGACGTCTTATGAAAATGTTTCTTTGTTGCCATGACTATAAAACAATTTTCAGTTCTGCTTTTTACGGTCATCATCATTTCTCTGTATTTGTGTTTTCTTTTCTTGTATTTGGAGGTGTCACAATTGAGGCTGGAATTTAATTTCCTACCTTGTGTTTTTCATTAGACAGCAAAAAAAATGAATGTATTGAAAATATTTTGACGATTATGTGCTGATCGATTGGTTCTGCTACAAAGTTTTACCGCACTTTTTTTACTCATCCATACGAATAATGACTAAATGCAGCCATTTGCAAGAGATGGTATAGTTCATCGCCGATTTAAATTTTGATTGATTGTCCCTTAATGAAAGTCTTTGCCACCAAGTCCCATTTTGGTTTTTATATAATGGTTAGTATGACTTAAATTACAACACTTTCTTATCAAAGTTATCTTTTCTCCGGGAAAGTGACTCAGCTCCTGCAAGGACGTGCAGGGACCCGAAGGTACAAAATGTTTGGGATGAATTTCATTTCATTTCTCTTTTTCTGTGCCAAGGTAATCGTTTTTGGGGGGAATGTTAGGATGGCACACATCTTCGACGAAATCTTTTATCTACTCGATTATATCCATGTTCTTTTTGGCGTATAATGTATTTGTGTTATCCTATGGGAGCCATTTATAAATTTCTGATGCCAAGAATAACTTTTTTTTTTTTTAAGAAATCACACACCGTTACATAAAAAAAAAAATCTACATCACTACCACGATGATCTTGGGAAGTATTTTTTTTCTTCATGTGTGGGCGATTGTAAATTAAAAAACATGAACACGACCAAGTTGAATTACCTCCTCTGCTGACCTGTTCTTGCCAGTCTAAATCAGACTGGCTCCACTCCTGGGGGGATTAAACATCAGGGGAATGCTCAGTGAATTCTATTTTAGTGCAATCGAGACACAATGTGCAACCGCACAAATCGAAGGTACTTAAACCATCTATATTTATGAGCAACAATTTAACTGTTTTTGTTTCCAATATTGTTTGTCGTTCAAGTTGAGATGTTTGGGGAGTTTAAATCCCAAGAGGTTGCCTATGGCCTTTGTTCAGAACAGCACACGATGTGCGGAGCAGTCAAGCGGCAAAAGTGGACTTATCATCTTTTTTTTTTTTTTTCCTTAACCTATTTGCCCATTGCTTTTGCTCAGCAGTCATAGCAGGGGCCATTTTGGATCTAATAAAGCCCCAAGGGACCGATGATATCCTTGTTTTAAAAAGCAAAAACATCCCTTGTTTTTGTCAAGTTTCCACACATATCCAGAGACCAAGTTCCTTCATGAATAGTGATCACAATGACCTGCTACTCCTCCTTTGCTTGCCATTAACTGATGTGGCTGACTGTTGATTATGCAACAGAGACACGGAGCGGTAATTAGGAAGCTAATGACAACAGAAACGACAAATTTGCCAGAGCAACGGCTTCACAAATGCAAGACTTCCGACAAATGACAGAATTCCCTACATCGAGTCCACAAGTGCTCGTTCAACCTTTTAACGGAACGATGTGCAAGTTGCAATTACCGTAAATTTCGGACTATAAGCCGCTTCTTTTTCCTCAAAATCTGAACCCTGAATTACGAATTTTACCGGGTGCGGCTTATAGTCCGAAAATTACGGTAAATGCAAACAACTGCCAGCACACCTGTCTGTTAGCATTCTGTTGATCATTCATGTGCATCTGTTAAAACTTGTGAATATTTACTCTGCACGTCAAGCGTACACGCCGTGTGCCGAGACCCTCGAGCTGTTTGTTAAAACCGGCAGATGGTTAACTGAGTGGAGTCAGCTTGGGTCGTGTTTAGCTAGCCACCGTCCTAATTGTAGCCTGCTAGCCCGCAAGGCTTAGAAAGCCAATACAATGAGTTGATTTAAATCCGTAAGAAATGTGAAGATGACAATGAAGGGATTTCGAGGGAAAGTATTAGAGACAGACATTTTCAAGGTCACGTTCCTAGACACTTTGTACACATTGAATGGGCCCGAGGCCAATGACTAAACTACTAAGTTGCATTGCTGGACATCTCGGGTCTGACAGTTTCATATCTCTGAACGGAAAGCCTCACTCAGACACGTCTTATTCATATTTGCAGACAGACATGTTAATTACTTGCATTGCATCCTGTGTCTGCATTTTGAAATTGATCGCAACAGATTTATTGCACTCACACACACCAACGCTCCAAGTCAGCACTGTCAATTGAATTACTGAGACATCCAGGACAACATCATAAGTAGAAAATAGACATTAAACAACTCTGTTTTCAATCTAATTTGAAGGACCAGAGTGTCCAGACTAATATGCATTTGTAGAAATTTGATTAGAATTATCATTTCGAACCACCTACGTCTGTAGTTGGTTCACGTTTCATGTTTTTTTGTTTTTCTCTTCAGACATTGCAAACTCAATCTAGATAAAATATGGATTTTAACTAAATAAATAAACCAATAAATAAATTTAAAAAATGAAATAAAATAAATACTAATAATAAATTATGACCAAGCACCAAGAAATTTCAAAAGCATCACATTAAGAGTTCTGAGCTACTATTGGATATGAAAACTGTTTATATTCCAAATTGATAAGAAGGTCTCATTTTTTTTTTCTGCTATTGCAAGGCAATTATGACTCACATGGAAGCTTTTTCTTTCTTTCTTTTCAATTATTTTACCAAAGTATTGGCGAATGATGCATGATTCCCGCCTCTTCATAGTCAGCTGGGCAAGGCTCAAGCTTACCCACGATCGTAATGAGGATAAGTGGTACAGAAAATGGCTCCATGCATGACTCAAAATGACATAATTAAGGCAAATTGAGAAAATCATTCTCAATGGCGTGGATAATAATTGCGATGTAGGATTCGAGTTCAACCAGATTTTGTTCATTTCAGCGTATGTAACATCTTTTTCCTCTTTAATGTGCAACTTACACCACAAGCAGTTGGCTTTTGAAACACATTTAGACTTTCGTCCCGTGCGAATAAAGATACACGAGTGTGACTAACTGTGTCAGGACACCGCGCTTAAATTAGACACCCCTCGCTCCACAACCGCCGATTTTTGGCTGGCAAATCCACCATGTGCTCCATTTAACTGTCATCGTTTATCTCAACGACATTACGTCCCTGCTATTAGCTACGGAAATATTAGTACCTTTATGGTAATGAGGTAGATATCAGGCCCCATTTTTTTTTCAATTCAATTAACTCGTGGTGATCTGAAGTCCCTTTTAAAACCTCGGGGTTATTACAATATGATATTCATAAGGTCAAGGTTATTAAGAGCTACAATGGATTATTTAATGAGGATGTAAAATGAGGGCTAATTTAAAAATCCCACGTGCTTTATCTGGAATGAAGACCCGTTTTGCTTTAAAATACATAACGGTTTGATAGAACGCCAGTAATTGATGGCTGGGGCGAGCAAACTGTTAAGCAAGTGCTGAAATGGTGCCTTCAGGCTTAGCTTTAGGGATTAATAAACAGACATGGGGGGGGGGGGGGGACTGACAGTTACAATAATCTTACTATCAAAAGTAGGTCACGGGGCGGGAAAAAAAAAAAAAAGAAAAATGGTGCAGGGACTTGCATGATTCCAGTGCAGAGGGCATTTGTGCCTTGTGCCCAAGCTGAAAATGATGTTTGGATTTGAGTTGTGAAAATAGAGCAGGGATTACGCTCGGGCCACATGTCCTCAACAGTACATTGGCTTGTTCTGGAGCATGTCACATCAAAAGAAAGGGCTTTATCTACATCTGGAACTGGTCGTTTGACACGCAAACACAATCCACGCGTTAACATTTTCACACGTACATGTAACACACAAAAAAAAGAAAAAAGAGAGGGAGAGAAAGCGATGGCTGCTCGTTGAAGCGTAAAGCATTCATTTGTGCTCGAAAGCCGGAGCGTTGTGCCGTCCTTTAGCCGGCCATCGTCTCCCCCCCACCCCTCCCCGACAGCCACAATTTGTCCTTCCCATTCGTTTGCCAATGTCATCCTTCTTACGTAGGAGGAGAAGTAGCAGCCATTTTGAGTTCCCTAGCGGAGACAGGAAAACAAATCTCAACCTGACTTGGACACACATTTATCTTGATGCGCTGTCGACCAGTCATTCAGTTCTGTTCGGAACTTCTTTATATGTCTTATTGCTGCTGATTAGAGACAGATAAATGTCTGGCGACCAATCCAAGGTGTGGGCAGTATAAAAAAAATGATGGATTAAACCAGTGGTGCGACAGAAGTTTCTATTTCAAAGAAAATCTCACATAAGACATAAAAAGAGCAAATATTTATTTAATATTATGTTTATTCTGTGTACTCTTCTATTATAATTGAGTGACTTTGTTTGACTTTGGTTTTATATTCCCACATTTATTTTAGTATATTTTACAACATAACATCCACATTTTATGACATTTTTTTTTTTAGAAGTCATCGATAAGTGAGTTCCTACTAAAACAAAAACTGAGCATTCCCCTGAAAATCCTCATTGGGAGTTGAATTTGTGTCAAAAGGTTGCAACGAGCATTGAGGGTCTAAATGGAGGCACAAAAGAACATTTTGAGATCCAAAACAACTTCCAACACCATAAATCCTCGTGTGGATTTATGTTTTACCTAAGTGTGAGGCACCCGGTGTGACGTGGGTGCCGAATATTATCTTATCCAAACAATATTCGATTTCCTATGAGTTCTTTGTCAAATGTCTAACGTCAATCTGGCTCCCTTAGCAGATGGGACAGATTATTTTTTTCCTCTCTCTCCGCAGCAGATTTCAACTGAAGTAATAATTTTGATCGTGCATGTGAAGGGGGAGCTCTTTGCTCTTTACATGAACTCTTGAGTGATGGGGTCATTTTTTTCTTTAGCTTTTGCATGCTAGATTCACATGCAAAACAAACGTGTTGAAGTGTGTTGCTAATTCCAAACTTCTTTGCTTTCTTCTTCTTTTTATCTTTTGGGAAACCCACAGCAGTCCATAGAACACCAGGTGAGTCTAAAGACAAACTCTAAATGTCTTAGAAAATCACTATTTACTACCGTATTTTCCGGACTATAAGGCGCACCGGACTATAAGGAGCACCTTCAATGAATGGCCATTTTAAAACTTTATCCTTGTATAAGATGCACCGGACTATAAGGCGTACCATTAAGGCATCATGTCAGATTTTTAATCCAAATCATTCTCCATTTTATCTTTTTTATTACAGTCTCAGACGCAACAAATTACTTTATAATCACAAAATAATGATCCATAGTCTTTTTAATTCATGATTCATAGTCTTCAGCGGGCCACTTATGATTGATTTCGTGACACAATGCTTCGGGCCAGTTTAAGTTTAGGAATTTGGTCCATATATAAGGCGCACCGGACTATAAGGCGCACTGTCGGCTTTTGAGAAAATTTTTAGGTGCGCCTTAGAGTCTGGAAAATACGGTACTGTCACTTTTGCAATAGTTTCTGGATTTATATTAATGCAACAAAAGCTTTCAAATGCACTATGGGAAGCTTTTATTTTGGTAGTCATGGTTTGTTATCCTGCAAAGCATGCATAATGACAATACATTTTGTATTGGTGTGCTCATCTTGATTCGGTTCTCTTTCTGTCTGATGTTTCTATTTAAGGCCTCGCACACCTGAAGGCAGAGCAAGGTACTCTTCACTTTCTTTGTGCATCTCACTTAGATGTTTGTCCTCTCCACCTGACTTGGTTTTCGGGCAGAATTTTTCACCGTGTGCCTTCACTACCTGTCTGTGCGCATTTGTTGCAATGCTCTCATGGGTTGGGGGGGGGAGCATCGGGCGACGTCAGCATGGTGTGATCTCATCTCACCTTAGTCTTACCCAGTTTCCTGTGGATTACATAACTGTGTGCACCACTCTGTAGCAAACATGCAAGTGACTAAAATGTTCTAAACTGACCTTTGCTGTGAGACACCTTAGAAAATCGATTCATATATTTAAGCATTCGATGCATGTCTTCGTGGGCCACATAGAATGATGTGGGAGGTCTGTAACTGGGCCCCGGGCCTTTAGTTTGACACCTGCGAACTAGATTGATACCAAATTAATTTTATTAGCTGGTTTTCGTCTTCTTTTAAATCGTAATTTTACTTTACCAAAGAGGCACTATTGTTGTTTGGAATTATGCTAATTGCTTTATTTTCTTCCATCAGTCGTGCATGTTATTTTCTTGCTGATTGTAGCCCGCCACACAATGGCAACTTAAGTATCGGTGGCTGGTATCGGCCACCGATACCTTTTACACTGAAATAATAACCTCCCGATATCAAACATAGTGGCGCTCGTCAAAGTCTTGGCTTTAGTTTTGTCTGTGGAATGCGCTTCTCATGACCATTTGCATGATTGTGCATGAAAGTTTAAGCGGACCTTGTTGAGGCTTACTTAAAACTAACTCCAACTTATTGCAACTTTCTTGCTGCCTTGCTGACCTGTTCTACCCGGGATGACCTCGTTCTTTCCTTTCTCCCTCCGGACCCTATCTCTCTACAATCTATAGGTAGAAACAAAGGTACTGCAGCTTCTTTTTTCTACTGAGCTTCAAGTGTCTTTGCTTTAGTGGCTCCTCTGCCAGTGGTCAATCATTTGTGTTCATTAAACTTGTTCATGCGACATATGTATGGGACTGAGACGAGATGTTTCCCGTAATGAGTTGAATGTGTCGAGTGTTGCGTGACAGATGAGTGATTGAGTGGCGACGGAAAGAAATGATGTCAGCCACGCATGCTCAAGAGGGAAGACCTTAATTATTGCTGTTTAACAGAAAATGATGAGCGTCTGCTCTAATATGGATCACCCACTCTCCTTGGAAGCAGTGAATATTAATGAGCGTGAGAAGATGTATTTGTGTGTACCTGAATGTTAATCTATGGGAGCAACTAATTAGATGTGGCAGCTCTTTTTCCAGATAAGAAGTTGATTGGTAAATTAGACCTGACATTTGGCTGCATCTGTGGATTGCAATGATGCATTTGTGACTTCTTGAGCACCATGTCAGAGAATTGAATGGACCCTTAACTCCTGCCTCATTTTTATTTTTTTTGCTGTGCCCGTCAAACTTTTTCGTGCCTGCCATACCGTGTCGTGTGAGTGACATGGTCACGCTAACGTAGCACAGTCAGGTGTGTGGCAGCTGGATGTCCACGCTCGGCTACTGCTGATGAACGTCACATTGAATTATCAGGACAAGTTTTTGCCGTTATGGAAAATAACAGTCAAGACACAATGTTGCACGTGCACATGATGCAACCTAAAAATATAAACAAAAAAATGACAAAGGCCATATAAGACAAATTATATTTATTTATTTGTTTATTATTTTTTACTGATTTATTTATTGCTTATTTAAAGATACATAAAACAGATTAGATTGTATCTTATTTATTATCTTGACTGTAATGCCTTTGTATTACAATTAACTCGTGGCACAACGAGAAAATTTCATATTGGTGCTGTTGTGTAACAAGAATGAAAAGGAGCCATGTTTTTCCACGTGTTCCAGTTTGTCTAAGGGCATGCAAAGCAACGACATTAGGGATTCGAAATGATCACCACTGCTCTGCAAAACTTGCACGAGGAAAAAAACAAGACCAGAACTTTATTGAGGTTTTTTTTTCCCCCCTGTTGTTAAGGGTGAGTAGCTTCATGAAATTAGCCAAAGAGGAGATTAAAATTCACCGCAGGGAACTTAAAACAAGGTAGTATTTGTAGAAATTGAGAATAACAAACACTAATAAGATCTATGGACTGATCAATTTTATTCGAGTGGCAGAAAGAGAGGTGCCATTGTGGCAATGAGGTTCTTTCAGAGAGTAATGAGAAACTGTTTGGGAGGAGAGCAAGCATTTAATCCTAATGCAACAAAGCTTTGGACTACGAATGTCTTGTTTGTTGTCAAAGTCACAGAGTCCAGGTGAAAGAAAGTCAATGCAAAGTTTACAAAGATTTGGACCACTTCATCTTCATCTCTCGCCTGCCTTTGTATGTTAGTTGGAAAAATGTCCCCCCGGTTCGAATCAGTCATTGGGATTAATCAGCCCGAGGTGGAATTGATTGAGTTTGGCATGTGTTTCTTGCACTTTTGGTAAACAGGCTATTAATCGCCAGGAGCTAAACCTGAAATTGAGTTCAACTCATTACTCGATCAAAAAAAAAAACAGCTCGGAATTGTCGATGTGAAATCGGAAGTTGGCTGAAAATTGAGGCTATTGGTCAAATTGATTTCAGCTAAGGCCAGCTGCTCCTCAAGAGGTCAGCAAACCCATAAATGAAAAACTCTCTCTGGACCTGTGGCTTTTCTTCTCGTGTCTAAACAAATACACAACTAACCTGACAAAAGCTCTTGACATTCTTACAAGCACAAATCTAAATTGTTGTGAATTTTTCCATGTAAGTTTCCAATATGTCCGACTTTTGGGAAATTCATTTTTATCATGTTCAAACGAAAAGCCAAGCTATATTGATTTTCTCCTTCCGACATTTATCCTCTTCTTTGACTCTTCATTCACATTCTTGTCCTTTCCTGTCATTCCCCTTCGGCATTAAGTTCAGACAGCCCTGTAAGCTACAATGCACAATTCGTCGATTCGCCAGTTTCCAGCCTAACCATTGGGTTGCCCTCGCAGCCCTCCTTCAGTCCATCTTTCTTTTTTTCCCTCTCGTCACTCCCCCGCCTCCCCACAGCGCTCTGCTTGCCACTGACCTCCGGGATCAACCGAGCAAGACTGATTCTCGCTTTTTCACGGATCATATAGTGCGTCAGCGGTTACGCAATCGCGTGAAAGCCCGTGCGAGGGACAGGGACCACATGAATATGTAACCAACATATTTTCTTCCTTTATTCGCTCTAATGCTGGTTTTCACCCGAAGAATATTTGTTTATAATCGACTAAATGTTTTTTTTTTGTACCACCCATATGCTACATCTATATCACTTCTTTTAGTTTCCCATGAGTCAGCACTCAT
The DNA here is from genome assembly GCF_033458585.1 of Syngnathus typhle. Taxonomy (NCBI): domain Eukaryota; kingdom Metazoa; phylum Chordata; class Actinopteri; order Syngnathiformes; family Syngnathidae; genus Syngnathus; species Syngnathus typhle. The sequence goes on along the minus strand of NC_083759.1, from coordinate 4,444,659 downwards.
ACCACCCAGAAAGAATACATTTAGTTAGAAAATATAAAGCTTCTTCATATTGCCTGAGCGATGCCTGAGAACTTGTGAATAGGAATTATGCAAAGAAGTAGGTTAAGATGTGTCTAGAAGGGCTGCATACAAGTGAGTCAGTCCAGAAAGGCTAAGGAAATGTGTAGGTGGGGGGGGGGGGGGTTGTTTGTATGCAGTGTGTGTTAGGGTGGAGAATTGATGGCTGCAGCCATCCATAGATGTTCACGCCGGGAAGAAAGTAAACAAACACGGCAGCAGATTGGAGCGACAAGTACTTTCCGCCGCTGGAACACAACAGACGCTCGTCTTCCTTTTTTTACTTCTTTGCTTCGTTCATTGTTTCAGTCAACCTTTGTTACTTTGACCAAGGAGATTTCTTTTTAAACTCTCTCGCTCACTGAATGAAGCCAGAAATAGACATTTCTAGCTAGAATAACAGAGATAAAATGAAGACATTCACAGCAGCATGTACTCGAGTACTTTTTTTGTTTTTGCCCTGGAAAATATTTTTCTCAGAATTTTGACTGCCAAATTTTTTTTTTTTTATTCAACTACAGAACTAAATGATTTATTCAGTCGTAGTCATATAAGTCAGGGTTGGGCAATTCATTGTCCCAAAAGGAGCCATGTGAGAAACTGGAACGGTTGTCGAGGGTTACTCTGTAGAAATCTCAATTGGGTTCAATATGAATTTAATGTCTTTGCAGTATATAAAGCCGTGAATTATTTTGTTTTAATAAGGTGTACTTGTGTTGATGTGATATAATCTGAGCTGAATTAAGTCAAAACATTCACATTACATTCATCCAGTGTGCATCATGATTCTATATTTTTTTTAATTTAATATAATCTTTTTACTAAAATTTTTGGAATTGTTCACATTATGAGCACCAACCATTAATTTATACGGAAATCATTATACAGAGAAATCTCCCTTTTTCCTCCGCCATGCAGAAAATAAGAATTCACTTTTTTTTTAAAATACAATTATGAGCAAGGTCAGGAAAGTAAAGTATTTTCATTTCTAATCTACGTATGTAATTATTTGCAAAACTGTTTTCTTTAGAATGAAAACACGCAGCCAGTGAATGCTTTTCACACAACTGCGCCAACATGTTGGCCACAATTATCTCCTTAATTAGTGGCAAAGATGGTTACGCAACAGCAAAGAAACCACAGCGTTGTTGCACACTATTTATCAGTGGCTTCGACAAATTGTCTACTTGATGACTAAGGCCCTATATACTTAGCTTCATTAGACTAAAACTCCAACCTTAACTTCTCTTCAGAATGAGAATCAGTCCAAGCACACACTAGCGGGCGAATGTCCTTGCGTTGGCTGAGCTATTATGCAAATGAGATGTAAATGAAGTCATCCGATTAGATTCTGCTTAGCGTGCGGGTACAATGAGGGTCGATAATCAAGCGTTGATCTGCTCCCCGAGCTGCACGCCTTGCTGCCTGTGCGGGTGCATTGGTTTGCATTTTAACTGTCCAGCTAAGTTTTCGAAGATGGAATGCGCACTTGTGTGCCGTTCTGAAATTATTTTTATTTAGTTGAGTTGTGTAGGTTATACGTCACATTAATGGTGGGAACTGTTTTGAAATAATGATATTTAAATTAATAATAATGTTACAAAAAAATAAACATTCAAACAGGGGTGTGCAGACTTTTGTGGCAGCAGGGTTGCATTTGAAATCAAAGCAGGCGCTATGTTGTTTACCTGACACTGTAGTTCTCAAAATAAATTTGAGCGCCTGCTATAATGTAAAAAGATCCTTGCTAGGAGCTATATTGTATCCTGTCTAGTTAAGCTATATGATATCTCGCATACACTTGTATGGTGACTCTTTATGGGTGATAAACTAGAGCCACTAAAGACTCATTCTTGTGCATAATCAATATCTCTTTCGGGCATGACGCCTATTATTCAGCCAAGCATCAAGTGGGGCAGTTGGGATGGATGATGAGGCCTAAGGCGTATACTTGGTTAAAGAAGAAAGCTGTGAGTCCAGAGAGATGGATGAGATGAAACAAGTACCGTATTTTCTGGACTATAAGGTGCACCGGACTATAAGGCGCACCTTCAATGAATGGCCCATTTTAAAACGTCCTTATATAAGGCGCACCGGACTATAAGGCGCACCGTTAATGCATCATGTCAGATTTTTCATCCAAATCAAATCATTCTCCATTTTATCTTTTATATTTCAACTTCAGACGCAACAAATTACTTTATAATCACAAAATAATGATCCATAGTCTTTTTGATTCATGAATCATAATCTTCAGCGGGCCACTTATGATTGATTTCATGACACAATGTTTCGGGCCAGTTTAAATTTAGGAATTTGGTCCATATATAAGGCGTGCAGTCGGCTTATAGGAACATTTTAGGTTTTTAGGTGCCCCTTATAGTCCGGAAAATACGGTAGGTGTATTACCTGACACGCGCACTTGGTGAGAGCATTCCTGACCTTCCATTTGCTCTCATGCACCATATGCTCAGAGGTGTTAATGTCTCAGTAGGATCCTCTGCACCTTTGAACATGAATATGACACTTGTGTGTCTGCCCCCCCCTGTGTGAGAGCCATGATGAATTATAAAACATATTTGCTTTTTAGCGGGATCAGCAGAAGAAGTGATGTCACCGACAAAGTCACATCCTTCATGCATAAGTGCTCCACTTTGTCATAGCCAGCGGCCGGCCAGATCTGCATCGGATTGCTTCTCCCGCTTGTTTTTTTTGTTTTGTTTTTTTGTTTCTCTTCTTTATCCTCTTTATTATCATTAGCTCATTTGGCATTGAGGTAGTTTTGGAAATATTCACAAGGCAGATCGAGTGTAATAATCATAACATAAATAGACAGTATTTATTTAGGTAGTTTAAAAAATTCACGGTTTTATTTAGGATTGTAATTTTTATTATTATTCATTGTATTATAGCAAAAGTTTACTGTCGGGTGTAAACAACCCCTCGTTTTTTTTTCATATTTGTGTCATCTCAACCAAACACATCCACTGTAGTCATGTTAAAAAAAAAAAAGTGCTAGAACTTTTTACACAGACGGTGACGTTAAGGATCCAGGCTTTTTCCGGATATTTGTTGGAGGCTTTGTATTTGTGTTCCAGCATGTCCCCTATGCTGCAAGGCAACACAGTGAGTGAAGTTAGAGTGTCTTATGGTTAAATGATGGGAGCGTTTCAGGCACTCACAGGGCTTTGAAACGCTAAGTAATTGGTTTTCCTGGCAGAATGGGGCCATGGTCATAGCTTAAGGCCAGTGTAGCTGTGGCCTGCCGAAAAAACCTTTTTGGGTACACTCGCTAAACCAGACACAAAATAGACAATTATTTGATGTTTAGAAGTTCCCTGATTTTTGATTGACATTTTCTATGCATATAAATGTTAATTCAACATCTAATATCTTTCAAGCGTGATATCCAACTTGCTGTCACTCCTTGTTTGCCGCCACTCTCTGCCATCTTTTAATGCACTATATCAAAAATATGGACCATGTATGTACCTTGATGTTTCATCAGAACAGCATGTGTGCAGTATGTAACCGTACTTGTGTTTGATGTGTAGCTGTAGTGAGACTGGCTAGGTGCCGCAAAGGCTTGACAGTCCCAGGCACAAGAAAAAAGCATCCTACTGTATATATAGTGGCCTACATGCCACTCACTCTTCAGGGAGGATATTTCCAGGAATGATGGAGTTATGAGAAGCATGCGTCAGTGACAGGGGAATAGCAACATTAGCTTCACTTTGAATGCAATCATCTTTATTGTTTTCCTTTTTTTATTTTTCAGCATAGTAAAGCCCACCCGTTTATGTTGGTTAATAAAGACTCTGCACATGTGAAAATAAGTTAAGAAAAGGTTTAAAAAGCTCCGCCTTCCTTTAAACCAGGGGTGTCAAACAAATTTTTGTCGCGGGCCCCGTTGTAGTCATACTTTCCTTCGGAGGCCCATTATGACTGGTAATGCCTTATATAATTATAATTGTATACAGTATAGGCTACACAACAAACTAATGAATAAGTAGTTTTGAAATTAGAGACAAGTAAAAACTGTTTAAATATAAAATAATAAATATTTAAATAAACATTTCTAGCATTTTTTCTATTTATATTGATTATATAGATTTCTATTTTTTGTATTTTATATTTTTATAAGTGAAGACAATTTGTAATTTTAGCATTGACACATGAAGCCAATGCACAACTTTTCTTCGGAGGCCACATAAAAAGATTTGGTGGGCCGTATCTGGCCCCCGGGCCTCGTGTTTGGCACCTATGCGTTAAACATTGGAGTTCTTTAGTTAAGCGGGGTTAGGAAATGTTCGTCATGAGAACAGTCTCAGTAAGAACCTTGTGCGAAGCAATAAATCCAAGAGGGTGAATTTTACACACCCATGTTTGTTAGTTTCTTAAAAACAGGTTCAGTATCTTATTATGGGTCATTGCTGTGTAAAAATGTGCCTTTCAAAATCTAAACTTTCAAGCGCTTGTTCAATAACTAAAGGTTACTTTCATATTATCTGTTACTTTTGAAGTTACTACACCTAATCATTTGATCCACAGCTTTGCAAGTGAGACATCAAGTGAGTCATTAGTCTCCAGCGTTTGCTATAAATACATACTCTTGTCAAGCTACATTGGTTTGAAGTGGTCATCTGAATTTGCATAAACAATAAGCCGCTGCTTCCATATATTTATTTGACAGTCAGAAACCAGGCACGTTTCCATTTCTCACATGTTTTAATTTTCTTCATCTAGTTTGCAAAGGGATGAAATCCTGGTTTAGAGTATCCAGTGAAGGATGTCTAAGCCAAGTGCTGCTCGGCTCTGAATGTAGTGAAAATTTTTGTTTTCACTGGCTAGAATAAGTGAGAAAATGGCAAGGATGCTTGTCTGAAGTTGCCTGTTTTAAAGCTTGGACAAGAGGAGCAGCTCAGACTCTGAACATAGAAAATGGGTAGTTCTCAGAAAGTATGGTCCAGGTATGATAGCCCAAAAAAAACTTGTTCGAAGCAAGAAAATTAAAAAGAATCTGTGAAATAATTATGTTGGTAACAACTGTAACTATAAAATCTCTTGCATTCCCGATGCTAAACAATTCCGTAGATATTTAACTCCAAACATAAACAATTTAATAGCTGAACAATTAATTTTCTAATTGAAAGAAATGTATCAATGCATATTTTGGATCTTATGCAAGTAGTCATGACAAGCGCACTAAAACAAAATATTTCTAAATTAAACCAACATAAAATATTTGAAAGATAAGAAAACACAGAAGAGCTTTGAATGGCAAATAGAATTCACACGCTTTTGTAGTGCATAATAGCTAAAGTGTGATTTGTTGCAAATAATTGATCTACGTACATATGCTGTAAAGTTCATAGCGTTCATGAATCTTTAATATCATTCAGCTCATTCCAATTCATTTTACTCCAGGTTATGGCGTAGGTTGTAGATTTGACTGAATTTATGAAAGTGTTTGCAATTGAATCCACAACTGAGTCCAATATTGCGCTTTATAAACATTTCTCGCAACAGCGCAGCCCCTTTTTTTTTTTTATGATAAAATATGAACTCTCTAAAAGACCTCATCCATATTTTTTCTTTTTTTTATCTTTCCTGCGGTCTCCGCTCGAGTCCTTCTCGGCCTGGTGTCTGTTTGTAATTGAGTCATTTTCTCCTCGGGCTCGCAGCTGTTTCAAGGTGACCTCCCGCTATTGTTTGGGCTTCTGTGTTTTTGTCGGTGTAATCACTGCATTTCACACAATGAAATGGGTCACATGTGGCAGTGGGACATCATTCCTCAACCCGGCATACATTGTTTCACAGTTGGAAATGTCAGCACACAGACAAGAGTGTAATGGATATTCCGCACGAATCCTCCTCCTTATGTTTCTCCGTCTTGGACGGATTCTCTGTGTGATTGGGAGCTATTAATACTCAGTTGGTGTATCTCCTCTTCCTCCACTTCCTCCTCTTCTTAGTCCTTTCCAATTCAACCTGACACAAAAAACCTCCGTTTATTTAAAGAGCCAATGTCTATCGATCGGAGCATCTGTGTAAAATTTCAGTGTTGGATTAAAATATTTTAGAATAAATGAACGACATAGCACAATAAAAAGTTACTTTTTTGTGAACCTAAAATCATTTCATTTGTGAACCGGTAGCTCACAGAATTTCCCGACACATTGTGTTTGACACCTCCCAGTCAATCCTTTGTCTCCAGTGTCAGTTCAGTCTTTCTAATATGATGTCTTAAAACTTAACGATGACATATTATTGAAGAAGTGGAAGCCTTTTTCCCGGGAGATCCACATCAGAGTGAGTCACGCTCATACGGGATCTAACAAAGCCTTTAGATCAAGCTGTGAAGATTGGCATGCACTTACAAAATGAGATGGAAATCAGATGTATGACGCAAACCCTGCTGTCATTCATTGCTGTTTTTTTGTTTTGTTTTGTTTGAATACAGGAAATTTGATTTTTTTTTTTTTGGAGTAACACTGTTTTGATCAAAGCCATATACTGCACATCATACACATTTTTAAAGATCTTTCAACTTCCTCTTACACACAGATCAGTTTCTCAAACTGTGTTTTCTTCCCCTACCGGTTAATAAAATGAAATTACTCCTTTGAGATCTCTGTGCTTTCATTCGAAAGCAATGCAAAAAGGATTCAAATGTTCCCTAAGTGTTAAATAGTGGGAGAATACAGCTCTTGTTTAATGCTTTGCTTGTGTGATTAATTGGTCAGTAGGTGTTCCAGACGGCACACTGGCTCTGATAAGAAATAAAAATATTCAGCCATCCAATACACACTGCTGAAAAACAATGTAGTTCAATTCTCGAGTCGACCTCATTTATAGAGCACTTAAAAAAATAAAAAATAACTGCAGCTGTAACGGAGTGCTGTCGTTCATAACAACATAAAACAAAATCAATTTGATTTACAATTATAAATAACTATTCTTTTCTAATTAAAACTATATAAATAGTTATAAATTAATTCATCTGTGTCTTTGACCAAAAGGTCACATTTTCTGGGTCTAGTCTATTGCATGGGTGGAATTTTTAACCTTTTCGTAGCGGGCACAGTTAAAAATGGGTGTTTGCGCCGTTGTGGGTGTGAACACAGCCGACTTAAATCCGGCCAATCGAAGATGCTCATTCGACACAGTTGACGTATTGGCTGTAATGTGCTTACTTCAGTAATTGGACCTGATTCTTTTTTTTTGTGGACTTGTTGATGCACGGTTAGGATAATCTATTGATCAGGGGTGTCAAACTCATTTTTGTCGCGGGTTGCATCGTAGTCATGCATTCCTTCGGAGGCCTATTATCACTGTCAATGCCTTATATTGTATAAAGTATCGGGTACACAACAAACTGACGAATAAATAGTTTGGAAATCAGAGAGTAGTAAAAACTGTTTAAATATGAATAAAAAAATGAACATCAATAAATAAATATTTAAATGAACATTTCTAGCTATTTTCCTATTTATATTTATTATATAGTTTTATATTTTTTATAATTTGTAATTTTAGCATTGACACAATGCACAATTTGTCTTTGCGGGCCACAAAAAAAGATTTGGCCGGCCCTATCTGGCCCCGGGCCTCGAGTTTGACACCTATGCTATAGATGCTAGATACATCTTCATTGCTTGAACAACGTGGGCCAGATGATGAGAAAATTCCTGATTGCAGGTCCCTCCAGAGAGCAAGAGAGGTGTGTGAACAGCAGACGGGTGCAAGTGATCCGCCAGCAGAGTGTTTGGGACCCTCATGTGCCTAGTGCTGCTGTCAGAGCTGTGTTTTACATGCATTAAGGATGAGAGGCACTTGTCTCGCTCTCACTCGTTCTGCTAACTTCATCGTCCTCCCCTACTCTTCTTTGGTCTTGTGACTGATTTGGCTCATTAAGATCAGGAGAAAGAGAATTAATTACTGTCATTAAGTGAGCCGTGCTGCTCTCCTCTCCCAGGCGCTCCAGTGGCAGGGCAGTGGAGTGTGAACAGCTGGAAGGGCGATGAGGATCGAATGTACGAGACAGAAGGAAGAGATGCAGAAAACCAGTTTGGCATGAGGAAAGGATTGCTGGAGAAGAAGGGAAAGGGCCCTTAAAAGAAACCAGTGCACTATCCCACATTGATAAAGCAAATAAAATGGAGATTGAAGACAAAAGTCAGACTGTAAAATGGAGGCCGGATGCCAAAGGGAGAAACAAAACGAAGCAGGGCAGTCATAGAGAGGAGGGGACTTGAGCCGGGGTTTTTGTTTTTTGGATGGGCTGCATGCTAATGTGCCTGAGCGTATTGTTCAGCTCAGGGATCTGGAAAAATATTCTAATCCAGGTCATGGGGAGGAGAGAGAGAGAGAGAGATGGAGGCAGTGTATAAAAGAGGAAGAGGTCAGAGACATTAAGAGACAAGAATGCAAGGAGGAGCAAGAAAAAGAACATTATCACCCTGTATAATGACCGCCATGGTTTTAGTTTCCACTCTGCCATTCCTCTGTATACATTACAATACATATATGGGTGATAAATGTGTTTGTTGGAAATGTCAGCTGCAAAAGAATACCGATACTCCCCCCCCCCCCCCCCAAGTCCCCTGCTGCAGCCCACACTATTGTGTGTGTGTGTGTTTTTTTACTCTCGAGGAAGATGCTTGAATCCAGAGGCTCCGGGGCAGAGCCACTTGAGAACATCCCCTGCAATTCAATTGACCCGCTTTACTGATGGTGGCTCTCTCCATTGCTTCAAATGAGATTTCATTTTGTGCCCATCATTTGTGTTTTCTTTCACAGACACTTGATGATTTTATTGGGGGGGGGGGGTGCTCTGTTGGTATTAGTATTTTGTTTGGATGCTTTCTCATCATAAAGTACGTACCGTAAATTTCGGACTATAAGCCGCGAAATCTTTTGCAAATTTTGAACTGGGAGTCACGAGTTTTAGTTGGTGCGATTTATAGTCTGGTGCGTTTTATAGTCCAAAAATTACGGTAATTAGTCAAATAATCCGTTTCTACCATAGTCAAATTGACTGAAAAAAAAAGCTCAAGGAGAAATAAAACTGATATATATATATATATATATATATATATATATATATATATATATAATATACAGTACAGCATATATGTTTATTCAATCGGTCTGCTCTATCCATTACGCTACAGTCAGTTTCCATGAATCATTTAAAATATCAAGCAATACTTTCTTCAAACATTGACTCGGCACTGAATTGCAAATGTCAAGATTCCTCCCGTTCAACGCCTGCACTTTCCCCACTGTTCTTTCATTTTTGTGAGTTCCCAAAAAAAAGAAAGATATTTGGCTTTCATAACTCACAAGCACTCAGTACACACCGCGGATCGCCTCAACCAGATCAGATGTAAAATGAAAAAGAGACAGAAGTGGAAAACTTGAGAAGCAACAGGAGAAAACAAGTGAGAAGAAAACTCCATAGAGAAAAGAAAAATGATCCCAGGAACCTCAAAAGGAGATCTGAGACACTCATGTCAATGCTCCTAAAACATAAAATGGTGCTCTGAGGTATATGTAAATGCAAAAAAAAATTTTCTACGCACTGTTGTTTGAGCTCAACAGCTGTTTCAATGTCACTGAGCTGTGATTGGTTGTTAATTGAGCTTTGAGCCCGTATATGTAAAATCATAAAATGATCAAATTACAATAATAATCATCGTCATCAAAATAGTTATAATAATAATCTCTTAGTTGGCACGCTTAATCTGACAGGCCTCATGACGGAGCTTCATCAAAATCTTTTATTGCTTGCACGTCAGCGCTGTTAAAAAGCAAAAGATTAATCACGGAAGAGCCTATTAGGTCTCTACAAGATTGTATAAATCGTCTTTGGCACGTGTAGATCACATGGGTAATGAACTCAGTGGAAGAGTCAATAGGAAACCAATGGAGCATGGCGACTGAATAAAAATAAGAATGCGATAAGAATCACAAAATAAGCTTGTTTACTACTTGAATTGTGTTTTCCTACTTTTCCCTTCATGTTTACTCATATTTACCAGAAAGCCCTAAAATATGACAGGAAGATTCTAGACGCAAAAGAAAAAATCATTATTGTTGCCGTGGGGGCTGATATTAAATGAAATTTCAAATCGCCATAGTATTCACATTAACAGTATTGATCAATTTTGTACCCAGATATAATTGTCTGGTGTTGCTTCAAGCAATCGATGTTGCGAAAAGCGTGATATACTGACAAGCGCCGAGTGTATTGGGACTTCCCATAGCACATCATTTAATATATTGAGTTGTGAACGCTAAAACCTTTTCGGAAAAAAGCCAATCTTTGCTGACTAAATTGAAAATGTAAATCCAGCAACCGATGTATGATTTTCAACCCACTTCAAGTTTGTGCAAGAACTCCAACATTTGATTTGTTCATCAATTCACAACGTTAAAATGATATGATGTAGTCACAGCAACCCATAATCCCTGACCAATCTTAAACCTCCTTTTGGAGCTCCTTTTGGATCTTGAGTGTCTCCAAGTCCTGATTTTCATTCCCACTTCCAATTCCAAAAAGTGTCTTTGAAGAATTTTCCCATGTCTTCTCTTGTCAAATGCGAGGCGAGAAGAAAAAAAAAAAAAGGAATCTGTTTTAACCATCTAGCTCTAATGTTTACTGTCATGAATGACGTGCAAGAAAATGCAAATTGCTTCCCCCGTGTGTAATCTTTTATACATTTACAGGAAACAAATTACAACAAATTTTATTAGGCCTTGAATCTGTGAAGAACAAAAACTTTTGCCATCTCCCTCATCGCCACCAGCATCCAAACGAAGCGAGCTTCCACTTGTCTCCCCTGCAGCAAAAAAAAAAAAAAAAAAAAAAAAAAAAAGTAGCTACGCTCTTAGCTGCTGTGAAGAAAGAACGGCACTGTAAAACCTTTTGTCGATTCTATTGAAGTACTAAATGCATTCACTCTCTTTTGTGAGCAGGGGGAGGACAAATACAAACAAATGAACAAACACAGCAGACTGTGTTCAACTATTAAGTGAAGAAATGATGGCAGACTTCCATTAGAGCAGCACACACAGTAAATACTCTTCCTTCCCTCTTGTCTATTAATGAACGACATGAATTATAGAAAGATAGTGACGGCCTGTAGCTTTCAGTACATTACCCACCTGCTTTTCTTCCATGAGCATTAACTAGCTCTAATCTACTCCGATTTATCAGAAGCAAAGTCCGTGTCATTAAAGCAAAAAAAAAAAAAAAAAACATATTTGCCTCAAGGAATTGTGACTCAAATCATGCGGAATGAGTCACACTCGCAAAAACCAAAATGGCATTTTCACAGAAACCCGTTGACATATTAATTGCGGCACGCACTGAAGCCCTTCACGTGTCCTTTGGTTTGCTTGAATGTTTTCTCTGTAATGCTGTTTTTAATACGTTCCGTGTTTTCAATTTGTATATTTAAAAAAAGAATCAGATTGCAGCCATCTTTACCCCCATGTCGTCAATGTGTTTATCTTTCAAGGGCAGCTGGTAGGTTGGGCAGTGGGATGGAACAAGTGACTTTGTGATTGCCCAGTTCCTCTCTTTGGCACGCCTTCAAAGAGATGATTAGACCTTGCCTCTGATACTGACACAGTGGCTACCAGAAAGTCTCAATCTATAGCCTACTATTTTGTTCACAGCAGCTAAAGCAGTACTATTAAAATACGTCTTTTTGAAGGAACCTAAAATTTCCAGAAAATCATGTCACCACAGAGTGTACCTGTGATGATAAAGTGGAGAAATTTGAGATTTTCTACTGTAGATAATGGGAAATTAAACTTAACATGTCTACAGCTCTTCTGAGCAGCAGTGTCGCTGTCCGTGGTGCTGAAACGACTTGGATTGCTATTTTCTCTGCAGTGCTGGACTTTTTTTTTTTTTCCATGTTGAAATTACACGACATTGATTGCTTATTGTAGATGGAAATACGGAAATACTTTTTATTTCTAGGTTGACGTAAAATATTTATTTGGAATTTGGAATCTCAGCTATATTCTATGTAATTTGGGTGGGTAAATAATTCACCAAATTAGCTGGAAAATAAATCAAGTCTAAATAATAAATACATTTTATTTAAAAAAAAAAATTACATTTATTTTTTTAATTTCGCGGAAAACCTGCAATACTGCCACAAACCACTACAAGGCCGCGGACCACCGGTTGACAATCACTGGTTTTAGGAAAGTTCCAGAATACAGGTCCTGTGAAAAAGAGTTTCTGAGCTGGAGGCTTGAATTCCTCAATCATTTGAGTTCACTCCATTTCCCGAGACTTGCTCAAGGACACTTCGACACATCAATTAGAGGCATTGCGGATTAAAGTTAAAATGCTTTTGATGTGAATATGAGGATGAAATGGTTTTCTTGACTTAAACTGTGTCTACTGTTGGGAGAATATGCCGCGAGGCAGCCTTCCTTTTCCCTTTTTTTTTCCAGGCTTTTATTTATGTTGTGGTTGCAGGGAAACTAAACTTGGGCGTGACTGTCACTTCCGCCGTGACATGTAATGAGGCAATATAATTCACAAAGCACGTTGCAACCGTAAAGCGGCTTTGAGACTTCACATCCATCAATAGTGCTTATGTTGCTTATATTCCACATAAATAAATCAAGAATAAATTTGACATAATGGCCAGAATCTATCAATTATTATTCCCATCAGGAATATTTCTTTGCCCTTTCAGGTTCCCCTTTCCAAATCATCTTGCTGGGTTTAAAAATACAATAAATAGCCAGAGGCTGTGGTGGTACTTTATTTCCACAATCTCTTCCGTCCATTCCTTCCGAGTGGTGGTTTACTATCTGTAGTATCCGGGACTTAAAATAACCTGGTTGCATAGTGACTCCGATGCAGTGTGGGTTGACTGATTTTTATGAGCGCCATGATGGGTTGACGTGGCATAATCCTCTTTGGTTGATCTCCCTTCGCCCATCTGTTCTATCGCCTTTCTCGCCCCTCTTCTTATCATCGCTCAAGCTCCTGATGGTACAGATAAATCTGCGAAGATGCAACTTTGAGCAAAAACTCCAAATTGTCATGCTGAATTGGGGTAGTCGTGTTTTTGCAAAGTGGTAAAAGGTCAACAGAGCACAATTCATTCCCCTCCATGCCAAAACATCTTAAAATAGACTTTGTCTCTGTGTGGTTGTTAGAAAGATTTCCACTCGCTTCTACACAGGAATAACATTGTTTTGTTCTCTCTGGATAATCCTATCTTACTTCTGAACACCAGCGTGAAGCAGTCAGAATAATCAATGCAGAAGGAACACTGTAATTTCTCTGACAAGCCAAACATGAGCTCTCTTGCCAAAGATTTCCACACCTGAAATGTTGCTTCTTCTGAAAGCATATTAAATGTAACTTGGAGATACAGCATTTGCAAAAAAAAAAAAAAAGGCAATCTGCACAGATTTAAGCTATGCACCAAACTTGCACTAGTCACGACCCAAAAAGAAAGAAAAAAAAACTTTAATGAAGGCATAACGAAAAAGCGATTTTTCCATGCCAACTTGACTGACTCATCTGAAATTTCGTGTGGAAAGATGTGAACAGTCTGCACTGCTTAACTCTGCGGAGGCGGCTTTGATTCAGTTTCGGTAATTTTGCAAATGCATCCTGAGAGAGGGAGGGTTGCACCACTGAGGGAGTGGTCACAATAGGCCGGCGCTAGACTCTTAACATAGCAGAAATTGAAAAATAAACCTAATTTTCTTTTTTTTGACACAATACAGTGTTTCCCATTCCTTTATATTGATGGATATTCTTCGATATGACGACACACGCTAACTGGATTCGACTTGCTATGTACGTGTTAGCAAAAGCCTCTGATGGAACTTTTGCATCACACTGTTCACACACTATATCATCACCGGCACACCTTTGATGTTTCCTCAGGCAATTTAGTCTCATCTGTCTCCCCCCCTAATCTTTTTCCTTTCCTCTTGCTTTTATCTTTCCTCTGTCTTCATCTCTCTTTCTTTTAGTCTCCCTTCTAATCATTTTCACAATGCAACCCCCCTGCCCCCCTTGGTCTCCACGCTATAGCAGTGGGTGTACTAAGCAGGGATTAGGCGTGATTGAAGTGCTGACGTGAGGCTTCTTCTGCCGAGGCCTCTTATCCTCTGCCGTCCCCTTGAGAGACTTCTCATTGCTGGGCTTCACCAGCAGTTTTGGACCCGGTTCCTCCAACGACTCCCCATGGAAATAGCCTCTCTTCATGCCTCTATGCCTTATCCCCTATAGCTTTTGAGCTTCTTGCCTGATAGATGTGTGGCTTGACCCTGATGCAGCTAGCCAGTAAGCAGTCCAGCTTTTTTAAAAAAAAAAAATTTTCTTCCTACTATTTTATATCAAAGCCCAAGACTTCACCGACTTCCCTAGGTGACACTTAACAAAAGGGCGTCTCAGGCTATTCCAACTTGGCTTCCTGATTTAACACGGAGCACATCATTCAAATATAATGAGCTTAATTGGAGCACTTAGCTCGCCCTCGAAGGTGTTCAATTGCAACAGTAGAGTTTAAAGGGGGTTGTAGTTCACCGTCATTGTCACGCTGTGATCTCCCCTGCAAGGTCACGACGCTTTCCTTTTATGTCGAGCACGCCTACAACATCGCATAGCGGTAGAAGCGCATACAAATGAAGACGCGAGTGGAATGTGGGTTGCGCTAGTCGCTTTGCACGGCCTAATTCTTAATTACATTCGTCTCCCATACTCTGCCGAGCTGACGGGGATTAACACATAAATGAGTGAGGAATGTGCGCTGTGGCGTGCACGTGGCATATTGTACGCTTTGTTCAAGCCTCCTTCACCTGACTTCTGCAATTGAGTTAGTCTTTGAAGTGAAGTAGTAAAAAAAAATAAAAAAGGGGAGCAGGAGAATAAAAATGATTATATGCAGAATGTAGCGATGGCCTCTGGGGCTAAGACTGAGAATATTCATGACACTGCTTGTTTCAAAGTTTGTTGATTTTAGCCGCTATTTGATTTTTTCCTCTTTGCTTTTCTTTCCCTGTTTCTGCACTTAGACTCGAATAACATTTACGTCTTCTGTACACACCTCGGAGGAAATTTGCATCATTTTTAAAATTCGGATTCTAAAGAAAAACCTTATTGCTCACCATTCACATCATAATTCTGGAGGCCTACATGTTAGCATTTTTACAAGTCCTACAAAGTAGGGCTTTCAAATAGGTAAAAAAATTTAGGGATGTTTGACTCCCCTTTAAATCAAACCGATTCCAGTGCGAGTTCTTGAGTAGTCACCGATACCAAGAACCGATAACACTACTTTCAATACCACCCAAAAATGACAGATGTTTTTAATTTGTTGACACCTTTATATCCCAATGTATCAATTTCCTTAGAATTACAGAAAATTAAAGGAAATATTCGATTCTAAGCACCATGAGTATCAATATCATCCACTGATACCCGGTATCTGTACTTGCCCACTATTTCACATTCTGGAACATTTTGGGGGGACTGAGCAGTGAAGTGGGTGGTCAGTAACAGAGGATAATGGCAATGTATTTTCTCTGAAATCGAAAACAAGCCCTTTCTTTGCCAATGGCTCCTATTACACATTAATGGCCCATAAATTGGATCAGAAAGTTCTACAAAAGAGCTTTTTTTTTTTTTTTTATTAAAAAAAACTCACATTGGCTTAGAAGAGTATACACACACACACACAAAGTCAACGTTTGCTTACGAGGTCGTCCTTTGTGACTCACCGCTTTATGTATTTTAGCTTTCCGTGTTTTCTTTCTGCTTTGCGTGTCATGTAAAGTGCAAAAATACTAGCCAAGTCAATGTCTGGAATTTTATTTAATGGACGATCGATTACTTGGTGAGGTCATCCTTCGTGTGGTTTGTGAGAATGCGTATCTGTAGTTACTCACCAGTCAAAAGCACAGATTTCAAAATTGGCCTTTCACGGCACTACTTTTTTTTTTTTTGAATTTATATAATTTCCTAGTCATTTCACTGTCTTTTTGTTTGGCTATTTCTTTCCAACCTTTCTGTATTTAATTTTAGATCGCCCTATTGCTGCTCTCCTCCATGTAAATGATCTCTTGGTTGTTTCACTGCCAGGTACATGATGGAATCTGGCGTGTAGTTTTTCAATCAACCCTTGTGGCAAACACGAAATAAATATTATATCCGATGGGATGGGAGAACCTAGCAAACATTTTTTTTGTCGTAATCATTTATCATTAAATATTTAGCCCATTGTTTTGTGTAATTGCAAGAGGAGGTATTCAAGAATCTGTAAGACTTAATCACGAGCTCAGAAGAGACGCGCACGCTAAGAAGTGAAGTTCCCCGACTCGTCATCTTATTTGAGGCCTGAGATTATATTGTCTCTTTTCATTTTGTTTTCCTTCTAGTCTCACTCCTCCACACAATCACCGTTTCAGTCTGCTGGTGTATCCCTTCATCTCCAGGGTGTTATTGAAGAGACCCATTTGGCTCTCCAGACTAATAACCATTGCAGAGATTGAAAGGGGATAATGTTATTGACTTAGATGCATACTGAGTGTGCGTGTGTGCTTGGGAAATATTTTCACGAGGATGTCATATACACGCCGCATTGCTTCCATGTACATGCTAATGTTTCAATTTGAAGTGTGTGAGCAATTGCTGTGTATTTAGGTTCTACTTTAAAAAAAAAAAAATGCACCTCTGGATATTAATTCAACCAGACTGTATGTATGTGTGTTATTAGTCTGCTTAAAAAGAAAACCATTTTTCTTCTCTGTTTGCAATCAACAAAGGTTAAAAAGAGAAAGCTAAAAAAAAACAATGAGAATAATCCATCTTTCTTTTTATCTCTTGAAGGAGCGCATCCATCCAAAGGCCGGGATACACACACACACACATACACGGTTGCATGAACAGAGCGGGAGATGCATATTGTTTTGGCTACAGGCTACAACTGGTTCTAACTGGATTTAAAGCAACATCACCCCCCCCCCCCCCACCCCCCACCCTTTAGATTAAAAAAAACGGCGTTAATGCTTCCCCGAGTCATCTACATGCGACCCCAGTTTCTTAATGTTCCATGTTAAGTGCATTTTAAGTATCTTATAGTGCAATATAATTTTCATCTCAAAATGGATATTAATGTAAGTCATCCCCCTTTTTAAATTTTTAAACATGCTCAATGTGACTGGCTATTCCGGCAAGGTCAAAGGTCAATGTTGAGGAAGGTGTTTGGTCGTTAACCCTCGTTTGGCACCCAGCTCGTCTGGATTATATTACCGTAAAGGGCTTTTTCACGATGAGTCATGTTTATTTCATTGTCCCTTTTTTTTTTTTTTTTTTTTAATGACTCTGCTGTTCCCCTTTTAACCTGTCACGCGCCGAGCAAGCTGCTGAATGTTCTGGCAGTACACAGGAGAGTATAGAGATAATAAATATTACATGGACTCTGCTTTGACCAGCTAGGTGTGCTAATCTGTGCAAAGGGATGGAGAAACTCCCGGAAGCTCCCGTCCTCAATTTCACCTCCATGAAAGTGCATGATCGCACTGCATTCAATTAACTAGCCTTTTTTTTTTTTTTTTTTTAGCAAACCTGGACTTTGAAACAGCCTTTGAGTAATAATGAAAATGCTAGCATGACGCTTTCTGCTCCGTGCCTCCATCCAGCAGGCAGAGTGTGTGTTGACAGAGAAGGATGTGGTGAGGTGGAGGCACGGCCAGGCTTCTGACAAGAGAGATAATAGCCAATAAGGAGTTGCCACTCGAGATGATTGACGGGCTCCTGGGATGGCCCCCACCTGCCTGTTTCTTTATGGATGCAAACATATACTGTTGCATTCAAATCTCCTGGTGATAAAGAGCATAGAAGCTACCTCGATACTATTCTCTCCGCACGATTGCCTTAGTTGATGGGATTGAACTTGCAGGCACCTGCCCCTGTTTTTCACACAACCTTCCTCGGTTGACTTCAGCCATTTACTGTCACTCTGAACTTCATCACTCATGCGACACCATCAGCAGCAAATAAGGAGTCTTGGTGACTGACACACACGTGTGTGTTTGTGTGGGTACGTGTGAGCTTCATGTAAAAACCCTTGAACCATCCAGCTCAGACACAAATGCGCATAAAAAAAAAAAAGGCTATTCCGTTCATTCAATAACTGTTATTATTTTTTTAATTGGCATTGGCCTAGTTCTTGTTGGTCAGTCCACCAGTACGTCATTGAACCTTGTCTTGACATCCCGCATCATCCATGATGCTCCAAATTCATTTGACACGGTTTGGCTAGTCACCGAGCTTCAAGATCTCCGCTTGCCTGGTTAGCATTTCATGTTCACAAGCAGCTAATTACGGAGTAGTGCGGCGACACATAAAATGATAATTAAATCCCAATATGGGGTCGTTTTGAATGCATGATGTTGGATTGAATGTTATTAAGGGAGTCAACAAATAGCGTGCAGTGCTAGCTTTGGATCTTTCCCTGTAAAACTGCAGGAAGCTGATATTTGCTGTGTTGGATTTCAACTCAAATTAACATTTAATCTCTTTGGGAGCAGTTTTATTTGGCCTTGTCCTTTTTTGCTTTCAGTTTACTTTGTCGGTTTGTCAGCAATATACTAATTTTGACTATGCTAGAAAAAATATTTTACGGATTATTCGAGTAATTACCGTAATTTTTGGACTATAAACCGCACCAGCTAAAACTCATGATTGTCCGGACTACAAGGCGCACCTAAAAACCTAAAATTTTCTCAAAAGCCGACAGTGCACCTCATAGTCCGGTGCGCCTTATATATGGACCAAATTCCTAAATTTAAACTTGCCCAAAGCATTGTCATGAAATCAATCATAAGTGGCCCGCTGAAGACTATGAATCATGAATCAAAAAGATTATGGATCATTATTTTGTGATTATAAAGTAATTTATTGCATCTGAAGTTGAAATAAAAAAGATAAAATGTAAAATGATTTGATTTGGAAATCTGACATGATGCATTAATGGTGTGCTTTATAGTCCGGTGTGCTTTATAGTCCGAAATATACGGTATTTATTTTTTTACACTAATTTCACAGATAAGATTACTAATGCCCAGCAGAGTGGCTATAGTGGTTGTCTGTCTGTCTGCACCTTAATCGTTACCCAAACAAAGACAAGAGGCCCAGTTTTGCTATTCGGTGATAATCTTAGATGTTGTACGAGAACCTTCTGCATTGACCTCACTGTCAGTGAAGTCACGCTGAACAGAGTCACTTTAAGGGCGGAAGAGAGCGAGAGATGATAATGACCGAGCTAATTGCTTCCACTGGATTTTGAAATCGAACCCCAACCCCAAGTGAATGCGCTATACTGCTCCCAAATGGAATATTGATGTCTGTGGCGAAAATAAGGGAAAATGACCCCCCCGCCCGTATATGATCAATGTAAAACGCACAGATTTGAGCAGAACATGTCTCAACAGCCAATACATTTCCCTTTTATGGATCCGTATACACTTACATCTAGTTTAATATTGCTGAGGTGCACAAATATTTTATTATAGCCACTTGCCATGTATTATTCATAGCACCCGTATTCATTAATGGCAACTTTGAAATGATATCATTATGAAGCTATGGAGAATTGTAGAAATTATGGATTAAGATTAAGTAATGAGGTAAAAATTGGTAAAATAATTCTTGGCCTGTTGTGTTTATACTCCTTAACATTTACTTTAATTGATTTTAAAGACATATTTTAAGATACAGTAGTGGATTTGCAGTATAAATGAATTTGATTTATAACCACAACTGAAAAGCAATTTTTTTTTCCCCCCATACAGCCGCATTTGCTATATTACGTTTGTGCAGCGCTGTATATGATTAAGTGGGTGTCTGTGATTTATTCAATTAGATGGTGGTAATTAGTAAAGATAAAGGTTTTAATCTTACTCTCCGAATCCCACTGCGTTGTGTATCCAATGTTGCAATAATGGCTTTTATTTATTCCCTTGGCAAAGGCAAGAGAGTTTTCATCAGGCCTTTTGTTGCCTCTCATATTTCCTCGCTACACTGAAAGGCTTGGAGATGCCAAGAGAATGATTTATAGTGACCGGAATCCACACCTCGTCATCCCGTAACCTTGGTCAACTTTCTTTCGGGGCTGTATTTTCTTTCCAAATTCTTAGCGTGAGATTTTCTCAGCTTTACACAAATGTTCATCCATGTTTGCGTGTAGTCTGTTCCAAACCAAAGAAACTGAAGCTTTTTTTTCTAGCTGTCTTCCGTTGTGTTTGCTCTCTCCTTGTCATCTATCTTTTTTTTCTTCTCCTTTTATATCGTGGCCTTCGTGACTTCTCTGTGAGTGTACACAATAGAGAATAGAACATTCAGGAAATGTTGCACCTCAGTGGATTCTTCTGTTTCTAGGTAATGATGGATATTTTTGATCCTACTGCTGTTTGCTTTCTCCAAGGAAGCAACATGGACATAATTCTTTTTGTTAGGCCAATCGTCTTAACTCCCATTGTTATAAATAACTAGGTCAGAACTTTGGTTTGACCTTCCAACAGCTCCCTCATTTCCTATCCTGACTTTCTCGTAATCTGAATAAAAAATGGGCGCAAGAAGCCACTTTGAAACATGGAAGTGATGTAAAACTGTCAAATTAAGCTTGTTGGGGATTCATGTTCACCATTAGATAGCAATGATTTTCCATCACAAGTAGTCTGTGTACGTGACATCTAGATCCTTAAAAGCGAACTGCGGAATTATCAAAAGTGTAATTATGCTGTTTACTTGATGCGACCTTTTCCACATGGCAAAGTAGTTCTCCGTTTTAATGAGGCTATTTCATCATTTAGTCAGAAGGGAACATGGATGTGTTTGTGAGATGGTTTGGATTTAGTGGTCATTCTGTTTTATTGGTTTGTGGATATGAATTGCAAATATTTTCATCAGACACCTTTCACCTCAAATCTTGAATTATGATGAACGAGAACATCAGGGGTGTCGAACTCCGTTTTTGTTGCGGGCAAAATTGTAGTCATAGTTTCCTTCGGAGGGCCATTATGACTCATTGCTTACACAATAAGCTACACAATAAACTGATGAATCATTTTGACATCAGAGACTCATAAAAACTGTTTTAAAAGATGACTGGTAATAAAAAATTGCAAGCAATATCTATTTTTTTAAAAGTGAAGACAATTTGTAATTTTAGTATTGCACAATTTGTCCTGGTAAAATGATGTGACGGGCCGTTTCTGGCCCCCGGGCCTCGAGTTTGACACCAATGACTTACATCCACTTTTTTTTGTTCTTGTCATTTTCAGCGAGGGAAGAAAATGTGGCTACCTTCCGGGGCTCTGAGTACTTCTGTTACGACCTGTCGCAGAACCCAATCCAGAGCAGCAGCGATGAGATCACGTTGTCCTTCAAGACGTGGCAGCGCAACGGCCTTTTGCTCCATACGGGGAAATCAGCAGACTATGTCAATCTGGCGCTTAAAGATGGCGCCGTTTCCCTCGTCATCAATCTGGGTTCCGGGGCCTTTGAGGCCATCGTGGAGCCCGTCAATGGAAAATTCAACGACAACGCCTGGCACGATATCAAAGTCACACGCAACCTGAGACAGGTAATCGGGGTCGGGGAGGAGTGGTGATGGATGGAGTTTGGCAACAGGTTGAATTATTTTTGGGAGAGGGTGGCTGGTGGGGGTTTTCAGATGAGCTGAGTGACAGAGCTGGTTTTAAAAATGTCACCATGTTCTTATCAGTTGTCATTGCATTGCCACAGTTCAGTGAGAAACGCCATCAAATTTCTTCACATGACCTTCTTTTAATTCATCGTTTGACTTCTGTTTGACTGAATCGTTGAAAGCAAAGCAGTTTTAATAGCTCTTAGTTTAGTCCAGTTGTTAATGCAAATATTTTCTTCTGTAATGTTTGCTAAAAGTAATGATTCACGTCCGATCAATTTCACAGTTGTGATCTTCTTGCTTTCAGCCGCATTTTATTTAAGATGGAAGATAGAGAAAAGGAAATGTTCGCCTTTGAGAAGTCCATTAATGCTGTATTTATAGTATGGTGCTTTTTTATTTTTTTGTCACGGTGCGTAAGTAGATTGGATCACAGGATCGTTTAGCTTAGATGCACTTTGTGGTTTGTTCGCATTAGGGCGGAGCAGTACTGTACAATTGGACATTATCATTTGAACGCCCCAATTTTCTTGCAATTCTAACTCCTTAGTAATTCTGATGGCACTAAAGGACTTGATTTACTAAGCTTTTATTGCATAATGGTGGAAGATTTTTTATTAGAGTAAAAATAAAAATATAATAAAACATTTCAATTAAAATAAAAAAAAAAAATAAATCTGAGTAAAAATAAAAAAATACATTTAAAAATAAATATATAAAAGAGTAAAAATAAAATAATGAACTGCTGTAGCCTGCAAAGGATTCATTTTATGGTTCCACTGTTGTATGAATCAATGCTGCTGAAAAGGCCTTACACAGGGCATACAAGTGTTGAGTTAGTGTTAGCTATGGCAGCCGGGGGTTTGTCAATAGTTGTGTCTGCAAGGCAAAGATGGCCTTCCAAACAGTACAAGTTCCTTAAGTGCTGATTTCCTGACATCTGCAGCAAACCGTAGCGCCACGGGTTAGTCGTGTAGATGAAGATGTAATTGCTCACAATGTAGTCTGCTCCTTTTTCGATTCTGCCCTTGCTTTTCACGATCATTTTCTTTCCCACTTTGAAAGCCGCTGTTAAATCCAGGGTGAACCAAAAAAAAACACTACAGGTTCTGTATGGATTTCCGCTATCCTGCAAAAATCATCAAATCCAAGATTTATTTTCAAGCTGCTGTTGCCTGTGCTTTCTGGCAGTGATTTTTAGGAAATGTGATTCGAAGCTGACCCTTTACATTCTACAAATCATGTAGTGTTTATTCACCGCGGCACTAACTCATCCATGATACAATTCATGTTTTACTAACCAATATCTAACTAATGTACTAACTATCATCCTAATTCTTCATCATTGGTTTTATTTGATTTCTGTCCATCCTTATTAACAACCTTTTTTGTTCACTATTCTTTTGATTTCCTTTCTTCCCCTTTTTTCTGGAAAGCAATCAGGCATTGGACACGCTATGGTAAACAAACTACATTGTCTGGTAGATATCATTCTTATTGTCTTTTTTTTGGGTTTGCCGTGTGTCCCCTCCCCCTCTCTTCTTTTATTCGTTCTTTATTTTTTTGAGTTCCATCCTAGACACTCTTATCAAAAAATGAGGAGATGGGTTTGTATTACCAGGCAATTCTTTCTTCACTTCTCAATTTCCTCCCTGACCTGCCAACAACCTTCTTATTTACCTCACAATTCCCCCATCCTGTTTTTTTTCACGTTAGCTTTTATTTATTTATTTATTTTTTAAACTCTTTTTTTTTTTTTTACATTTCTGCAGATTTCCAATAAATACAAAAAATTGACTATTTTGCCTTTTGCCGGGGCAATTTATTTTGTTCTTTTCTTTGTTCACACAAAAGTCCCCATTTTTTGTGAGGACTGTCGTCCAGAACTGACAGAAGCTTTCCACAATCCCAGCAAAGATGGTGACCTCAACACCGAGCCCTAAAAACCAGAAAACTACTTCAAACTGGAAACGCTGAAGTTTTATTGCGGGAGCTCTGACAGTTGTTTCCAACTCACTATGGCGCATGGCATGCCCAGACGTCATTCCACATCATAATCCATGCAACCCCAATTAACCACTAACACAATAATTCACTCACTCATTTTTCATTCAATCTCTTTCACCCATTTTGCCCCTCCCCTTGTGTGTTTTTGTAGCATGTTGGTGGTGAACGTTTGCGTCTTTTCTAACCCTTAACGCTTTACCCCTGGGTCCATAGACACAACATTTTAAAGAATATGCATACTGATCTAGGATTTTTGGCATTTGAGCTAAACCTGATCCGAGATCAGCAACTGCAATTCCGAGAAAAGATTTTGAATATGGGCCTTGGTCTTGAATGTGCATGAGAGTCGGCACCTCGTGTGGTCTGCTCAAGCTGTGTATGGTTACCATTCAATTACTCCCTTACATGTCCAGTTAAATGTGTCGAATCTTTTTTTTTTTTTAACAGTGGTGGCGTTGGTTTGCAAATTGACGTGGTGTGAAAAAGGTCCCCTTTTGTTTTGCATGTGTGTAGCGTCTGCAAGCGAGAGGAGCGTGCGGGAGAATTTTGTGTGTGTTAACCTTATACGTGTGTCTGCAATTACGAGACGAATCCCTAAACCCAAGACAAGTGTTCTCAATTTGTCCTTGGTTTGAACATTGTACTAACCCTCCCTCCCCAACCTAAAGTATCAAAACCAAACCTACGATTCATTTTCTTACCCCCATCAAAGATAAAGAAAATATGCCTCTGCCATATTTTCTTTACCTGTCCTGTGAATTCCTATGACTAAAAATCCATGACCCAAATCAAAACGCCGTCTGGTCCAAAAAAAAAAAAACGATCGGGGAGTCTACGAAAAATGGAGTGCAAAAAGTCCAAATGCAGACCAAGGAAGGAGATGTGTTTTTCAAAATGTGGCACGAGGTCCGATCCCAGATTGTAATGCTTCCGCATCGGCTATGTGCTACCCCCTCCTTAACAGGTGACAATATCCGTGGATGGGATCCTCACCACTACTGGCTACACCCAAGAAGACTACACCATGCTGGGTTCTGACGATTTCTTCTATGTGGGTGGGAGCCCCAGCACTGCCGACCTTCCTGGATCTCCAGTTAGCAACAATTTCATGGGCTGCCTCAAAGAGGTAGGAGAACAAACAAAACCAAGCCATGACTAATTCCGACCTTCAGTAGATATTTTAAATGTAATCAATACTACCGTATTGGCCCGAATATAAGACGACCCGGATTATAAGACGACGCCCTCTTTTTCAAGACTCAAGTTTGAAAAAAAGCCTTTGCCTAGACCCCAAATGTAAGACGACCCCACCTTTTTCAGTTTTATTTCAATGAAAAAAAAACTCGTCTTATATTCGGGCCAATACGGTATATGAAAGCCCAAAAAATAAGAAATATACAATTAAATTCTCTAATGAAATGTGCTGAGTTAGCTCAGGGAGTATGAAGCGTTCCCTAGTTTTGTACTTGAAAATAATTCATCATACTTGCTGTGAGACAATATATAAAAATTGCTCGTGTCACATGTAATTTGCCGCATCAGCTTGAGTGCGCGGCGAGAGCGTCTCCCGACGGGCAACGATATGAAACAAATGAAGTAGCTGCTGATGAAGATCTCTCAATTTTTTTTGTTGTGTTTTGGGACATAGCAGAATGTGGTTTTACAAACGCATATTTAAATCGAGCTAAACTATAGCAGACACATTAGCCTAACGCAGATTATGGGATGTCATATGAGCCAGGGAATCATTTAACCATCTTTTTATTGCAGTCAGTTAGTCCTTCTTTCACATCATCGTTTGTGGCTGACGTATATTACAGCAATAAGATGAGAAAGTCACCTTGTCTGGATCGTTTTGTTTTGTGTTTCCGCTGAGCGGCTTTAGGTGCTGTTCTCCACTCAAGTCTGTTTGCCTTTGACACAAATGTGTGAACGCTTCCAAATATACCTGCGTGTTTAGGGCTAAATTTGACACTGAAGAAAGAAAACTACCATGATTGTCAGACATAAACACCCAAAAGCCACTAATAGCGTGTTGTGATGATATCCAGAATCATCCAGTCCTAATTTCAAAGACAAGGGCAGATGTCCGTTTAGAAAAGGAACTTGCGTGTGCATATGTAGCCGCAACATTTTGAGAGTGAGTGTGACCCAGCGATGCCTTGGCCCTTGAGAGTGTGACACGCTTGGACAGGATCATGGAGGTGATTCACCATTTGGCCTGACAGTGGTAGTACTTTGTGGCCCTCATACATTGCAGCCATGAAGCCATCTGCTAACCTGGATGATGCAAATGACTCCAGATTGATTAGAACACCAAATACTATTACCGTATTTTCCGGACTATAAGGCGCACCGGACTATAAGGCGCACCTTCAATGAATGGCCCATTTTAAAACTTTGCCCATATATAAGACGCACCGGACTATAAGGCGCACCATTAATGCAATCACAATATAATAACTTGAAATAGTGAAAACAATAACAATATATCAATAATGTTTTATTGTTGTTATTGTCGTATGAATAAGAAGGGTGATATTGGTGTTTGTGACTGCAATAAACAGGCCAGGTTGCATCATGTCAGATTTTGAATCCAAAGCATATCATTCTCCAATTTATCTTTTTTATTTCAACTTCAGACATAACAAATTACTTTATAATCACAAAATAATGATCCATAGTCTTTTTGATTCATGATTCGTAGTCTTCAGCGGGCCACTTATGATTGAGTTTATGACACAATGCTTCGGGCCAGTTTAAATTTAGAATTTGGTCCATATATAATGCGCACCAGACCATAAAGCGCTCTGTTTGAGGTTTTTAGGTGCACCTTATAGTCAGGAAAATACGGCAATTCTCTTTACATTTGTTTTCCTCATCTCTCTTCCTGTTCAATCTCTCTGGATAATAAGTGAGCAATTTACCGTTTAGATCACAGAGGGTGTGTCTATTGATCTCCCCAACGCGAGAACATAAATTCCATCCCTTTGAAACAGCCAAACATTGATGTTGACATGTTTTGCTGCAGTATGTGAATACCTTATTTTCCTCTGTCTACCAACGAGAGATAGTGTGCTGCTTTCACAACCCCCCCTTTGTGTTCAGACAGCACTGCATGCATCTGCCCCTTTAGGCTACAGGGGATGTCATCCATACACAATACTCACACAGGCTCCGCCCACTGCTCTCCATCCGCCACGTGAAAGGAAGGCCAGTGGGCAGTCAGCCTGATGTTTGCAAGAAGCATGCTGTCAGCGCCTTGCGCAAGCTCTTGCCTTTCCCGCACGCCATTCAAGCCATCCTTGGGGTGTCTCGGGGCACCCGTCGATGGTTCCAGAGCCGTGGAGTGGCAACTTGTGGGGGTGGCAGGAGCATGCGCTGTCATCAGGCATCAAGGAGAAGGACTTGAGAGCAGGACGAGGATGAATGTGAGGATAGAAGGGATTGAAATTCAAGTGGCGTATAGAATAAAAAACATATAGTCAAGGTCTGATACGGGGAAGTTGACTTAAGCAGGAAGGGCAAGAATGAATAAGAGTGAGGAGAAAGGAGGGGAAGACTATTTGAAAGGAACACGTTTGTTTGGGTTAGTCATCACATTTTGCACATTTTCCCCTTCAGATACAAATGCAAATGTAACCCTGTCCTTCTTTTTTTTTTTTTTAATTTCTGGAGGGCCAAACAGAGGTTGATGTGAATGTCTGACTTGACCTCACCCTCTTTTAAGATATTCATGTTCTTCCTATTAACCAATTAATTAGACCTGCTCATTGACACTGCACCTTTATAATAGCCTGAATATTTTTTACAAAATTTTTGAAACTAATGGTGTCAAACATACGGCCCGTGGGCCCGATCAGCCCCGTGACCTGGTTAAATCCGGCCCGTGAGATGATTTGAAGTTAACTACAAATTTAGAGTCTAAATATTGATTTGAAATTAGTCGAAGGAAATTCTACTACTACCACTACCAGCAGTGTTTGAGTTGCAGTCTTCCTAAACTAATTTAGGAAATGGCACAATTCCCAGCATGTGACTAATGAGTTTGCTGTACATACGGACCCTTTAAGTGGTCTTTTCTCGATGTGCATGTTAATTCAAAGGGTTAGAATCCTCTTGTTTCTTCATTAAAATTGGTGCTACATCAGCATCTGTCAGCAGCTGCAGTTTGGGGCCTGAGAGGACATGAAGTAGATGAGGGAGAGATTCTAAATGTGGATAGACCAGTGTGTGTGCTTGATCTAGCCCTCCCCCTCCTCCCCTTCCCTGGCCCAATCAATACGCCATCCTGGAGCTGAGATGGGACATCTTGGCTTTATGGAGTCATTACACTTCCCTGCATTATGAATGGGCTCCAGAAGATCAGTGATAGGTCAAAGGATAGCCTGGCAAAACATGGCCGACCACAATAAAGGTGCGTGTGGCAGCGGTCGTCACACCATCTTTTATGATAACAATTCAATCATCTTGATTACAGCAATTTTTTTTAAAAACTTGCAGAGTGCACAGTGACCATCACAATACTTCTTTCTTTTTTTTCCATTGCAAATGAGTTGCATTAAGACTTCCCCCACTTCTTTTTTCTTTTTCATGTATTATTCAGTTTCTTCTTTTGCCCAAGAGTAGACTTAAAGCTCGCCGAAAGTGGAAGGTTAGGTAGTATAAAAAAAACATCAGCGCTCAAGAGGAGGGGCGAATCGTGCCATCTTAATGGGGGTCCATCCGCTAGCATTTTTAACAGCGGGGTAGAAATTTTGCAAAAATAATTATCCAATCAAAAAAAAAAGAAATTTATATCCACTGTCTTTTTCTCCATTTTGCTGGTTTCTCTTTCCCTCTTTGGGTCACCTGTGTTGATTTGCTGTCAAATCTTCCAGGATTATCAGTAATCCAGCAGCAGTAAAATTTGTTTGCTGACAGCTGTGCACGTTGTGACGCTATTGCTGACCCAACACACACACACACGCGCACACACACACACTGCGCTATATACCAGGAAAAGCCTCTCTTCCTCCACCGAAAGTCGAGGGGACAATAATGTTCCGCCTCAGTGCATTCCGATGATAATCTACCATCCTTTTTTTCTTTTTTTTTTTTATATAAAAGTGATATTTTGTTACATTGACTTATTATAAAGAAACGTTGGCAAATTTATTGTGGGCAAATAGTGCTGATATTGAATCTATCCTCAGCGGGCTCGTGTTTTTGAGCTGTCCATATATACCGGCAGTCTTGCCTGACAGTTCAATACAATATAATAGAGCCAAGTGTTTGTATTCAATCTCCTTTTTCATTTTGAGCAGGATTGTTGTTCAAATAATATTTAATACGCATTGTGTCGAAAGCACAAAAGATCAATCCACCAGTTTATTCAGCGAAATAATCAAAATGATTCGCAAGATTTTGATTGTCTTTGTTGCATGTACTGAAGCCTGCATCTTTTTTTTTTAGGTGGTGTACAAAAACAATGACATCCGGTTGGAACTTTCCCGCCTGGCTCGGATTGTAGACCCAAAGATGAAACTTCAAGGCGATGTGGTGTTTAAGTGTGAAAACGTCCCGACCCTTGACCCCATCAACTTCGAGACACCCGACTCCTACCTGGCCTTGCCAAAATGGAACACCAAACGGGTCGGCTCGATCTCCTTTGACTTCCGAACCTCCGAGCCTAACGGCTTAATACTTTTCACCCACGGCAAACCTCAAGAGCGACGTGATATCAAATCCCAGAAGACCAATAAAGTGGACTTCTTTGCCGTCGAGCTTCTGGATGGGGTTCTCTACCTCGTGCTGGACATGGGTTCTGGTACCATCAAGGTGAAAGCGACACAGGCAAAAGTGAATGAAGGAAGCTGGCATCATGTGGACATCCAAAGAGACGGCCGCTCAGGTAAAGAAATTATTTTTATCCCTGATTTATTATTATACCGTATTTTCCGGACTATAAGGCGCACCTAAAAACCTAACATTTTCTCAACAGTAGTCTAGTCCAGTGTGCCTTATATATGGACCAAATTCCTAAATTTAAACTGGCCCGAAGCATTGTGTCATGAAATCATAAGTGGCCCGTTGAAGACTATGAATCATGAATCAAAAAGACTATGGATCATTATTTTGTGATTATAAAGTAATTTGTTGCGTCTGAAGTTGAAACAAAAAAGATAAAATGGAGAATGATTTGATTTGGATTACAAATCTGACATGATGCATTAATGGTGCGCCTTATCGTCCGGTGCGCCTTATATAAGGACAACATTTCAAAATGGGCCATTCATTGAAGTTGCGCCTTATAGTCCGGAAAATACGATAAGAAATCGCATTTCTCCTCACTAGTATGCAAGACGTCTGATTTCAACACATGGTCTGAAGAAAGTATTCAACAAAGATTGCATTAGAGAAAAGGTGCTAGAAAATTCTGTTGCCTTAAGCTTGAAAGCCAATGCAATCTCCGCATTAGACGGGTTACTCCGGAGAGCTCGGGTGTTAGTCGCCACCGCAGCCCGTGGTATATAAATCAGGTTAGCCCAGCCAATTTAGCCGTGTGTCAGAGTCAGCTACTTTGATTAATCACCAGCAGTGCCCCTAGTGAGATAGTGGAGAAGAAAGTGGGGATCACAGGAAAATGGATAATAGAGGGATAGCAAACTGAGGGATTGGTAAGAAACGTGCACGTAATCACACTTGGGTAAAATGTTACTTGCCCGTGAATGAACTTCGTGGAGTTGACAGAGAACTGAAATCTGTCACTTGGATTTGTCCTCCTCCAGGTATCATCTCTGTAAACACCCGGCGGACACCTTTCACATCCGGTGGAGAAAATGAAATCTTAGACCTGGAGGGAGATCTTTATCTGGGTGGGCTTCCTGACACCCGTGCAGGTTTGGTACTCCCAACTGAGCTCTGGACGGCGATGCTAAACTACGGCTACGTGGGCTGCATTCGGGATCTTTTTATCGATGGACGAAGCAAAGATATTCGACAGATCGCCGTATCCCAGAACGCGACTGGTATTAAGTCGTCTTGTAGTAAATTGATGGGGAAGCAGTGCGACAGCAACCCTTGCAAGAACAGCGGGGCGTGTAAGGAGGGATGGAACCGCTTCATATGTGACTGCACTGAAACAGGCTTCTGGGACAGCACTTGTGAAAGAGGTAAGTCTTCTTTTTTTTTTTCCGCAATATATGTGTGTACGTTTTTGGGAAAAAATGACCGAGATTTTACCAAGTGGCTTGTTTTGGGTTGCAATTGGTCGGAGCTGAACTTGTTTTGTTGTTAAAATATTATTAGTTTAGATTATAGGTGTCAAACTCAAGGTCCGGGGGCCAGATACGGCCCACCACGTCATTTTATTTGGTCCGCAAAGACACATTGTGCATGGACTTATGTCAATATTAAAATTACAAATTGTCTTGACTTTTTAAAAATAGCAAATTTTATTAGATTTATTTTTGTTAAATATTTGAACAGTTTTTACTGGTCTGTGATTTCAAAACTAGTTATTCATCAGTTTGTTGTGCAGCCCATATTGAATATAAGGTATTGACAGTCATAATTGCCCTTTCGAAGGAAACTATGACTACAATGCGACAAAAAAGAGTTTGACACCCCTGGCTCGGATGCATTCGGTTTTTATTAAATGATATTCCAGCTGCACTGTCATTGGGCAAAATTACATTTTGCAGAAATGTGGTGGCTGTCTAACCTTTATGAAGAAATTAAAAGATGGAGCTTAGCGATTGTGCTAAATGTGTAGTCAAGTTAAACCTTTCTTCTAACTTCCAATTATTGTTACAGTCGATCATATCAATCTGTCTGCACACTAGCGAGCAGCAGTCTAGAATTTACGCTGCCTCCAAAACCAGGCACCATTTTTTTTTAGCTGTTTGCTCCTTTGTAAATATCTATAAATTTTACTGACATGGAATGAGTAGGGGGGGGAGGCAAAGTCATTTTGGCAATTTTCTGCTCCCTGAATGGCACATTTGTCTCAGGAATGCAGCAATGCTGACATATTGAGGTGTAAACTTTTACACTTGCCCGGTAGGAATGTTAAAAGGTTGGCTAGTAAAACATCCAGTGAAAGCTGCCGAAGATTATTTGGAAGTAGCCTGAGATCTTGGGAAATAGAGTCCCAACACAAGTAATTCATTTCCAACATCGAAATATCTTATTGTGCACACAATTGCCACAATAGACTCAACTTTATTCCTCCCTTGGGATTGCTCCCTCAGGAAATTCTGGTTCCAGTAGCTCACACAGAAATAGTACAATATCTTACTTTGTTGTGTTTTACTCAAAAGGCTAAGGCACCTTGATGCTGGAACTTTGGCTATGGGCTCTAAAGCAAAAAAAAAAAAAAATGTCCGATGGACTTTAGATCTTCCCAGTAGTCACTTATTATTCACGTCACATGTGCACAAAGCACAGTGGCTCATTACATTTTTTTCTGAACTGCTACAAGTCTCCCTGTAGCATTATCGCACCTCTGCTGCTTGTGTCAGCTACCGTATTTTTTTTATCTGTGACAACCAAAAAAAAAAATGTGTGTGAGGGCTGAACAAAGTGAGGCAACAATAATGTCAAACCTTTTGGTTTGATGCTTCCTTCAAATCCATAACAGGGAGAAGTAAACGATCTGCCGGGAAATAATAAAAAAGAAATCCCTTTCTTGTTTGTTTTTTTATCAATAAATAATTGCACAATTTTTTTTCCTCTCGCAAATAACTTGAATAGAATCTGCAAATGTCAAAGTGTCTAAATGATAGAATCACCCTTTGAAAGCTATTTTTTTTTTCCATGTACACATAAATATTACATCGCTCTGATTTGCTGGATGTTATTTTCTATGTAGGGCTGGTGGGAAGAAAAAAAAATACCTCGGATAAGTTGACTACAAATTACAAAAACAGGTCGATACAAAAAAAGGGGGGGGGGGGGCTACGCTAATAAAAGCTGCCGCATCTTGATTTTTCTGCCTTTACAAGCCTTGTTATACCTGTTTGTGAATTTTGCGGAACGCTCCGTTGGCGTTCTGGCATAATGAGGGCTGAAAGTTGACTGAACTCTATCTCTACTGGAACCACATTGGTGCTGGTTAGTGAGAAATGGAGGCATGTCCCAATTCCAAGGCTTAGATCAGGGGTGTCAAATTCATTTTTTTCACGGGCCGCATTGTAGTCATAGCTTCTTTCGGAGGGCCATTATGACTGTCAACCCAAATAAATGTATGAGCAACTCATATTATATCCAGTGAAAGCTACAAAACAAACTGACAACTCGTTTTAAAATCAGACGAGTAAAAACTGGTCAAATATTTAAAAAAAAAAAAAAACATATTAAAAGTGAAGACAATTTGCAATTCTAGTAATGACACACAAATTTGATGCACAATTAGTCTTGGCGGGCCACATAAAATGATGTGTATGTATGTATGTAATGTATCTGGCCCCCGGGCCTTGAGTTTGACACTTCATGGCGGATATTTTAGAATGTTTGTTTTGAAGTAGGTTCTGAGATTCTCATTTTTCCATGAGACTTAATTTTTATTAGACATATTTTCTCTCACTCTTTTGGTTCTCTCGCAATCATAAAATAAAAAAGCTGCTAGCTCAAAAGAAAGCATTGTATGACTTTAGCTTCATCGTTTCAGGGCACAATAATACACTACAATGCGGTTGCCTCCAGAGAAATGTTGCTCTTGTGGAATTGAAAATGTTTATTGCAACTATTCTTGTCACCTTTATGGTTCCAGGGGTTAATATTGTAGCTAGTTATGAGAGTCCCATTCGAAAGAGAGCAAAAAATATATATATAATTTGCCGTTATCATATTTCATGGTTTTGCCCTTTCTCTTGTCTTTCGAAGAATACTCGAGGCTTAATTCATTTTGGTTATTACACGAAAAGGTTACACAAATGATATTAGTTAACTTGAGTATAAAAGAATATTCACATTGAACTTGTAAGTGGTGACATTAACGGAAAGCTACAGGGAGTTATATTTGATGTCATCCATTAGCTTCGCCAAGGTGATTGTCGTGCCAGACGCCGGTCTGTCATTCAGTTGAAGCTTTCTATTAGTAAACTGTGCGAAGGCCCACTTGTGTCCAAGGACTCTGCGTGTTGTGCGGCTGATAAAGTAGCTCACTTAATCGAGTAAACTGGCCTGTAATGAAGTGCGTTTGTCTATCTGCGTGCCAGCCTCGCAACCAAGCTGTCCCACCGACAGGCTCCCCTCTAGGTCTTTTTGCTGCATCTTTGTATAACAAGCAGTTACACAACCAGACTCTCAATACAAATATGGCAATGGAACACACACAGACACACTAAACCACTGGAGACAGATTGGATTGTGTGTAATGCATATTACATTTTTCCCTGACAAGATGCCTCCGCCCACATACAGTAAGTGGCCGTGTTGCCCAACTGTGGAGACCCTGGTAGAAGAAGGCTCCAGGTCTGAGCTGATGTCTGGAAATGGCTTCAATGCAGATCAGTCAGCAGCCTCCCTTTGCCTCTTCACCTTTCACTGTCGGAAATGGACTTTGCATATAGAGTGTACCACACAAGGTAGTGCCACAGGAAGTGAGAGAGTACGCCTGCACTCAGGATGAGTGCCGGCAATTGTAGTCGGGTAAACTGTCATCCATAGCATGCATAAC
Source organism: Syngnathus typhle (assembly GCF_033458585.1). Taxonomy (NCBI): domain Eukaryota; kingdom Metazoa; phylum Chordata; class Actinopteri; order Syngnathiformes; family Syngnathidae; genus Syngnathus; species Syngnathus typhle. The sequence goes on along the minus strand of NC_083759.1, from coordinate 4,410,222 downwards.
TGTAATTCCATAGGTAAATAAAAAAAATACAAAAATAAACTGTAATAGTTATAGTAATGATAATAGTAATAATAATAACAATAATATACTGTATTTTCCGGACTATAAGGCGCACCGGACTATAAGGCGCACCTTCAATGAATGGCCCATTTTAAAACTTTGTCCTTATATAAGGCGCACCGGACTATAAGGCATCAGGTAATGCATCATATCACATTTTTAGTCCAAATCAAATCATTCTCCATTTTATCTTATTTCAACTTCAGACGCAACTATTTACTTTATAATCACAAAATAATGATCCATAGTCTTTTTGATTCATAATTCGTAGTCTTCAGCGGGCCACTTATGATTGATTTCATGACACAATGCTTCGGGCCAGTTTAAATTTAGGAATTTGGTCCATATATAAAGCGCACCGGACTATGAGACTTTTGAGAAAATTTTAGGTGCGCCTTATAGACCGGAAAATACGGTAATAGCAATAATGATAATAAAAATAATGAAAAAAATAATAATTATAGTACTGATAATAGTGATAATAATAACAACAATAATAATAGTGACAATAATGATAATGATGATAATAAAAATATTAATAATAACAATACATTGGCTCTTACAGTAAAGACACACATACATACATAAAAAAAATGCTATTTGTGCATTTTGCGCCATGCTCATTTAAAGCAATGAAATAATAAACACTGGCCGTAAAATCGTTTTCTCCCCCCCTTCTTTCTTTTTGCCGTGAATCCAGTGTGGAACCTATTGATGCCTGCCAGCTTACTTCACTTAATCTTGTAACCTAGCAATGAAATTACACACCTTGAAGGGTGTACTTGAAAGGTGAGAAAGGCAACACAATTTTCAAATAAGCTTCCACTGCCTCCACCTTCTAAAGCCTGTAAACAATCTTTAATGACCTGATCCGTGGGGTTGCGGGAACGCGTAGCCGTCGGAAGAAGTGACTACACCGAGGTTACTTTATCGACGTTTGTGCTCGAGAGTCGTCTGCAGACTTCTGCACAGATTCAAAACATCTGCGTGGGGAATTTGATTTTGCGTATGTAGATGTTGTTTACAAGTTATTTAAATGTTGTAATCTTTTATTGATTGTGAGATTTTTGTGGTGAGAGCTCATGCTAAGTATATTCATTTAAGTATGTAAGAAGTTTTATTTTTTTCTCAAAGGGGCTTATATTCATTGGCGGTTTTACGGGGTGGCAAGTGGTGGCAGCTGCCACCCCTACAGTTGTCAATCAAACGATCAATACTAAATTCAAAATTTTATTATAAATGTCTCGATATTGTCTCGGTGGTGTGTATGAATAAATCACCAGTTAAGAATTCACCACCAATTAAAGAAAATTGTGTCTCCATCTGAAGCCCTATTTCTGATCAGGAGAAAGAAATGCCGTCCCTGTCAGCGGCTTGATAATTTGGTGCAGAATATCATTTCAAGGTTTATAACCGAGTATGTCCTTGTACAGCCATTTTCTTTTCATCGGTTTTTCATTTTGTTCAGCTCAGCTGTTGACATTTGAAGGAAGCTATCATACCTGAGTGAGACGACTGAAGTCAGTTTTTCGTATTTACGATTAAGCCCGACATCTTTAGATTCCAGCAAAGAATTAAGTGTTTCAATCCCTGAAAACGATTACTCACCTCTATTCTCCTTGTCTACAATTTCTTGACCTTTGTTTCACTGCCTTCCTCGGGCTTCTCTAGCATCCACTGTCTCACCCCAAAAAAATAAAAATGGCGATAAGCAGTTTTGCAGGAACGTTTATCTCAGCAGATAATGAAAATCACACTTTAAGGTTTGCCCTTGCTACCCGGCAACAACCCAATACGTAGACTTGATAGAACATAAACAGGTGGGTGCGGCCGAGAGAGAATTGTGGGTTTTATTGTACAAAACAATGACAAGCTGTGGAGAAAGATGAATGGTGAGGGGCAGAAACTGTGAACAGCTTAGCGGTCATTCATCTCAATTACCTTCACTATTTCTTTTTTTTCTCTTTTTTTTACTTACTAGTGGCACTGTTGAGATATTTATAGATCAAGAGTAGTTTTAGTTTGAAAAGCCAAAAGTTTAGATTTACAAAAAAAAACTAAAATACAGTGCAGCAAAATTACCGTAATTTTCGGACTATAAATCGCACCGGAGTATAAATCGCACCAGCCATAAAATGCCCAAAAAAGTGAAAAAAAACATATATATGTATATAAGTCGCCCCCCCACCCAAACTATGAAAAGAAACGCGACTTATAGTCCGAAAATTACGGTACGTTTTTTTTTTTTTTCGTTAGGTTACGAAAGCTTGCTGCTCCAAAATATATTTAAATCTTGCCGTAGCCATTTCTGTGTCTGGTTGTTTTTCACTTGAGTGGGGAAGCATGTTAAATGAATCCTTCGTTTACTTCAAGCTTGGACAACCTGCAATTGTCCCGGTTCTAGAAAACCCCTAGGCCTGCAATTTGAATTTTTTTCAATTCCAATTTCTATCATTGAAAACAAGTCTTTTTTTCCTCTGCCCTCTACTCTCAGCTTTGTTCCATTTGTCTTTTAACGCTTATCAACTTCCCACTGCTGAATAATCGTTGAATTGAGTGGAATAATGACTTTCTTATCTTCCACAATATCAAGCGTGTCGCACATTTTTCAAGGCGCATTGGGCAATTCAGCCCTTAGCACAATGCTGCAAGAGGCCTTTTTTTTTTTTTTTTAAATCCTACCTTGAAATCATTTTGTCCTTCTCTTACCAGCTAACGTCCCATCATTTGCAGGGATAATGATAATGAGCTGACATTTTTCTTGCCATGCTAGCTGCTAAAAGTGGCTCAGACAACATACATTTATTGAGCACATGAAGGCCAAAAATCCAGAAGACCAGTGTGGGTGCAGATGAGGAAGAACAAATCATCACCAAGGGATGTCGGAAATACAACCAAGACACATGCTGCGATTTGTTTGCAAGTGTTTACCCACGAGAAAAAAACAAAAACACTCAACCGGTTCGCTGCTGTTATTACGCCACTTGGTACATGATGCTTGTTGCTCCCTAATCCCCATTTGTAATTAAATGTGTGCTTCGGCGCCGCGCTAGGTTATGTAAACCACCACACTGCCATTGTGGCTGTTAACTCCAGTTGTGGAATGAACGATGGGAATGTGCCTCTGCAGTCTTCCCATGCTTCGTGTGCCTTGTCGTCTTTTTCTCCCACCAGTGCACACGGGCTTTTAAACTCTGTTTTTTTCCCCTTCTCGCTCTCACACTGAGCGTGTGCACACGGTGGAAATAAGTGTCTCTTCTGCCATCTGAAAAATTGACAACTCTGCACAAGTCCCACTGGCACGAGGACTTCCCAAGGATTCGAATCAAATTCGAGGAAGCGCAGTGTGTGACATCACTGCCCTTTTGAAAACTCTTGAAGGAGAAAAAGGGTCTGACATTGAAATGACACTAGCTGTGAACATCAGTGGTCATACACTTAACTTGCTTTTGTAATTACCTCCACCCTACAGTCGTTTTTTTTTTTACTGGCCATCTGTAGTTTTTTTGTTTATCGGCCATCTGTAGTGTTTTCTTTGGTCTTAGAATCCTTTTCAGATTGTATATTCCAAACACGCTTCATTGGTCTTCATGCCCGTCTCCAAGTTGCCCACCTTTCTCATCAAATCTATTTTTTACCTTACCTTCACAGCAGCTACAGGCCTTATACTCTGCTGCCCCCTAACGGTGGAATTTATGAATCCTAATGATAATACAGCAATAATAATAATTTATTATATATATATAAAATGTATTATATTATTAACTAGAATTGCAATTTCGGAAGAAATTGCGTGTGAAGGCGAAGGCAGATGTTAATTTACAAACGTTAAGCGTTAAAAATGATGAGCGGGAAGAGTAGAAAGGGAAAATAAATTATTGTGAAATAAATGGGAAAATGTTACAAAAAGGTACAAATGATAAGCGTTAAAAATGAAATGTTACAAATGTTACAAAAAAGGTACAAATGATAAGGGGGAAGAATAAAGAGTAAAATAATTTATGACGCCCAAAGTGGGAATTGAACCCACTACAGGAAACTGGCTCGGGTTGACATTGCCATTAAGAATGAATGGGGAAATAAAAGGCACAAATTTGCTAATTACTTAAAAACGGTAAATGTTATGAACGAGAAAAAAAGTGGCAAGCTTGCCATGAAGTTTTGGAACGTGTGAAAGGTTGAACGAGGTGAATCGGTTGAAGCCTGTGGGAGTAGTTGGATGTCAAAAAAGTGGGAGGAATAAGTTGTTTAATAAAAATAATAATAAAGTAGAATAACAATGTGTGAAGGCCTTCGCCTTCACACAATTATTTAATTAATAATAATAATAATAATAATAATAAAAAATATTATTCCTATTATGTCCTGACATTTTTTTTTTTTATTGTAATGTTTATATATACAAAATTACAATTAATATCCCACACTTCCATAAGTGGGTCAAAATGATTTTCTTTTTTCATTCTAATCAGCTGTGACTTTCACAGGCTGTTTCAGAAGTATCCCATATTACACCACAAAGTAAATAAATTGCGTTTATGGCAATCTCCAAGTACTCAAAATGAGGTATAAACTTCACGAACTAGATGTTTGGTGACTCCACCTGCAACCATCTAACTAACTCCGAAGTGCCACATTGTGCAATAGTATAGGGGTTTTTTTTGAACAACCTAATTCAAAATTGATATCACCAATGCACGACAGAGCTTAGTCACATCACGTGTAAGAAGGTGAGTGAGTGGAATGACGCAAATGCAAATAGTTTGGAAAGGAAAATCACTAGGAAGTAACTTTTCTCCCTCTGGATATTCCTCAAACTGGTGATTTACTAATTTAGGGAAGGTCCCCCCCCCCACCCCCCTCAGCCTTTCTTTGTCCATGACCTTTATGTGTGTGTGTGTCCACACACCAAACTGTGGTTAATCATCACAAGCCGCCATTAATCATACAGTCAACACCTTTTAGGTCAAACGTCTCCTTGTCTTTGGATAATCCATTTTATGGAGGCAGAACCCTTGTGAGATGACATTGAATGACCTTCACTGGTTATGTGGTTAAGCTCAATGTCAGTGTGATTTTGAATCCAGGACTTTCGACGTTGTGGCTTAAAATACAGCAACTGTGCGTATTTATGTCCTAAAGGAAAAAATATATATATTTAGATTGTGCTTTTGTGGCTTGTTTCCGATGCGGGTTATATCTGTCACATGTTGATAAAGCTCTGCGGATTTAGCTCATCCCCATGTAAAGCCTATTCAATGTCTGCTGCACAAAACCGCTTACTGTTTCATATTGACGCCACATCACTGCAGCTTGTGAATTTATATATTCATGTGAATTTATCTCCTGTGAAGCCCAGGAAGACTATTTTTTTTTAATCTCATTCATTGTTGACCTTTTACTAAATTGATGTTTTGGCTTGCAGTGTAACCTAAATACAATAGTATTATTTTTGGAGTGGATGATATGAATGCATTGTTGTTTTCATGAAATGAAAATAAATACAGAATTGTCACGGATATAATGACATAAACACTAACTGCCAAAACAAACGGGGGGAAAAAAAAATGAAAGGTCGCATCAGCTGGACTGTGTGTCATCATTTCAATTGACATTTAAAATGACATTTGCATTGCCGCTTTCACCGAGAAAACTGTGCATGTGTTTCTTAGCATAAATATCTGGATGCAAACATTTTCGCAGCATCCCACAGAGGCTTATTTACATTTTAAAAATGACTCAATTAAAAGCAAAATAATCACACTGTTTTATTCAGAAAGTGCCCCCATTTGTCTGCAGTCTATGCTTAATGCTCACTAATTTTCTGAAAATGGGCCGTGATTAGTTGTGACCTGAGACTATGATGTCATTTTCAGTCGAAAGCAAGTGGCAAAATGGCTGCCCCCTGAGATGGATTAAGCAAAAGAGAGAATTTTGCTGCTTAATTTATATGCCACAAATGTAATATTAATCAGAATGTCGTGGTTAGACTAGTGGGGGCACAATATATTATTGTAAAGTATTTTTTTTTTTTATGTTTCTGCCCCTTTAAGAGCTGCAGTGTTGAAATATGTATTTTATGGATATCCATTTTAATCTGTCTTTCCTCAAGAGATTTCTAGAGCTTGCTCTATCTCCCTCCCCCCTTGCCAACACTAGTTTCGTCTTCCTTTTTTTAGCTCAAGTGAACAGAACAGTCCGTCCAAGTGTCTTGGAACATTCCTGATGTGTTTCAGCATCTTCGTGATCGTGTTTATAATGTTGTAGTCATTTCTAATTGCTTCCATTTGGCAATGACAAACCCCTTTTAAAATATGACACAATTAAAGCAAAGATATAAACAGGAAGTGGCTTGATGATTTAATTTTCTGCGCTCTGAGCGGCACGTGAATGCATCAGACTGCCAGACTTTGATGAATATTGCTGCCACCGTGCATGTTATGTCTCCAAATAAATGGATGCACCAATTCTTATTGCAAATATGTGTACCGTATTTTCCGCACTATAAGGCGCACCGGATTATAAGGCACACCTTCAACGAATGGCCCATTTTAAAACTTTGTCCATATGTAAGGCCCGCGGGCCGGACTTTGGACACGCCTGCTGTAGTGGCTCAATATTGGTCCATATATAAGGCGCACTGTCGGCTTTTGAGAAAATTGGAGGTTTTTAGGTGCGCCTTATAGTGCGGAAAATACAGTACAAATGTTTGTCTCATTACAGTTGAGCATTACTCAAAGCCTCTTTGTGTATCTTTCTCCCTGCAGAGTCATCCATCCTTTCCTATGATGGCAGCATGTACATGAAGGTGGTGATCCCAAATGTGGTGCACACAGAAGCGGAGGATGTCTCACTTCGCTTCATGTCCCAAAGGGCGTTCGGTCTGCTCATGGCAGCCACATCTCGCGAGTCAGCAGACACCTTACGACTGGAGTTGGAGAGCGGAAGGGTCAAACTGACGGTCAACTTAGGTATCGTATACAGACCCACCCGCCTCCCCAAACCCTGGAGCCTGACCTGGATTGGCTTCCTGGGGGAAGTCTTTTTTTTTTTTTGTTCATGCATTTTCTTCCGTCTTGCCTTATTTTTTGGGTGCAGACTTCAAATCAGACCTAACACATACTAAACCAGTTTATGTAGTTGCATGTTTTTCTGACTTGCCTTGGCTGTATTTTTATCTGGCCTTGTCTTTGGAGATTGCTCCATTCACCAATCTAACACTCAATTTGTCTGCTGCTGATCATGGCATCATTTCTTCATTTCAAATCTTTACAGAATGATCTCATATTTCTTTGCAACCTTAGAAATAATCGATTGCAGGAAACATTTTAGTGCTTCCACATTGGTCTCCATTCTTGATATGTGGGTTTGTTACTTTTTTTAACCCCCCTTTTTTTTAAAATCCTTCTCATAGCAAATTCCTCCATGAGTGACTCTCTTGGTTTAGTTAACATTTCCAATGCCTCGCACAAAGATGGCACTCACCCCTTCAAAGGCCCCGAGCCTGCGGCCCGCCTGACAAACAGCTCGATGCCACAGCACCTGGTGCACCTACGGATGAATCGTGACACAATTTTTAGACGATAATCATCTGACAGGTAGCTGCTAATAACTCCCACTAGACACATTTCAATATTTCTAAAGCATGTTCATTCAAGCACTCAAATGTAAACTTCCCATTGCAGCAAATATATAGTTGGTACCTTCTGAATTGGCATCAACGGGACTTCTGTAAGGTGTCGGTGCTGCGTGGCTCGAGGGTGTTTGCTCCCACTTTTCTGTAGCGGTTGACGGCACATGACTTGTCCGGTCACATGAATTTCAAACTGCACTCTCCAACTCGAGGTGCAATATTCATATCATAGCATCACACCAATCAGTGCAAAATAGTTTTTTTTTTAATATATATTGCATAGTTGAGCATGATAACAATATTTTGCTTCTATTGTAAAATTGATGCAGCCATTAAATTCCAGACGGATATTTTTCAAAATAAAATTGATGTTGCCTCAATTAAATCATACACATAATATTTGTGTTATTATTAAAAATACCGAACAGAATTGGATTCTCAATTCCATTATTAGGCCAATTTAAATGGCCGCTGGCATCATGTGACCGTCCCCAGAAGGTGGCCTTATTTTACACTTGGATGTCTGCAGCTGTAACTTTGAAGGATGCAAATTCATCTGTCACTTATTCTCCCCTCCCCATCTAGACTGTGTCAGGATAAACTGTAACACCAGTAAGTCAACATTCTTCTTCTGGAGCCTTCCTTCCTTCCTTCCTTCCTTCGATAAATGTTTGATTAGAAGCGCCTGCGTGCCAGTTGCAAAAGGGCTGAGATGTATGCATGCGGGGGACTGATAAGAGGATTTCGCAGATAAGGAGTAATAGCCAAGAGATCAAAGTTATGCAAATCGGACTTAATATTCTCCATATATATTTAATGGCCCATTTTAGGAATTAATTCAGTAGACAACTTTTTAATACTTCCCTGTATGCTCACTGGAATAACTCTGCATTTGTTTTTCCAATTATATTGTGCTAATCGCAGTTTATTTTTTTTCAACACTGTATTTAAGATACAATTGCTGTGAATAACGTAAGACGAGAACCCTCCATTTGGTTTTACCTGTATTTTTTTATGAATAGGACTTGAATTTTTGGTACCCAAAAACCACACAATGGTCAACCAAATGATGCAAAAAGTGAATCATACAGAAATAAGAACCTTCTGCGAGACATAAAGGAGACTCTTATAGGTCACAATAATTAGTCAGGGGTGTGTAGACTTTTTATATCCTCTGTGTACAATTAAATCCCCAAACTAATAATCCAGCTGTAACTATAATTCTATTGTAGAAACCAAAATGAAGATGCGTTAATCAACTCTTGTCATGATACAAGCGCTCCCTCTAACGTTCAGCGATTCGAATGTCCCTTTGCCTCCCTGATTGGTTTCCTCATTAACTATTCATGTTATGATAATCTGTCATTTGTAATTTGACTGAAAGAAGGGTGAACATTTGGGAATGGAGAGATGCAATTAAACTATATCGGTGGTGGGAATGAGCTAACTGGAGACAAGATAGAGATCATTTATCTCAATTTATCATTTTTTTTTGCATGAGTAACAGAAAACGGGCCGTTGCGTTTTAAAAGTGCTCGGGAAAATAATCACTATTTAGATATAGGTTGATGTGAGAGATATTTTTGTTTGTTGCACACCTGCCTAACCAACTGACTAACTAGTGGTCCTCTTCAGGCAAAGGTCCTGAGGCTCTTTATGCTGGACAAAAGCTCAACGACAACGAGTGGCACTCGGTGCGAGTTGCCCGTCGGGGTAAATTCATCAAGCTCATTGTGGATGACGACATGGCCGAAGGTATTTTCTGATTTTTTTTTTATTTATTCTAGATGTCTTTTGTTGTGTTTCTGTTTATGATTATGTATACTGATATTTTTAGTCTCTTACGCCTTTCCTCTTGACTTTTAGGCCTGATGGTAGGCGATCACACCCGTCTCGAGTTCAACAATGTGGAGACGGGCATCCTTACCGAGAGGCGCTTTGTGTCCTCCGCGCCGTCTTCATTTATAGGACACCTCCAGGTAATCAAGTCCAAATCTCGTTCATCAAACTCTGGCCTGCGGGCCAAATTTGGCCCGTGAAGACAAATTGTGCATCGACTAAAATTCCAAATTGTCTTCATTTTTAAAAAATATAATAATACATAAAAATATAATAATTTCTAGCAATTTTTATTACATTCATCTTTTTAAAAATTTTAACTGTTAATCAAACTCTGGCCCGCGGGCCAACTTTGGCCCGGCGTGTAATTATATTCGGCCCGTGAAGACAAATTGTGCATCGACTTTGTGTCAATACTAAAATTCCAAATTGTCTTCACTTTTAAAAAATATAGTAATAGTATATAAAAATATAATAATTTCTAGCATTTTTTTATTACATTCATCTTTTTAAAAATTTGAACAGTTCATGCTACTCTCTGATTTCATAAGTAGTTATTAATCATTTTATTGTGTAGCCGAGCCTGTAAATAATATGAGATCTATTTGGATTGACAGTCATAATAATATCTTTGACTACGATGTGCTGATTAAATGAATAATTCCCCCTCAGGGCCTCAAATTCAACGGTATGCAGTACATCGACATGTGCAAGAACGGCGACATTGACTTCTGCGAACTCAACGCCCGTTTTGGCATGCGCTTCATCATTGCCGACCCGGTGACTTTCAAGACCAAGGGCAGTTACCTGGGCTTGGCCACTCTGCAGGCTTACAGCACAATGCACCTCTTCTTTCAATTCAAAACCACCTCTCCCGATGGCTTCATCCTCTTTAACAGCGGCGACGGGAGCGACTTTATTGCTGTCGAACTGGTCAAAGGGTGAGTTGGGAGATCGTCCACAGAGGATCGTTACAACGATGTCGTCGATGAGTTGACCTCTCGAAATGTTCCCGTTGCAGAACGTTTTCCATTACCGTTCATTTGTTCCAGGAAGAGGATATTAATCCCGCACTGCTTGTATCACAGGTTCATCCACTATGTGTTTGATCTTGGGAATGGCCCGAGTCTCTTAAAGGGCAACAGCGACAACTCGCTGAATGATAACCAGTGGCATAACGTGGTGATCACACGAGATGCTTCCAATACGCACACACTCAAAGTGGACGCCAAGTCGGTCACGCAGAATGTCAACGGAGCAAAGAACCTTGATTTGAAAGGTAATCTGTGAAATTAAAAAAAATATTATTTCAATCGAAAATGAGTGTAACAAAATATACGTCAGGAAATAACCAGTATAATTACGACAGCATCTAAACACCATCGTAGCCATGGCAACCATCTTCACCTTTGGTGAAATAAATTATTATTGGACCTGCCTGGACACTTTCCGTTTATCAGTACGGATGTTAATAGACTTTTAGAACACAAATGTGTTTTATGTAGTCTGCAACCCTTTGGCAACACTGTTTGGTTTGTAATTACCACGGGGACAAAGACATTTATATTTCACTACATCAGGGGGAGTATGAAAGAAAGGAATAAAACAAAGCTAAATGAAATGCAGTGTAATGTCATTTTAATTATTACGATTGTGCATAATTATCACGAGGCTGTAAGGAACGATTCAGAACGACTTCTCTCCATCTCTGGAAAGCCCCCCGTGACTTGTTTAGTGAAATAATAAGTCACCGCTAATGATGCTCATTTACCTTCATCTCGCTTTAGGTGATCTGTTTGTCGGAGGTCTGGGACCTAACATGTATCAGAACCTCCCCAAGCTGGTGGTTTCTCGTGAAGGCTTCCAGGGTTGTTTGGCCTCAGTTGACCTCAACGGCCGCCTGCCGGATCTCATCAACGATGCCCTTTTCCGTAGTGGGCAGATTGAACGGGGCTGTGAAGGTACAAATTGCCTGTAGCCTGTTACAAAATGATCTGGCTAATTAGAAGTGTTTTCCGGAAGCTTCTTTTAATACTGCTTACTTGACAACCCCCCTCTCCCTCTTACTTTTATTCATTGTTTGAGAATATTTCTGCTTGAATATTTTCCTTTTTTGCTAAAAGTTGTTATTTAATAAGCAAGAAATGTTGGCGCAGTAATGAATTGGAAAAAATAGGGCTCATTGCCAGTAATGTAAACATAATGATTAATACAATATGTTCTCAATACCTCTAGAGGGCGATATAATAACAATAGACAGACTTTAATTGAAAAAATAAATAAATATTGGGCTGGATTTGCATTTTACTGAAGGTTTTATTCCAGCTCTCAATACGCTTTGCAATGCCTCTTCTAACATCTTCCCCTTTGTTTCTTTTTTTTTTAAACTACAACTATATTTTTTCCTGCTCTTACAAAGTTGGTTTCACCAAAGCCGATCTGCAAGGTAGAGGGCTAAACTTGGCGTCTTAGCTTGCCTGAAAGTCTGCAGTGTGAAATGCATCACGGGTGTCAACGAGGCAATCTTGCCCCTTTAGTGTCGTAGAGACAAAAACAAAACGGAAAAGGGGGCTGTGAGAGAACATTAAAAAAAAAAAAATGGACAAAAGTATTAGTACTGATGGCCATCTTTACAACTACAAATTTGGAAAAGGTCAATCATTTAAAAGCAGTTCAAAACATCATGTCATTGAACCTTATTATTAAGGAGTATAGAAAAAAAATCTCGTCAATACCATTGGTGTCAGAAAGCTAGCAAGTAATAAAGTCCAAAATCAATGACTCACATCTATAAACACATTTCTGATGAAATAAAAGGCTTGGTGGTTACCCATAATGCATTGCACTGTACTGTATTTTCAGAATGCAAACTTGATGTTTTCTACTTTAGTGTGTTATTCCAAAATCTTAACTTGCATTTGTCTTCCATTACTTGTATTTTTATTTTTATTTTATTTCACTGTCTTTACTATTTTCTTTTCAGATTTCCATCCAGTGTCTGCCTTGATTTTGATTTGAGCGGTTATAAGTGTGAACTCATACTTTTCTGAATTCCCACTATATGTAAACAAAAATCAAAGCTACCATTTATTAAGTGTTGCAGGGTATTAAACGCACCTCTAGTTTCACTTGGAATAGTTTTTGGGCTAAAATGCATACTAGATATTCACTGTAGTCTTTTTTTTCTTTCTATCGTGCCTCATTAAATCTAAGTCGACATGTCCATTGTGTATTCTTAAAGAAAAAATGTTTGAGAAAAGCTAATTGAGAGCCTGTTCTCACTAGAATTTAGCAGTCAGAAAATCAAGATAGCATATACAAATCCAATTATAAAAATGAATATAGTGTTCTAGTAACGCCTGGCAATTTTGTCTCAAAGTAATATTTAAGCATTTCTGTTTTCAAAAATCCTCCCACTAAATCCTTGTGAGAATACTCGTAACATATTTTGTCATTTTATGAGTTTATTCGCCGTTTTGTCTTGCTTGTTCATCGAGGAAATGCAACACTTGAAGTTTTACTCGGATAAAACTTCTGAAACCCGTCGGAATGAAAAAAATTGCATGCGTGTCCACTTGTGCAGAATTAAGAAATGATCTGAGATGTTGACAATGTCACCATAAGAAAAGCACCAGGAACATATTCAGAATTGTAAAAGGACTCAAGCGATTGAATCATGTTTTTTTTCTTTTTTTTAAACCCTGGTTTCTTCTGGTGACACTGCTTCTTCTTCTTCTACTGTACATATTTATTTCTAGACTACCTCTCTTCTGCATGGCTCCTACTACTTGATTATATTTCAAAATTATTTTGGTGACACTTCCTAAGCTCTACTTCTTTCCCATTTGCAGGCCCGAGCACCACCTGCCAGGAGGACTCCTGTGCCAACATGGGTGTGTGCATCCAACAGTGGGAGAACTTCACTTGCGACTGCTCCATGACTTCTTATTCAGGGACTCATTGCAATGACCGTGAGTACTGCCTTGTTCTACTCTACCTTCAAAACCGCAATTGCAGATCTTTGTGGATTGCACAAAGACATTCATAAACATCTGAGGCCTTTGGAGTGTTTGGAAAGAGTTTCTAATGTGCACATATTGTTTTAGAAGTATGACGAGAAATATTTAGATCTGCTGACAGTCTCATCTTTTATTGCAATTAAGGCTCTTGAATCTTTGTTGGACTATTCTTGATGTTCCTGTGTGGATTTGGCTTCTTCTCACTTGAAAAAATAAAAGAAACATGCATAGTAGCTGAATTCAAGTCTAGTTGTGCTTTTCGGTGTGTCACCACTAGGGGGCACTAGATGCATATGCAGGACTACGCACTGTCCCTCGGTGCTGAGAGAAAATGAGATACAATCCCTGGAGCATGAAATCAGATTTCCTGCTACTTTCCTCCACTGCCTCGTCTCTTGTTCAGGCTTCTTGCTCTACCTGTCCCAAGTGTGTCCCCACGGCTCATTCACTCTCCGGGATAAATTGCAAGATGACAGTAAAAACCAAATCAAATTTACTGCAATACCTTTTTATTTTTAGTCAAATTCAGCAAATACGTATCAAATGTGGATAATAGGAGGCATATTTTGTCTTGCGTGTTTGCTTTCTGGCTTTTTATTCACTGAGCACATTGCTTTGAGAGGCTTTCTAATTAGCAGTGTAGGGGGTGCACTGTAGCTTCACTCTCCGCCCCCTCCTCCCTAATAGCCTGGCAGCAAATGGCAGTAATTGTCTGCTTCCCTGACTCCATCCATCCTATGAACATTTTTGCCAGTAAAGGGTCCCTTCGTTGCAGGCAAGAGCGCTCTAGGTGGCTGAACGTGTGGAGTAAATCTAAGCAGCCAGGAACATTCTACGCTCAGATTCCTCATGTGTGGTCCCCGCTTTGCGATTGTGGATGTGTTACTCACGAGAAGAAGACACAAAGCAAGATTTTAGGGTTTTGTGCCCACTTGGCTCACTGAGTTTATGATAGTCCTCCCACTCTGTGTCATTGCATACCCATCACTGATTTTGGCAACAAACTGTCACATTACATGACTACCGTATTTTCCGCACTATAAGGCGCACCTAAAAACCTCCAATTTTCTCAAAAGCCGCCTTATAATCAGGTGCGCCTTATATATGGACCAATATTGAGCCACTACAGCAGGCGTGTCCAAAGTCAGGCCCGTGGGCCAAACGTATATATCTTATATATGGAAAAAGTTTTAAAATGGGCCATTCATTGAAGGTGCGCCTTATAATCCGGTGCACCTTATAGTGCGGAAAATACGGTACTTCAGAATTACATTTAAGCCACATGGGAGCGGTCGGAAAAACAAAAGTAGCGGGGACTTCTCTTCCCTTCCACATCCAGAGCAATTACTCAACTTACGTAACTGAATTATCACTGCAAAGGTCACAGCATTGTTTACCCAGTCAGGGACGTGGTAAACAAAGAGGAAGACAGAGCACAGAACCAGTAAACTAACGCTGACAGTTATTGATTCTGCTTGTACGGATGTCGTTATCATGAACCTTTGTTATTATACGATAAATCTTGAGTTGTCAGGGAGTGTACGTACGCATTGATGCATAATGAGGCTTTATTAAACTCGCCGTCCACTAGCTGCATCATACAGTTAGATCGTTGATGAAGATGAAGATCGCTTATGTCAGCGACCAACAGTACAGTTTCAGAGGTTCGGGGGTTTTACATTTTCCATTAAAGATGCTGGGAAGTCAATTCTTGTACCAGTCAGTACCATATATATTTTTTTAATTTCCTTTTTTTAGAAATAGTCTGGAAAAGGACTTGCATGCTAAGCCGATTTTGGTGTTGGAGGAGAGATGAGTGGATTAAAAAAAAATCTAATGCACTCAATCTTGTAGAAAGGCTTCTCAGAAAAGTAGGAACTGCTGTTTTTCATTTAAGTGTAACAGCCAGTTTTATTTTTATTTTATTTTTTTAAGTAGTGGGTTTGCACGGTTGACTTTAGTGATGCTTCATTCACTCACCTCCAGTGAGAGGCTCAGTTCTAAGTCCCCTTCTGTTTTCACTTGTAGCAGCAGGCAAGCCAATTCTTGCAAGGCAGTGCTTTGAAACAGTAGCCCATAACTTTGCCCCTACCTAGTAGGACGACTGTAATGGACTCTATGTGGGGGGTCAGTGCTGCATCCATTAGTTGCCTGCAGATAGGCAAAAATTTTCTTTTAACTGGCTCATTTAAATTTGAGCACGTTCGCCCCGTTTTTAGCCTCACAGCAGTGACTGACCAGTGCACAACTGGATTCATTCAAAAAAACTTTTGTTGCTTTTAAATCATTTAATGCTCTTGCCATGTTTCACCTTTTTTTTTTTTTTTTTTTTTAATTGGTGAGCTGTAGTGTGTTGAGCCTTTAACCCAAATATAACTAGTGAATGTTTTCCTATCGGTAGAGGTGGGATAAATAAAAACAGGCTTGTGGAAACATTCGATAAAATTCATCTCGTGATGTCCAGCCTCTTTCAGCAAGCATGGGAAATGTTCTATTGCGAAAGAGAGAGGGGAGGAATGATTGAGCTACGGACATTACAGAGCGTTACGATGAGGGGCGTCCATCTGTTTTGGTGCCAGGCGCATAACCTTGAGACTACTGGAGCGTTCCCAGGAGCCGCCTTTCCTCTCGCTGACTGAGAGCCCGGCTGCAGACGCATCCATCAACACTTATTCCAGGACACATTTCAGGAGCCCCGGCGACACGTAGAAATCATCCAATCAATACTTTGAACGCCTTGCTAGAATTTAGGTTTAGGGCAGCTACTTGTCATGTGTTAGCTAGCATCTCAATAATCAAGTTGCATGTGATTTTTACGTTGATACCTGCTTGTGTATATCTGGCAAGCACAAGAAGAGGTTGCAGGTTCTCATCAGCCTCTCCTATCTTTGCCGCCTCTGCAGGTTGATAAACCTTTGCAGTGCGGCGGATATGTTTCGAAGGCCACCCAAATAGAAGTAATTTGTCAGAGGCAGACAGCATTCTCACTTTGCACTCAATTGCATGAGCAAGTACAAACGATAAACTTCCCGTCCTGGCTGCAGCATAAAAGATTATGAGTTGGACTCATTCTGTTGCAAGCCTCTACTTCTTTTTTTTACATTAAGAGACAATATTGGTAATTAGTATTTATTATTTGTAAAGCAGGTAGGTAGGTGGGAAACTTGAGTCCTCATTCATGTTTTTTTTTTTCAATAAAAGCAATTTCAAACTTTTGAATACAAACTAGCCCTTATATCATGCTCACTTTACAACCCTATTTTGTTCCTGGCTGTGTTAATGAACCATGCAGGAGGTCTTGGATATTTAATGCTCGCAAAAGTTCCCGAAAGACAACCTGGCTAAGGTGATGTACGACGGTAGCGCGTCATCCTCGATTGTACCTTTGCAGCCAAGCGTTTCATAAGCACATGCTTTCCTTTTCTTTGCCAAAAAAAACTTTTTCTTTTGGAGCAAATCTGCTCTGACAGCACGTTGCGTAATTTTCCGTTACTTATATCGGAGTGTGTTTCCCGTTTTGGGAGCTGGGAGGGAAAGACACCCAAAGCAGGGGAACGACCCGGATTCTGACGTCAGCCATAACGCTCTAATACTACAGTGTTAAAAATGACGCTGACCAAATGCGTGATCGTCATCATCTCCCTGCTAAGTATCATCTTCTCACTTTAAGCTCTTCGGCTGTTTTTCACAGGCCATCTTGCGCGGTTCTCATACTTTGCTTTTCGAGTTATTTCCAGAGTTTGATGCCTGCAGTCATTGTCATGTTGTTTCATTACGCAACAATCTCAGATGGAACTCGTAGAACTGGATTGTACCAACAGGCAGTGGAGTCAAAGCCTTAAGGCATGTTGTGGTATCAGACCGATGCTCAAGTACTCAATTCCTGGATATTCATTGATACCGATACCGAGCAACAATACCAATTGTGCTTTTGATACATAAAATCTGATTTTTTAACCTATTTTAAAGCCCTTTATATTCTGATACAGCAGTTTTCCTCAAAATTAATGGAAATGTTCTATTTTTCTTGCTCGTGATCATAAAACACCCACAATAGGTGATATTGGTATCGGCCAACATGGCAAGTACCGATACCATGACCCTTTGCTGTGCATAATTAAATCTTAATCAGCACACTTTGTACGCGAGTAATTTGAGCAGCGTTTCAAACAAAGTGAGTCATCGAGACAAAACATGACATTTCTCGAATGGTTTGTATTTATTATCTAAAGGTCTGAATGATGAGTAATTCTTGATTAGATTCACGTCGGATAGTTTTATCCTTGCCTTGTTTATTGTTCGTGTGACCTAATCAAATGTTGAAATTTGATCCCATAGGTTGCAAATATTGTTTAATATCAGTTTGATATTATTTTTTAAAAGATCCATTTTATTTATACTTTATACTCAGTTCACACATGCACACACGTGCAAACGCACACACCTGCAAAGTAGGACACTGATGCCATTTAGAATACTATCCCATGTGACCAATGCTGACATGAATTTGCTGGTTGACAAGGGACCCAATTACAGCCGCTCTTCCACAGAACCCCCCACCCTCCCTCATGTGTCACGGAGGAAATAGTGGAATGTGTCATGGTGAACATGTGTGTTTTTTTTTTAAATGTGTGTGTAGCAGTGTTGGTGTCCTCTCACGGCTGTGATAAATACTTGGGTCAAATGCATCACTGTAACTGTGAAAGTAATTCAAGCAGACTGCTGTCAGTCTGGAGATGCCCGATACATGTCGGACCTGACGTCCATGCACACCAGAGTGTTGGCATTTGGTCATCTTAGTTCTAACGACATATTACAAATATTAGCCATACAAACTCTTTGTCATGTACCGTATTTTCCACACTATAAGACGCACCTAAAAACCTCCAATTTTCTCAAAAGTGCGCTTTATAATCCAGTACGCCTTATATATGGACCAATATGGATTCGGGGATGAGGACTAATTTATTAAAGTAAGCTTTACGTGTTTATTATGTGTGTTGTGTGATATTAACGTTTGAGCAACGTTGAGTTATTGATAGATTGTTATTGTTTTCACTATTTCGAGTGTTACTATATTGTGATAGCATTTGAGCAAGGTTGAGTTATTTATTCTATGCGCCTTATAATCCGGTGCGCTTTATATATGGATGACGTTTTAAAATGGACCATTCCTTGAAGGTGCGCCTTATAATCCGGTGCGCCTTATAGTGCGGAAAATACGGTATGTGTTGCAGCGTCCAGGTGCTGCAAAGGAAAAACGTGCCATGCCTGTTTTATCGCAGGCTATTTTCAAAACTTGTTTACTTCAGCGTGCCCTCGCTCTTGTGCCCCACTTCTTGAAATGTCTCCACAGCAACATGAGCCCCACGCACGGCCAGCGCCGTTTGTTTTGCCTCCCTCCCTCGCTCGCTCTTGCGAATCAAACCATCTTCTCACCAAAGTGTCCGGCGCAATAAACGTGTCTTCCGTCGGCGGTGTAATGCTTTTGAAAGGCTTTGCGTGCATTTTTGAGGCAAGCTCAGGGGGGGGGGGGGAGCACGCTGGGATGTCATATGTGCCATCGTAGCATGGGAGAAGATGGCTGAGCGTGCCAGGACATTCTTTTTTCCCCTGCAACTTCACCTTAGTCTTTATGAGCAGAGGTCATGTGTCATTTAGTTTTTTACATTATAGTAAATTTTGAGGTGACAGTGACGATGATTATTTACATTTCTGTTATTCCTTATAGTGTGTGGTGAGTCTGTGTGTGTCAGTGAGGTTGGCCTTAGGCCCTTTTTGCCAGCCCATTACTCACTCAAGGTTTTGCATGTGCGCACACAAGTGCTTGTGTGTTGAAGCATAGCTGATTTTTTTCTCAGTCATAGTGACCCTTATTGCCCGCACACTGTCAAAAGCATCTGCTCCTCTGCCCTCCCCCCTCCCATCCTTTTTTCTCCTGCTGCCTTGTAACTGCGTTGCAAGTGAGAACTCACCATGCATAAAGGAGGATGTCGATTTAGTGTGTGGTTGGTAAGTCTTGACTCCATCAGGTTGCGGTTGAACGGAAATATTGGAGTGAGGAAACGGAGTCTTTTAATTGTCTGACCTGTCCACAAGTTTATCATACTGCTAATGTATTATTTGTGTTTTAATATAAAGTAACATTCATTCCTGTCACAGTCAGGTATTCATCACGATATTACATACAAGTTAAAAAAAATCCTACTGCAAACAATGTAAATTCTAAAAAATATATATATAAATTATAAATAAATAAATACAAATAGATAATAATACAGTATTTTCCGGACTATAAGACGCACCGGACTATAAGGCGCACCTTCAATGAATGCCCCATTTTAAAACTTTGTCCTTATATAAGGACTATAAGGCGCACCATTAATGCATCATGTCAGATTTTTAATCCAAATCAAATCATTCTTCCATTTTATCTTTTTTATTTTCAACTTCAGACGCAACAAATTACTTTATATTTACAAAATAATGCAACTATAAGGCGCACTGTCGGCTTTTGAGAAAATTTTAGGTTTTTAGGTGCACCTTATAGTCCGGAAAATACGTTAAATGAAATCATTATAATAACAGTATTGATCAATATTAAATAAGAGATTAGTGTCTTGCAGTATAAAAACAATTTGTGTATACATTTACCGTGTTCTTTCATACAGTGCAGTGTTCACTTGTTCCATAACACATCTTTCTAAAGAGCAGCTGAAGGCCGAAGCTCAATTTTAAGATGAGCTCTTACATTGACAAGAAGATAATTGTTGAATGACCTCAAGGTGAAATTCATCTATTATCATATCATTAACTCTCACTTCAGATAGTGCTACCCTCATGGTGCTATTTCTCCTGTGTAAATTGAAGATGCAATATGAAAGTGGCTTGGGCTTTCTTAGAGTGAGACCAACCCCCCAAAATCTCCTGCCACAACCACCCTGGTCCCCTCATTTGCATATTTTTTAAATCTGGAGGTTATATGCAGTTAGCCGGTCTTGGCCAGTTTTGTATCTTTTTAGTATGCATGCCAGGTGCAGCTTTGCAGGTACACGTTGACTTTTACAGTACAGTACGTGTTGATGATTCGTCTAGAGGTCAATGTCTCATCGCATCATCTTATCGCTCCGCTAATCGGAACATGATGCACGTTGCTAGCGATGCTGTTTGTCAGGGTAGCATTGATTTGTTTATGGCGGGATGGAAGTAGGATGAGGAGGATGCTGGCAATTATAACCTCTGACTGTGTTCATTCAATAATATGACAAAAGAGTAGAGTTGAATTGTTGGGATAAGGAGATTAAGACTGCAAACGATAAATATTAATGCTCAACTAAATTTAAATAGATGTTTTTCTATGACTTTTGTAATTATTTGATTTTAATTTATAGTACTAAGTGGAACACAGACATCTACCTTTACAAATTTAAACATATTCATTCAATTTGCCAACCCGATACCAAGTGCCGATACCACTATTATCAACCCCCCCTAAACAATGATTTTAATTAAAGCCCTACACATTCAATGTGGCAATTTTTTAAATTGCAGGAAATTAATGGCAATTCTCTCTACTTCTAATTTGTCATTCCTAATTGGAAAAATTATCATAAGACGTTAGCCGTCGTGGCAAATACCGATATCTAATGATAAGGGTCATATCGGTACTGATACCGATACCTGGAATCGGTATTCACCCATCTTTAGTGGAAATACATTTTGACCTACGTAATAGTTTCTTTCCTTTACACATATGTTAAATGACATATTATTCCAAGTTAGAGTAATGGCGGGTTTAAAGTCTAAATCTAAAGATTCAATCTTTGAAAATATTGTTGTCAATGCTGTGGGGACATTTTAGTTAATCATTTTTGATTATTTCTCTCAACTTTTCTCTTTGTACATTTATCAAGTTGAACAAGCATTGAAACAATTATACAGTAGCAATCCATCTACCTGTCAGGTGAGTTTATAGAGTTCATTTTGACTTACCCTCCCAATGAACTCTACAAAAACCTACTCAATTCCTGTGAGGAAAAAGTTTCCCGTATTTTAAAGTTTGCTGTATTTCTAGAATTTATCCGATTCATGTGGGCTGAACATAATCATGTAGATTACAGTGAAAATGAACATGCAAGATGTATATTTTACTGTACTCCGGTGCTGATTGCACTTGAATGGCATGCTGTGTCACGAGTATACCTGCATGAAGCAATCAAGACAAACCTAAAATTTTAACTTCTGATATTTTTGCACTTGTGAAGTCAATTCTATGCATGCTTTTTGCTGTACGTCCCAAAGTGGCAGTTAGACGACTCTACTGCTGTTAACTCCACATAGATGCAGCACATGTAATTTTGGCCAGCACTCCAATCAGACGGCTCAGCCCCTCCCACCACAGGAGGCATCATTGACACTTCCAGGTACTATATTACTAATCTGGAAAAGAGCAAAATATTTATTTATATATGTCTTGATGATAACGGCTCAGAAGATTTATATGGATGTATATCAAATAAGGACACGCAAAACTTTTATCCCTTGGGTTCATTTATGTAAAATGCGTGGCTTCTTGACATGGATGATTGTGTTGGGCAGCTGTGTTTTTCTTTTCCCGCATAATTATTTTTTGCGCTGAATTTCTCTGGTATTTGGTGAGCATTGATAAAGCTGAGATCTGTGAACGAAGAATTTAAAGATGTTTTACTTGCACGACTTAAGCCACAATTGTCAAACTCAAGGCCCGAGGGCCAGATACGGCCCGCCACATTATTTTATGCGGCCCGCGAAGACAAATTGTGTCATTACTAGAATTGCAAATTTTCTTCACTTTTAACAATATCTATTTTTTTTTTAATATTCGACCAGTTTTTACTCATCTGATTTGAAAATGAGTTATTTGTCAGTTTGTTTTGTAGCTTTTACTGTATAAAATATGAGGTGCTCATACATTTATCATAATGGCTCTCCGAAAGAAGCTATGACTACAATGCAGCCCGCGAAAAAAATTAGTTTGACACCTGACTTAAGCGGTCAAATGTCAGGCACACTGTGATCTCGCTTCTAGACGCATCTTTTAAAACGTCAACTTCACGATAGCGAATGGGACAAGAATTGATCTCATAACATTTGTGCAATGCTAGGTATAAACATTACAACGTCTCATGTTAAATGGGGGGAAATGCAGTTAATATTTTTATATCCACCGTATTTCACAGGTGTTAACTTGGGGGTACTTTGTGCTTAGTCACCAATAACATTCCTGACAGATATACTGTATTGTTGGCATAAGGCGAAATTATTTTTAGCCCCTCTTGGATAGTGTCAATGCAAACCACATTATAGTTACTGCATTTCAGATTTATACTTGTGTGCGGAGCGCAGCTCATAGTGAAAATTGATGAAATTTCCCAGCTTGCTCACTTTTATCGATTGCGTTCAACCACTTGTTTGCGGTAATCCTTGACCCCAAAAAATTTTTTAGATAACTTGTGGTTGTCCACCTCTTGGACTTTATTACACCTAGCAATGTGAGTATGACTTTGGGTGTGTTTTGGTGCATAGCGGTCTAGATATACCCAAGGTTAACTGTTCGCCTTTAGGCCTTGGCACAGGAGTAGAAGCAAAAGCCATGAAGTGCTCCCAAAAGACAGACTGCGAGCTCAGCTCCAGCTGTCCGACTGGAAAGACGCACACCTAGCTTCATGACAACCGGGTCATATGTAACGTGCACCCAACAAAACTGGAGCAGTGGCGTGCATTAGCGGTGAGAGCGTAGCGGTGTGCTAAGAGATTTAGCAGCAGCGGGAAAACACACATCCACGCACTGGGAGACAAAGGTCACGCGTGTGGCTCTCTGTCAGCAAAGACGAGCTGGCAAGGTGAATGCCGCATGTCGGCGTTGGTTTTCAAGTGACAGATGGTGCCTAGGTGCCATTAGGCAGACAAACGACAGCTTCATTACGACGTGTCGCTGGCGAGTGATGAATTCCGCCCTAGTCGAGCCGTATTTGGAATAAGGCGATGTTGTATTCAATTCACAATTTTTTCCTCCTTTCCACAAAACATCCATATGTTCATCCTTTTTCCCAAGCACCAGTAGTTAGCCCACTTTGCATTCCTATGCAAATCAGCGTTACACCCCACCACCTCCGACCTTGCTCATCAAAGGAGATGGGACAGGAAACAGAAGCAATGGGGGATTTAAAAGGCGAAAGGATACGGAAAAGTTAAAGGGGAAGCGAGGACGAACGGCTTGAGAGAGATCTCCAGAGACAGAAACGTAGGCAGAGACTGAAAGAGCGAGGGAGCAGTGCCACAGGCCACAGTGTGCCCCTCCTTTCCTTCTCCCTCCCCAGACACATCCACGTGTCACCTCACCGGCTTGCAAATTAGGCTACACATGCTCCCTGGAGATGTCACAACGTGTATTTGACAGTTGGCTCCAATTTGCATAGATGCGCTGTGGTCAATTTTATTTATTTATTTTTTTTAAAAAGTGGTCACCTTACACTATTCATTCAGTTTAACTGAGGAATTTCAAATTATTCTGCAAAGTCAAATTGCAAGACTGGACGGAGATGTTTTCTTGGATTCATACCAGTATAAAGTGACCAACCAGTTTCTGCTAGGATTGAATTAATTTCTTTCCTTGGAAGCCTCAATGTAATTTGACTTCATTAAAAGTGGAGCGGTATTGGAAAATTCATGAAAGGGAGCCACGGAGCTTAGTCAGCCTGGTGATTCGCTCCCCTGCTGCTCAGATGAAAACCATGAAACCTTTTGATGTGCTTGAAGGAGTAAAGATTATTTTCACTATTTTGTTCTATTGTTGTCTATCTGGTATTAACTCGGGTTAACCTCAACTGTTTTCCAAAGCGACACGAACAAAAGTGTACCAGAAAAAATGATTCGCCTCTCACCAATCACCTTGATGCTCTCTTCATAGTCAGCATTGGAGACTCTAATGAGACTTGAAACCAAAATGTAATTGGAAAGATCAATCTGTGTTGATTAATGTGGATTGCTGTGATTAATGGAGCAGATTGAGATGATCTAACTTAGTTTGTCATCTTTAAAAGCCACCTGGTTGGCTCCTAGTGTGTCTTTGGAACAGATGTGACATCACTACTACTAAAATATTTCAGGTTGTATCTATTCATTATCAAACTCATTTGAGTGCTACCATGGCAACATGTTTTGTTGTTTCCATCTGTCTAATAGACCTCTGGAAATAGCCGCAACATCAATATGAGCAAGTAGTAGAAGGTCTAGAATGTACAATAAGGGCTTTTTTTTCAGATTTTTTTTGCCAGGCACAATGAGGAGCTGATTTTTCTCAATGTATATAGTTTATATCTTACAGCCAACTAGCGTTGATTTAAATAATTGTCTCTCTGAGAAGTCTCATATGCACGAGTGAGAAAAGGGCAGGAGGCGAGCGAATGAGATGTCAAAAAGGTGTAAGCACTTTATCAGCCGAGTGCAGCTTGTCTCATCAGGCGTTTTTTTTGTGTGTGTGTTTATGTGCGCAAGTACGTAGACACTATCAGAGGGATTTAGCTGGTGCTCACAAGGGCTATGGATGTGCACGTTATCAGAAGTTGAAGAGTTCAGCCAACTGAGAAGACCATTTGATCCTCCAATATGGAGAGTGACCACCTCCCCCACTGCAGTAAGTGGGAAAATCTTAGATTGTTAAATACCGTACTTTCTGGACCATAAGCCGCTACTTTTTCATGATTTTTTTCATGATTCACCCAAACATGGCGAATAAAAATTCTTCAATTTTTATGATATTGTATGATTTGTGGATATTCTCTTACATATGGAAATTAAACATGCGGTTTATAGTCCAGTGCGGCTTATATGTGAACTAAATAGAATTTCAGCTGGTGCGGTTTTTATTTGGGTATGCCTTATAGTCCAGAAATGATGGTACTAGACACTTTGTCTTGGAGTCTGGTGTGATGGAGCAGCAAACTATTTTTTAAAAGTTCTTACCGATGCTTCTTCTTTAATCCTATGGTGATTTCATAAATAACAGAGAACTTGGCCTCATCAATGATTGAGCATCGGCTTGCACAGAAAGACAGGCATGCGAGTCGACATGCAAGGAGAAGCTGATTTTCTTCTCAGCTCAGCTTCTGTGAGTGTGTGGGCAGAACAAGAGGGCATTTTCCAGCTCAAGAAGCACAGGCTTTTATTGTGACCACCGCTAAGAAAAAAAAAAAGCTGTCTGAAGAATGACGAGGGTAAACACCAGCGTCGAGCATCTGGCATCCGTCCAAGAATCCCGCTGAGTCTCCGAAGTATGCGCTTCCCAAATGACTGCTCCACCGTTATCTTTATGACCTCATCAAGGTGAGGACCCGCTGTATTGACAGGCTGTTGCGATGAAACATGCCCGCTCTCGACTTTCTGATTGGCCCTGCGTGGCCTTGCCGTGAGGAATGTATACGTCAATGGATGCAGATGGCCTAATAATGAGAGATGAGGGAGAATGGATACACCTTCTTAGTCTTAATGGATTCTTGTCTTTATTTATGAGACAGGACATGGTGGTTTCCTAAACGAAAAAAAACGCCACTGCTAATGTCTTTATTGTCACTAAAATTCCCTCCCCCAATCAGAGTACCGTGTTTTCTGCACTATAAGGCGCACCTAAAAACCTCAAATTTTCTCAAAAGCCTTAGAGTCAGGTGCGCCTTATATATGGACCAATAATGAGCCACCAAAGCAGGCGTGCCCAAAGTCCGGCTTGTGGGCCAAATGTATATATATATATTTTATATATGGACAAAATTTTAAAATGTGCCATTCAGTGAAGTTGCGCCTTATAATCCGGTGCGCCTTATAGTGCGGAAAATACGGTACCATCGCTTATACTTCTAAGAACGGACTAAAGAAATATGTACGGGATACATGCTGAATCACGTAATCCAGAAAAGATCAAAAGTAAAAAGTGTTGGTGAGGCAACCGTGACTTAGAACGCAGGGGAGGAGAGATTGGGGATGAACTAGAAAACCGCTTTTGACAGCACAGTGTTCCCAGTAGTTTTTCAAACCCAGATTTGAAGACAGATTAATGCGCTTGTCACAAAGTGCAAGACGTATCAGTCTTTTTCTTTTCCTCATATTAAATTCATAAAACAAAAGATGCAAATGATTCGGTGCCTGATTTGCTAAAAGTTTGAACATACTATCTTATTTACAATAGCAGCCACTTTCCAAATGTGTTTCACTTAACACAAGCATTTGTGATTTGTGTTTAATGTCATGCGATGAATCCACGTGGCAAATTGAGACACAAGACCGAGAACGACGTATCAAGCGATTTGTGACACTTCGTTACAGCCGCTGCACACGTGCAAACATTCGCACATCGTTGCACAGACTCCATTTATCCTTGCAACATTAAATCCATTTACCTCTGTGGTGCAATATGTCTAATCCTGGGGCCAACTAATTAAATGCCATTCTCTCCTTCCATTACAGCGATAATTGAGTAGCAAACTAGAGCTCGTCTAATTGCTCTTCTACGTGGCAAACGATGAGGTAAAATTGATGGTACTTCTTTGTTTCTGTTCAATTGCCATTCAAAACGGAGTTTGATCAGACCACCGTGAAAACTGATTTGTTTTGGTTGATCTCTGAATATGAATAGCCTAAATTATTAGAGCCAATATTCAGATTCCCGTGTATGCATTTTAAAAGGGGGTGACAAATATTTAAGAAGTAGATTTCTATTTACAATTATCACATTGTGAGGCAAAATACACTAAAATAGCTAATAGATTAATTTATGTAGAAAAAAATAAAAATCAAACCCCATCATGGCCGCTTTAGAACTTGTGAAAACACCAATTAACAGTTTCCTATTAATAATTATTTTATCACATAATTCACACAGTGGTACAGAGCATATTAATCCAAATCAAGTTATAAAAGTCCAATTTGGGTCATCA
This sequence comes from Syngnathus typhle, assembly GCF_033458585.1. Taxonomy (NCBI): domain Eukaryota; kingdom Metazoa; phylum Chordata; class Actinopteri; order Syngnathiformes; family Syngnathidae; genus Syngnathus; species Syngnathus typhle. The sequence goes on along the minus strand of NC_083759.1, from coordinate 4,382,704 downwards.
TACCAGTGTGACGACTTCCAGTGTGGTGTTTACGAATGTCGTGTATGCGCTTAGTGTTTACATGAATTTAGACAGCTCTTCTTTTTTCTCCCGGATGGAGAAAAACAGCAAACATGCAAGGATATGAAAGCTCGTGTCGCTTTAAAAGCCTAAAGCTGTCGTCAGCATGCGCAATGTGGAGAGACATTCAAGCAGATGTTCCTGCTCTGGCTTGATTGCCTTCATCAAGGCCCATCAGGGATTGCACTTCGGCTAGCCAGAGATGGCGAAGAAAAACGAACAATGTCCCGTGTTATCTTAGCCACGTGTAGCTACTCCATTAGCCACAGCTGAAATATTGATTTTTTTTTTATCTTATCCAGCTTGCATATAAAGTCGGGATTCAATTTGGACCGAGTTGGTTGGTAAAAGTTACCGTATTGGCCCGAATATAAGACGACCCTGATTATTTTTCTTTTTTGTGACAGGGGTTCGCTTTGGCCTGGGGAGTTAAGTTCAGCATTCGCTTTAAAGATATCTGGCACCATCTAGCGTTGTGAATGTGTTTAATGTCTAGACCCCGAATGTCAGATGACCCCCACTTTTTCAGTCTTATATTCGGACCAATACGGTATTTCACAATCACTTTGATAGCATTGCTGTTGGAAAAACACTTGCTTGAGCGGGGAAAAAAATGTTTGACATCCTGTTGAATTGAATCATATAACCTCTCCGCTTTGTAAATCCATATTGTGCCGGGTGCACTGCTTGAACTTGTCTTTCTGTCTTAATTAGGCTGTCTACTTGACCCCCCCGCCCGTTCTCCTTTCATTTCACCTCAAAATGACTCCCGAATCTTTACAGAGCTCTTTACAGCTTTAATTACTCCACCTCATATTCATGAGCACCCTGTGTGAAATGTCACTATTTCCCAGCATGCCTAGTGGTGAGCTAAGCCAACTTTAATTGGACCAGTGCACAGGTAACCCAAAAAAAGGAGAAGAAAGAAGGCAGTCTGGATTGTGGTCAAAGGGGCCTGGTGGTTGAATTTTATCACTTCTCTGCAGAGCCTCACAAGGGCAGAATGACCAATATTCAGCTACCCTAGGGTAATTAAAAAAAAAAAAAAAAAACTCTTCCCTTTTAATTTATACCCATCTGGTGAAGCGTGATATCATTATCGGGGCGCATTACAACTTAAGATTATTAAAGGTCCAGTGCATTCGACTCTTACATTTGTACGATGGAGCTAATAAAACGCTGAGATGCTACAAATTCTAGCATTACATCATCCTCTGGAAAGTCCCCTGCTGCATATAAAGCGCTCTGAGTTAGGATGCACTGAGAGTGAGAGCAAGCGTAGCTTTGCGATGCATTGGGACCTGCTCTAACCGGCATCTGTTTGCTCGCTCGCTCGGTTAGGTGTGTTTTGATGCACAGTCCATGCTCCTCATTACTCTTTCTAGAGGTGTGGGGGTTTGTGTGTGTGTGTGTGTGGTGTAGAACGTTGCAAGAGATGAGTATCTGTGGTACTTCAAATGAAGTGTTGTTTCCTGAGGAAGTACAGTCCAAAGGTGTTAAATCCAGGTCCAATTTGATTTTTAGCCGGCAAGGGAACAAGCTCACCTCAGATGGTCTTGTGGGAAAACTCCAAAGTGAGATATCATTAGCATGATCGGGAATAATCATCTATAAACAATCAGTTGATGGTCTTGTGGAAAAATTCCAAAGTGAGATATCATTAGCATGATCGGGCATAATCATCTATAAACGATCATTTGGGACGAAAATGGAAGCAAAATAATCCGAATTTATTTTCATCTTGTCCGTCGTCTGCTTGTACTACTTTAATCCATGAGTGCACATTTTGTATTTCTCATGCATAGCAAACATGTGAAAGTGTAACGCAGCTAAGCGAGCATTTTCCAGCTGTGAATGGTTTTTTTTTTTTTCCCAACGCTGTAACACATATGATAAGCAATCATCTTTTTGGATCTCACTCAAAACAACAACATCAAATGCTCTCTCAATATTTTATCCTTATTCATTGCTTCTAAATTGCTTGGCCAGTACCATAAGGATTTTTATTTTTACTCTACCGGTGATAGAGGTCACTAAAATGGATTTTTCTCGTTAGCTTATAGTCTTTGCTATAGGTAAAAGGTCACGCTGGAAGGTAAACATAATACCCTTGTGGTGAAGTGACCTTGGTTGTGGTAACTGCTTTGACCTCGTCCTTTTTTTTTTTTCTTTTAGCTTGGCTTCCTTCTCCCCCCCCTGTCGTCCTCCTACGAGGTGCTCGGTGGCCTTTTATAATTTATTCATTTTATTTGCTGCATTTTTAATCCATTTGAATTGCTGCATGTCAGTTTTGTTTTTATGATTCATTCATTATTAAGGATGTCAGGGTGCAGTCCTGGTGCGACGGATTGGATTACTGCACCTTTGTGGTGAGTGGACCAGTCCAACGTGCATGTGTAGAAACGAAAGGAGAGGAAAGCTATTAGTTGCAGATGCGCTTCAACACAAAATAGAAAGCATTAGCGATATTAACCTTGTGATAAACATTGCGGCAGTCACTGAATGCCAATGGAATTCTATTGGGTCCCTTTCGTATTAGGTGCGTTTTGGAAAACACATTTTTCTTTATGTGAGAACTGCTGAGTTGCGGGGGGGGCGCTACCTTCCCAATTCATTGATGTGAAGACGTACTGAAGAAAGTCTTAAAAGCAGTATTCCCATTGTTACTGTATTTGACATAGTCTTTGTAGAGTGTCTGGCTTTACCCAATGCAGAAGCTGGCGTTTGTATTTTTAGGTATCAGATTTATTAATAGAATTTTCACAGGCAATTCAAATGTGACCATCAGATCTGTGTTGCAGTTTGTGCACGCGGTCCTCGTTTTTTTGGTTTTTTTTGCAGACTGATGACTCAGAAGTTGTGCATTTAATTGAATTAGAGTTTTTAATCCATCCTCTACTGTGTGCCCACTCCATGACACTGAGATGTTTTGCCAAACAGACTTAAGCTGTCACACAGACACACCACCAAGTGTAAAGCGCTAATTAGCACTGATCCTGACAAGTCGGTGAAAGAATAAACACTGCCAAAATTCTTTTCTGAACAGAAAAAAATTAATATAGTTTGTATACACTCGGTAGGTTTAAATTTATATTGAATTCACACTGGAACATGGTGTTCCGCAGGGGTCAATCCTAGAACATTTACATTTTAAATTCACCAAATAATAATTGATAAAAATGTCATTTGCTTGGACTCACTCTACAAATCTGCTTTGTATTCAAACTCCCTCCATCATCCTCCATTACATGGTCTGAGAAGATGTAATACATCAATGGGCAATGGCTACAGTCACAGTGTTTGTGTTGTATGAATTCTCTCAGATGCCGCTGTTCTTTTTTTTTTTTTTTTTCTCTTACATGGACCAGTGGATTTCAGAATGTCTTCTTTCCATTGTCGCTCATTTGCCCAGGAAACATTATCCCTGTGTTCTCTGCTCCCAACACGCACCGCAATTACTGTGCCTGTGGGTGTCTCAGATAAGAGTGCTCTCTGAAATAAATAACAGCAAGGAACAGGCTGACTAATGCACAAAAAACATATTGAGCTTGTGGATTAAGGTTTATTTTCTCCAAGCAGACAATTGTCCATCATCACACTGCATCTGATATTTTACACCATCGGTCATCGGGATACTTCAATCTCCTGAATCGTTTCAATAACTAGTCAGATCGTTTTAAGCCGAGTTTAAACCGCAGTCATGTTAGATATAAATGAAAACATACACTAACATTATCTTACATTGCAGTGGTTGAAGACTGCCAGGGTGATGCACTCTAATGTTATTTTAGCTCATGTGGGGGAGAAAAATTAGACAGCTCTCATCCGGCAAGACATTGTGATGGGCCAATGACAAACCTTGGTTTTGTTAGCTTGTCAGTGACCAGTGGGCTGGACGTCAGCAGACGAGTGCACGCGCATTGCTGCCGGCGCTTAGCCATCTCCTCTTCCGCCTCACTCAGCAATAAGTGGTCACAGCGGACGGCTACTTGCTTCTACTCTGGCACGGCTCCAGGGATTTTTTTCTTCTAGGGCCAAAGGGGGCTTGACTAATGCAAAGGGTGGGGAGGGGGCTGAGAAAATCATATATTTGAAAATATCAAATAAAATATTGGAGAGGCTGAACTTGGGCTACACAGATTTAACAGGTTGACACGATTAAACCTTTTGTTTTTTTCCTTCACATTACCGTAAATTTCGGACTATAAGCCACGACTTTTTTTCTGCAAATTTTGAACCCGGAATCACAAGTTTTAGCTGCCGCGACTTATAGTCCAGTGCGGCTCTGAAAATTACGGTACTTTTATTTTGATGTTCTTTCCTGGATAGTTTTTTCAATAGGCCATTTGAGAGCCATCAAAAATAAAGATGCTGTCATGAGGCGACATCTTGTTCATTTCAAATGAGCTTCAGAGAACATTATCAGTTTCAATCTTGACCCGTCATTCTTTTTAATCCCAGCTGTCTTTGCACGCTCCGCCTCTCCTCCGAGTAGGCCACTCTTCTGCAATGGCTTCCCGATACCTTGATTTTCCCGCACCCTCGAGGAGGATTTGCATGAGCTGGCCCACTCGCCACCTCCTTCATTTTCTCCGTCCCGTCATCCTCACTTAAATTCACCTGAGCCCTCACTTATCGTCCCCTCACATCTCGTCTTCATTGTTTCTTATCTTAGCTCCGCGTTGTCATCTCTTTTGGATTAGATCTGTAAAACAAAAAAGTGCTGGTAGAAAAGGGAGTCCAGTAATTCAGTAAATATTGTCCAAACTTCCCAAAAGTGAAACGCGGCGGATTAGGCGAACCATAGCCACCCTTCTGCCGCGGAGACGATTGAGATAAAAATCTTGACAGTTTGCCTGTGCCGGAGCGTGTGGGGCTCCCCGTCTCTCTCTCTCTCTCTTTCCTCTCCTCCTTGCATCCCTCCCTCCTCCCCGGCCTCGCTGTGTGATATCAGTGGCTTGACAGAGTGGAGCAGCGCAGTGGCGAAGCGAGACTGGCAGAAGGCTCGATCCCCTCCCTTCCCCCTCCGCTCCTCATTCTGCCCGCAGGTGAAGAAAGGAGCGCAGGGAACCCATTCCAGGTGCCGCTAGCGGCTCATAGGCACAGAAAACCCGTCTATGCTCTCATCACCACAGATAGTTTGGGATTCAAAGCGAAGATCTTCCACTTCCCATCAATTGGAGTCTTCATTTTGTTGTGGACTTTCCTCCTTTTTTTTTTTCTTTTGAATCGTCGTGAAGGGGTGGGGGCGTGAGCCATGCTCCCCAAAGGAAAAGCTGTGGAGGCCCACCTGTTCTGGATGTTGCTTTGGACAGTTGGATGGACGGTGCTCAGCTCAGCTTTTGGCTCCTCAGACCTCCATCTCTTGTCTCCTACCCCTGGATCCTCCCAGTCCCCCGCCCTCCCCCAACCAGAGTACTCACAGGGCCCTCAAGTGTCCAGGTACCGTCAGCCACCTGTGTCCATGTATCGCTCGCCGGCCTCGCTACGAGTTGGACACGGTGAGTTCGGTCTTGGACTGTTTCACATCTTGAATGATCTCAACGAGCTGAGGCCATCCGTAGATAATCGTTTCTATATTATTTTACTGACTCGCTTCGTCTAAATAAGCAAATATACTTTATTATAGAGCCATGCATCATTTGACTCCATTTGTGGGTTGCCTGTGAGAGGAAGTAAAACTCTCAGCTGGAGATTTAAGCGTCAATGCTAAATGATCCCCTTCTGGTTCTCTTTAAGTGTCTTCACACTTCTGAAGAACATTTATCAAGTTAACATTTAATTACCCTTTTGCATGGTCGTTAACGATGTGAACATTTCAAAGAGTCGGGGGGGGCTGTTGCTCATGATCATCGACTTCCATTTCATTATCGACTTCGGTTTTGTCGGTACGTAATGTGAACTGGTTGCAACATAAGCTTCTACAAGGGCAATTGGGAGGAGTGTTTATTATCAGAACAATATATTTGCTTTTCATCGTGTTGCGCAACACTAAGCTATAAATAAGAATCAATGTGTTATGTTACACCTGCGACTCTCAATTGATTAATTGCTATGAATTTATCAAATATTCCTCATAGCCTATAATATTGATGACAAGGTATTTTGGATTTTTTAAAATTGTTTTACATTCAGTATCAATAGTCTGTTCATGTATTTGATGGCACGGGAAAAAAAAATGGACTATTTTGACTGTTGTCACATTGATCAATCAATCTTTAATTGGGGCTTCAAATCTGTCGCCCCAGTACATTTGAGACAGATTTCTCTTGGACTCCATTTTTTTTTTTTTACACTACAAGGTTTTCGTTTTCAGCACATTTGAACACGATTGGTGCAGATGAGCTTGACAGGCTCCAAAAGGGCTGAAGAGAGGATCTGCATTACTAATGTGCACTGCCCGATTTCATCATCTTTGAAAAAGCAGCATGTCTGAACAATTTTAACAACTTATCATATGAAGTATAAGGTCTATTGAGACTTTTATGAAAAATATCTGACTTTTTATTCGATTAAGATGGCTTGAGTTGAAATTTGCCGCCACATTTTAGCTCTGCTTAGCGCTAGGCGTCTTGTGCCTTTCAATTTCTGCTAAGGCTGACCTATTCACTCCTTCATGTGCATTTTCATGTCAATGAAAGCCAGTTTATGTTCACGCAGAAATGTTAACGAGATGATTTGACAGGGAATGATGCACTAATGAGGGACCCTCGTACAAAATATGTTGAACAATTTAAATATGCTTAAGGCATAAATGTCCAGTGATGATACAAAGCATTCTTTTCATGGTGATGGCTTCTCCTACTTTGTAATTGGACTTTAGGGAAGGAAAAACATGGCACAGCTATTTCATTCATTTATTTGTATTTCTTTTCATTTTTTTTTTTTTTTTTAGGTTTTTATTTGTATTTTTTTTATTTTTTTATTCTCAATGTTGTCTATTTAAGGTGATTCCATGAGTACATCACTCATGCTTAATTAATTAATTAATAATAATAATAATATATAATCATATATATATGATATATATAATAATAATAATAATAATAATAAATTAATATCACTTTGGAGGACTCTTGGTATTTGCACAGCTATTGATGTGATTTAATGGCAAAGTGGCTGCAATAACACTTAACCTTTCAACTTGCTACCGACCATAATATTCATAAATAGATGGTGAGTGGAGAGTTAAATCATCACTTACAACAATATGGTCTTTTTTTTTTTTTTAAATGAATTATAAAGAGATTTTATACATGGTCCTGATGACATTTTCACCTATATGCAATCATTCCCAATTCAACACTGCCCTTACACAGCTTTTATAGTACTGAAATATATTTAATCATAACACCTCTGAATTTACCCAGGAGTATAAAAAGGGCAAGAGCAATCTTTTTCTTCACTGTGCAAGTGAAATGACTACAAATTTCAGTATTTATTTCCCTCAACGTACTCGAGAGATCGAGGTGGCGCTGGAGTGCGCTGCAAGGCTATGTGTTGTCTCAGCAGTTATGAACAATGAATTTAAAAGACTTGTCGTTCTATACTAGTATGTATTAAAAAAGCACATTAGATATCTGTAGGAGGTTGTATGATTTATTCGACTAAAGCAAGGGTAGGTTTGGCTTTGTGTTGCAAACTAAGTCCAACGATGTTTATTCCACGATTCACTTCTGATGGCAATGCCTAAGGATTGTTTTTTTGGAATTCAAACATATAGCATTGCTTTCTCACATGACCTCCTGGCACTCCTTAGATAGCAAATCAATAGCAAGGACCATTTTAATTAAGCTTTTTACCATCTTCTCTGACCTCTTTTTACCCCGGATGGATGTTTATTTATTTATTTTTTCTTATCTCGCATTGGCAGTGCAATTTGTCATGCTACCATAGAGAGGTGGGAGGTGGTGAGCGCATTATCTTAATTCCCACCCCTATTTTCAATCCACAATATTAAGATACAGTATTTTTCCCGCTGTTCCGACATTGTATATTCATTAATTTGCACGCTACAACTCACAGAGGACAATAGCCTCATTGCAACATAATAGCTTTGCTTCACTGAGAGTAAATTTGACATCCTATGTACACGGACGGGGGCATTCTATTAAAAATATATGTGCATTATTATAAAAGCGTCTTAATCCTATTAATGACTCACCACAGGCTGATCCAGCAATTCTATTTTAAATTATTTGGAGTTATTTCTTTAAATGTTAAGGTCTTTACGCAGAAAATTTCATCTGTGTGGAAGAATAATTTATGCGTGAAGCCCATAGTTAGTCATTCTTGTTTTTCTCTGGCTTCATAGCGTCTGCAACAAAAACCTCTCAGGATTAGACAGGAGTCATAAATTGTGTTTGATGGGATCCTCAGTGACATCATGAGGTGGACTAACGATTGGCCCTCCGGCCTTTGAGTGACTTCAGTCCGAGCTCATTATTGTCTCCCGTCACAACAGGTGGCAGGACCTCAGACCTCTCTTTCTTTTTTTTTTTTTTTTGCGTCCATCGCCACGTGACTTGAGTCAATCTACTCTATTGAAGCCACAGGGACATTATTAGCCACATTTGCTCCAAACACTGACCTTGAAGACTGCAGCTGAATGATTTACAGACAGCGGAGTCCCACCTCCTTCATTCTCCCATCACTTTCCTGACGCGTGTGACTGCAGTAATTAGCACCTCACTAATTGATTCTTGAATCTGCGTGAAGGGGTATTGACAGCACTGCCGTAGACAATCATTTGCCAGTTTTATCTTTCCCTTAGGCTCAGCTAGCTGTCTTAGCACCAGAGCCATGACGAAATGAATGTAACATTTGTATTAACAAATAATTTTCCCTTAGATGTGAGTTTATCAAAATAATTTCCCGTCATCTCAGCTCGAATGATAAATGAAACAACGTGCTCAGTTGGACAGCTATCCAAGGCTTATTGATATTCCTCCTCTCATTTACAACCAACTCATAAATTATCCCCTGAAAAATTGCAAACTTTTCCATTTGTAGTTTCTTCCGCCGCTCTGCCAAGCTGTTATTTATCACAGCAGAGTGACGGGAAAAAAAAAATACATGTGACTTCAAACAAGAAAAAGCTGGAGAAATATTTAAAAAGAGATCACAGATAGTAGAAAAGAAATATAGAGACTATCTGTGAGGTTTAACACACTCTGCTCGGTTCTAAAGGAGCTAGTGGGCTTGCCTAGATTCACTGAGAGTATATTGCATTGGGATTTTTGGAAGTCCCTCAGCAAACAGGCAGAACTGGCCGCGAGGCTCCATGGCCGGCTGAAACGTGATATCGTTTTGCTAGCGCCACTATCGCGGACGTACAGAGGACACGGGAGCGGTAATGTGCAAGGGGGGGAGGGACTCTGAAGCAATTTTGAACGGGTCCACGAATGGATAACCTTGTGAGGATTGGAAAGAATAAAATATTCTTGGAAAACCTCATTGGCAGCATTGAATTTACCGATAAGAGTTATTGATTGGGAGAAAGAGGGAAGTGGCTTGCGGCGTGTTTTAGGAAAGTGCAAGCTTGTAAATGGCACAAATGTTGCTTTAGCAGCAGTTTGATCACAAATGATAGACTTGAATTTGTCGTTAAAAATGAACAGAGCAGCACTGGAAGGATGTTATTTCTTCGATGACGACAGCCAGATCAAAAACAGACACGATCCAATCTCAATTCCTATTACAGTTCTTCTTCCCATCAAGTGTTCCATTTGTGGTTTAAATGGCAGAAAGAGGTTTCAAAAGCAGTGAGTAAATTATCTTCACTAATAGGATCCAAGTGCAAGCACCATATCTGCCTGAGATTGATTGGAAGCTCCTTATGTTGTTTATTTATAAATATTGGCGTGTGTATCGCACAATGGGTGAGAGTCAGATTGATTTGATTTATAAAAAAAAAAAAAAATCAAAACCGGGCCAACGTATTAATTGCAAAACTGATATTGTGCCAAATTATAATCTCCAAAGATGCTGACTGTGTGTGTAAGTGTTTTGAACAGAAAATCAGATTAGTGCGGTTTGAATTTGCGGATGATGTGTTTGATGTGTCGTTACTAACACAAGACGAGGTTTTTTTTTATGTGTGTTTGTGTGTGTGTATATTTGCACTGGTAATCTCCTTGAGAAATTGGTTCTGGAATAGTGTGACTTTGTATCATCGTGTTGACGCAAACATCCAGTAGCTGCTACATCTGCCCCAAATGTGACTCACTCACTCCTCGTGTCCTTCGTAAAATTACTCAGCGCTAGTTTCCCGTGCAATGAACTGGATGATGCCGTCACAAGCATTAAAATATAACGGATAAAAGTTCCTTAATACGGTCCAGTATTGAACAGTACCGTATTTTCCGGACTATAAGGCACTGGCCCATTTTAAAACTTTGTCCATATATAAAGCGTGATTTTATGACACAATGCTTCGGGCCAGTTTAAATTTAGGAATTCGGTCCATATATAAGGCGCACCGGATTATAAGTCGCAGTGTCGACTTTTGAGAAAACTTGAGGTTTTTAGGTGCGCTTTATAGTCCGGAAAATACGGTACTTCCTGTTTGAGTTATTATTGTCCAACTAACAAGTGCTAACTCACCATTGTGTTGCTCCAATTGACTGTCTCGAATCACCGTTTCCTCTGATTCATCTCATTGGACCAACATGAAAAGAGCTTGGCAGAAGAAAGGTGAAGATTGCGAAAGCCGCATATGAGCGAGACGGGCTTAGCTCGGATCCATAAGCGAGTATTCAGCCATGTGTTACCTGAATGTAATCTAAACAATGATGCCCACGCGCGGCGGTTTGTTGCTCTCGTTAATTCCACAACCGCTGAAGTCATTCATCTTTATAAATAGCCACTGCTCACTTTGTTTTCCTTCTTTATACATCTAAGGCTCTTGTTTTGAGTTTCTCCATATTAAACTCTACGGCCAAGCTCCTTTTTCGCTAGCTGTTTTAATGGCAAGCCGCAGGCTTGAACTGGATTGAGCGCCATTCGTGACAGCGTTAGAGTGGCTCATTTGGCCTGGATTATGAAAAGACATGCAGGACACATAGAAATAGAAATGAACCCCGCCCCCCCCTGGTGTGTGGCCGGAGAAGAGCTTATCAGAGTCTTGGAGAGCCAAGGAGATATTCACCCCCAATGACTTTCCATAATGTGCATATCAGTGCCATTCCAGGCAGCATCAGCCCAATTTGCAAATGTCAAATTCGGGTTTATTTGGTGGCAGTGGCTCTGTTTTATCAACTACCAAGAATTCCACAAATATGCACCAATGCAAGCCATCAGTAATTGTTCCTGACACTTTACAAAGAATGATTCAAAGTAACAAAAGGTCTTCCCTGACCTTTAACAGTGGAACTGATGTGGAAACGGACCTTATTATTCGAGTCACCATTGACCACAGAGGAGAGCCAAATCAATACTAAAGTGCTGCATTGAATCTTATGGTGGTTGTTGATTAAGTGAAGAGGCACAATAGCCGTGTGTTCAGCTGTGCTTTACACATTTTGTTCTTGTTCAATATCAGAATGAGAACGAATAAGGAAGGAAAATATTATTATCATTAAGATTGTTGTTATTATTATTATATTTATTATTATTACTATTATTATTATTATTATTATTATATAGTACAGTAGTGCCAGACCTATCTGGTCACTCACTGGCTGAGTAGATTCATGATTGCAACTTTTAATGACACACAGCTATAAAAGAAATTATGTCACCTTACCTGCTGTGTATTGTCCTCATGGGATGAATAAATGATCTATCGGTCGAGCTATTAGCTGTAGGCGCTATAGTATTGTTTAATAGCCCATAGTGTACGCTTTGCAGCAAAAGGTCCTTTTTGCTCTTGATGTCGTCTTTTTGCTCTTGAATAAAATGCGTGTCCTTACTGTCACATTATGCTAAGAAGTCAACACAATTGGGATTTCTTGTCCGGTATTGTTGCAAATTATTCAGTGTGGTGTGGCTTACAGTTTGTGCTTTTCAAGTTTGAAGAGAAAAACTGGCTATTATTTGTATTATTATTTCGCAAGTGTATATATATATATATATATATAGTATTTTCCACACTATAAGGCACACCTAAAAACTTCAAATTTTCTCAAAAGCCGACAATGCACCTTATAATCAGGTGCGCCTTATATATGGACCAATATTGAGCCACTACAGCAGGCGTGTCCAAAGTCCGGCCCGCGGGCCAAATGTATATATCTTATATATAGACAAAGTTTTAAAATGGGCCATTCATTGAAGGTGCGCCTTGTAATCCGGTGCGCCTTATAGTGCAGAAAATACGGCATATACTATAATCTGTACAACATCCTTAGGAATAGTGTGAGATCGCACAAGCGCCTTCACTTGTTAACAAGGTCAGAAAATACGATATTGTCTGAGAGCTAGTAAAGTCTTCCTTGGGGAAACAGAAATAGTCTAACATTGAAGTAAAAAAAAAAAATCCTGACAATGCAGTCAAACTTTAATCTGAAAGTGGCCTTTTAACCACTTAGCTTTTTTTCTGGTCGAGTGGCCACTCAGCGACATGTTGAACCAAATGCACCCGAGCACGCCAGGCTCACATATACCAGCGTTAATGAATACGATCCAGATCAGTGGCATTAGAAGCAACTGCGGGTCTTCTGGTTAGAACCTCATGAGCAAGAAGATAAAGGGCCCGTCACGTGTTCCTTTCATCCTCCTGTGGCTCTCAAATAGAGTAGAGACATTCAATTTAAAGTTGAAGGTCTGATTCAGACAGCGGCATGATTTCCATTAGCTTTGTAAAGCATTTGAAGTATTTAGAGAGCTCACAAATATTTAATCACGCCTACATCGTGCATGTAAAAATAATACTATTGAGACGAGCGAGATGAGAGGACCAAAATGTAGAAAGTGCATATTGTGTGTGGATTATCTGAATATTTTAGAGCCATCTGCTTGATTTCTCACATTAATGCTTTTCAACCACCCTCTGGATTTTAAATGGGTTTCTGGTTTTAATTATCTGTAATTTGATTGGGTTATGGAGCTCTGCTAAATCGCCCCATCAGGAAGCACTGAAGCCTGAAAAAGCCTGACCAGTTCACGTTTTGCAAATGGACGTGGAAACTCACAGCTAAGCAGCATTTTCAGTCAACACATGGATTATCCAGAAATGTGGCTTTTTTTTTTTTTTGTGAAATGTGCAACAACAACAAAATTGCCAAGTAGTTTTCACTCAAATTGAAACCATTAACTAATCACACATTTTAACCTCTCATAATATTAAGTACAGCTGCACAATCTACCGTAATTTCTCGACTATAAACCGCACCCAAATATAAGACGCACCAGCTAAAATTTGGGTAAAATCCCGTTTTGTTCATATATAAGCCACATTGGACTATAAACCGCAGGTGTTTTAATGTTTAGTTTCCATATATAAGAGAATAGGCATAAATCATTCAATATCATAAAGAAATCCATAGATAAACCGCACTGGGATATAAAAAGCTTGTGCAAAAAATATCGTCTTATAGTCCAGAAAATACGGTAATTGAGTACATCCAAGACTCCCACACAGATAACAATCTCTTCCGTGATGTGATTAAAAATCAACAACCCCCCCTTTGTCTTTGTGGTGTCAATACTGCAATGGATAGTGTGCGAGAAAATGGCAGCTTGGAGTCTAGCCTGTTGGGGATTGCGTGAAAAAGGTCAGGGACGGGGAGATAGCTCCTAGCGAAAGGACATAATTGGCAAGGTGGAGTGCTATTGGCCTTTAGGAAAGAACAGGAATTTGTGTCCCTCGAGAGGAAAGTGTGACTTTTGACAAGTAATACTTTGTGCTTCATAAGTCACTCTTCTTTACTCTGTTCTGAGATTCCCAATGCGTTTTTACAACCCATTTTGTCATCGCTACCCGACTATCTATCTTTTTCATTTCCAGATCTAGTGGGGCAGTTCCTCTCTCAGCTATATTTCACTTCAAAACTTCATTGGCAGTTGACTCACCTATTTTTCCTCTTTTTCAACCACTTCTTGAATGAGCTGGCCACAGAAAATAAAAGCTGAATGCTTTCGCTACATTTTGGTTACTGTATTTTCCGGACTATAAGGCGTACCGGACTATAAGGCGCACCTTCACTGAATGGCCCATTATAAAATGTTGTCCTTATGTAAAGCGCAGCGGACTATAAGGCGCACCATTAATGCATTATGTCAGATTTTTAATCCAAATCAAATCATTCTCCATTTTGTCTTTTTTATTTCAACTTCAGACGCAACCAATTAATTTATAATCACATAATAATGATCCATAGTCTTTTTGATTCATGATTCATAGTCTTCAGCGGGCCACTTATGATTGATTTCATGACACAATGCTTCAGGCCAGTTTAAATTTAGGAATTTGGTCCATATATAAGGCGCACCGGACTATAAGGCGCACTGTCGGCTTTTGAGAACATTTTGGGTTTTTAGGTGCGCCTTATAGTCCGGAAATTACGGTACTATAATAAGCAGCAAAATCTGAATCTCCAGTATATGTGTGTTTTAATGTTTTTTTTTTATTTCAAAATTGTCTTCTCAAGAACTAAAGGTTAGGTTGTACTTAATGCTAAGTGGGAAATTTGCTCAGTGGGAATATTTGTCGAGGGAAGTTGCCTCAATCACACCATCAACAAGCATCGATCTGTTATTCCTGCAAGGAGAAGCATGCAAGCAAATAGTTTAACTTTCAGGACCTTGAGGTAGCTGTGTCAAGTTCACACCGCTTAATTTACTTTGAGCACTTAATTCAGCTTTGGCTCCCGTTATCAGATTTTTTATTGATAGTAGCAAGGCTAGGTAAATATTGTTGGGTCAAGTTTTGCTGCTTTGTTTGTTAGAAGTCAGGCTAGTCAGACTACACAAAGGGGGGGGAGCCTTTTTTGGTTTCCCCAACCCTCTCGCTGTCTGCCACTGTTCTTGTGGGATTCACTTTTTTCTTCAGCCTAATGTTTTATTGATTTATTGGTAGTGTGAGAATGATCCATTTATCCCAGTCTCAAGAGAAATATGAGTGTTGTTGTGATGTGTTCTGGCTGAATAATCGTGTTTTTTCTTTTTTTTTAATGGAAGTCAAGGAGTGTCAAAATGACGATTGTGTGAGGTGTGCAGAGGAAGCAACACTTGTAGCCACAACTCGGTCACAGAGCCACCCAGTGTGTAAACTTCAACCTGCCATTTTTAATTGGATCAGAATGTATGTTTGGGATAATTGGAGGGTTACTGCAATCAACAATAACAATTAGTAACCCTACTCTGTGGCACTGAAGTTCAAAATCTAATATAACTTGCATTTTAAGGAGCCTTAAGTGAATATTTGCGCTTTAATTCCAAGACCTGCACTTTTGAAGGAGATATATTTGAATTCATAAATATACTATTTATCTTATAAGAAATGATGCTGCCCAAAAAAAAAAGCATAATGCTTTGCCAGTAAAAATAAACTGTTTGGTTAATACAAAAGGAGCAAAACCTCACTGATGTGATTAAATAATTAAAAGTAATTTATTGTAAAACATTCCTAATCTGTGCATTATATAAATAAATGTATTACTTCCCTTTTCTTGCGTGATTAAAAAATTGTCCACAATCTAAAGAAACACTTGACAACAAAATAAAAGTTTCGCTTGATCAAAACAATCTCATTTTTCGACAGAATAAAATGTTTCATCTGAAGACATGTTGGATGATTTCTCATTATCATTTCTTACAACTACTTGTCAGGTCGGCTAGTTCCTGAGCTGTGCACCGTATATTCTGTTTTTGTAAAATGGAGTATCCCCTCCAGTCATTTCTGTCACTTCCCTGACACTCTTCACGGAATAAAATCATTTTTACGTCTTGCTTTTGGTGAAAATCACATGTTCTCATCTCATGAAGGGAGTGTTGTGCATTACAAAGCCAGACAACTAATTCCAGTCCTATTTATCGTAGATAATATGTGCCCTTATTGATTGTCTGCATGAGCAGAGGAAAACAAATCTTCATCAGTATTCATAATCCAACACTGCAGTAAAACGGGACCCTGTGGTGCGATTGTGGTATTTGGCGCTGCCCATGTATTGAAGTCTTCTTTTTGATACAACAAAAACTCCTGTCTAGACTATCAATGGCTCCAGAACTTGAGCTTGCCTTTCTATTAGCTTGAAAACTACCTAGCTAGCTCATGTGTCTGTAATTGTCTCCACAACAGTAATTACCGTAATTTCCCGACTATAAACCGCACTGGACTATAAGCCGCACCAGCTAAAATTTGTGATTCAGGGTTCAAAATTTGAGAATTTCTTTTTCACGGTATTTAATTTGATGAATTGAACAGTTAGATTCAATTGCATGGTGTCTGAGAAAACATTTTCTGGACATTTGTTGGAAGAATACTGCATGATGAAACCATGGCGACTGTTTGTACGTTCATTACATTTTACTCATTTTCACGTATTGTGTGAGCTCAAATGTACGCTAAGTGCAGCTGAGGGATTGAGGTAAGCTTCTGCCTAGAGTCCTTGTCCTCACCGCCCATAGCCCTGCAACAGCCCCCCACCACCACCTACCCTTCCAATCCATTTCACTCGCACAGAGAGGAAGATTTCTTTTCCCTTTCATGAGCTGTTGAAAGCTGCCATCACTTGCTTTACATTTCTCGTCAGTGCAGCTAAGTACATCTTCAAAGGGAGCAACCGGAGCTGGCTGGTACGGCTGGAATGGAGATAGATATTCTAGAAGAAATTGAGTTAAGAAAAAAGGCCAATAGGGAAAGGTGAAAAGAAATAAGCCGTAAAGGTACTTGGTAGATTCTAGGTTTACTTAGACCGTCTTATTAATTAGTTGTATTTATTTATTAGCCCCACAGTATTATTCAAATTGTAACCATCTTTATAATTCTACCACTGACCACAAATTTTTATTCAACAAAAATCTGCTTTTTTACTATCATGAAATTGTACTTATTGGAGGCTGCTAAAGTATTCCCTCAGGATATGATTTGTTAAATCCAGCTAGTTTATTCACTTAAAAGTTTCCATGTCTTTTAAAACACTATCTCGAATGTAACGGGGTAAGCGCTTGATTCAACCTCCCGTGAGTATCAGTAAATCTCTCTCACACGTTTTTGCTTTTGCCCTTAATTAAGCTAAGACATCGAGTGGCCGGCTTGTTCCGTGCCAGTACCCTCTAAATTCCACCGAGCCTTCCCAACTTCAGCTAAGTTGGTCTTTTAGATCAATAGATACATGAAACCAGCCCAAAATTAAAAAGTTGCAATCAAACAAGGTGGGCACAAAAAAATGATGTTTTGCTACTTTCTCAATAGTTTCTCAAGTCTCTGTATGTTTTAGTCTGGACGTAAATAGCCAGCTGCAGGTCTGAGTGCCACTGTAAAAGCTTGTTCGTAAAGTCTCCTGCTGACTCCATAAGGAAATTACAGGTGATTATTAATATATTTTTCATTGTATCCATAAAAAGAAACTAAAAGGACGCTGCAGACTGCATATTAAATGTGATTCATGTTCGAGCAGTTAAGTTCAGTTCATTTCAAGGTGTTACGTGAAATTTTTCTTTTAATTTCTCCAAAAGTATGTATGAATCAAATTAAAACAATTTACCGTATTTTCCGCACTATAAGGCGCACTGGATTATAAGGCGCACCTTCAATGAATGGCCCATTTTAAAATGGACATGCCTGCCGTAGTGGCTCAATATTGGTCCATGTATAAGGCGCACCTGATTATAAGGCGCACTGTCGGCTTTTGAGAAAATTGGGAGTTTTTAGGTGTGCCTTATAGTGCGGTAAATATGGTAAGTTGGTGAGAGCCTCAAAAGTACTGTGTCTTGAAATGAACACAAGTTAACTACCCCGTCCAGAAAATGCTTGAGAGGGCTGCTTGGTAGAAATATGACAGTCAGTCTGACAAAGAGTCAATCTTTTGCGGCTCATTAAATTCTGCACACAGCCAATCTGAGGCAAATGTCAAAATCCATTTGCCAGTGCGGTTTGTTGACATGTACTGAAAAATGACTCTGCAATACTATCTGTCTCAATAGGAGAGAAAGATTCTTTCACCTCCCAGTACTGCAAAGCCTAGTTAGACTGGATTGATTTAAAAACTTTACAAATTAGGAATTATATCATGCTTGGTTTTGGTAGATCTTGGGATAGAATCTTTTAGTAGGCTTTTCGGTCATTGCAAAGACAAACAAAGAATGAAAAGAGAATTCTTAACCGGCCCCGCCATCCTCAAGGGAAGATTCAATTATAAAATACGCTTCCAGTCTGAGCCATCTTTGAATGCTTTATTCTTTTGGGGGATCTGCTTGGCTTAATCCTCTGCAGGGTTTTGGGTGATCTGTCCCTCAAGTGATATGCCTCACACACTCTCGCTCACATTCTCATGCATTATGAAAGATAGAAATTCAGGGGAGAAACCTTTGTTAGAAATTTTGGAAAATGAAAATCAACAAAATGTATATTCTGGAGATGGAAAGAATTGTCAATCAGGTTTAAGGGATTGCCAAGGTCTACAAATGGTGTCATTTAGCCATCTCAAGATGACATTGGCCTGCCTTTGCTGCTTTTGTTTGTCTATGCTATTCTTTCACTTGAGCGCTTTTCACTTTCTTTTTATCCCCGTCATCGCTAGCCGAAAATTCGACCGCCGCAGCAGCAGACGGGGTTGTTACTCTATCCTCGAATGCTGCATGGATCACAGCATCAACCCTTCTTTCCTTCCCGACCTAAATCCTCTTTGTCATTCCTTCTACTTTTCAAATCACTGACTTCATTAGACTGTTAAAACTCACAAATTACCAGGATGAGTTAAGTTGTCTATGTACTTTTGCAATTAAACCTCCATTGGCATATTTTTTTTTTGTGCTGGGCTCAAATAATAAGTCTGACATCCTGTGGTACATCCAAGGTTTTTCTCAAGGGTAAATTTGCGAGAGGAAAAAAAACAAAACAATGAAAGTGACTCTTTCTTCACGCCTGGCTGTTCAATTTTTCACACTTATTTGTTTTTCCTCTGTTTCAATCTATTCCATGTGTCTTTGCTATATTGAAAAAAATAGCCAGTGTAAATCATTCAAGGCTTTCCTGTTTCCTGCTTTCCAAAGACACTAGTAATAGCACCGAGCCCTTCATCCATCAAATACTTTTATTTATTTTTATTTTTTTTACCACATGCCAGTAATGAGTGATGGAACATTTGCCCGCAACGAGTAGTGACATCAGAAAGTCACACATACATAAGTCTATACAGTATATAGTTTGTGAATGTGTATACTGCACACAGACACACATAAACACAAACACACTGAGCGAAAGCCACTCAGCCGTCCCTCAACCTATCCCTGAGGGGAGAGGCAACAGTTGGAAATATGAATTATGAAATAGGAGGTTGTAAAATGGAGATGATTCCTAGTGATTACACCCCTCACTATCTTGTATTTTTTTCTCCTCCGCCAACTGCTCTTTATTGTTTATTGCGCCGAGGACAACAAGCCTGATAATCGCCCGCGACTGAAGCGTGACAGGATGATCATACTCCTCGTCTTGATGCTTTTTAGACATCTTTGCAGAGCTTACAGAATTTGACCACATCCGATCTTAATTGTGTTCATTTTTTATCCCCTGGGGTGTGAACATGCTGGAAGTCGAAGCGAGTATGAGGGGGAAAACGTGCGTGTTTGCGTCAGAGGTAATGATTGTATATGGCCTCAATCAGACAATTTACCCTGCTGTGTTTTTAATGCCTGCTTGGCGAAAAGGGGAAATTATTTTTTTACACATTACATAAATATATGTACCGTATTTTCCGCACTATAAAGCGCACCGGATTATAAGGCGCACCTTCAATGAATGGCCCATTTCAAAACTTTGTCCATATATAATATATATACATTTGGCCCGCGGGCCGGACTTTGGACACGCCTGCGGTAGTGGCTCAATATTGGTCCATATATAAGGCGCACCTGATTATAAGGCGCACTGTCAGCTTTTGAGAAAATTTGAGGTTTTTAGGTGCGCCTTATAGTGCGGAAAATACGGTACTATAATAGACACTCCAACAACACAGCCTTTCTCCATGCAGACTTTGTCGATGGCTATCAACACTACCAGCTGCTTCTAAACAGCAGAAGGCTTTATTGCAGTTTGACTGTGAGGGCTGGACTCGAGTAATTAGCCGCTTTTCGCAAATGTAGCATCTGCTCGCCTCTTTTGGCTGCTGACCGATAGCATTGAGGAAAATTTGCTTACACGCACGGTCATTATTGTCGCCAATGAGGAATCATTGAACTTCATAGAATTTCAAATTTCCATTGGTTCAGCCAGGCAAGGTTTTATATTTTGTTCATAAAAAGGAAGCGTCCATAAAAATGAAGTGTCCATCATTCATCTCTGTGTCTGCTACTTTTATTCTTTTCTCACTCTCCTATGTAAGTTGAATTGTGTCACAGAAGGTCTTAAAAGACAGGACATGGTTCTGTTCTGCAGACAGGTGTCCTGACCTTAAGTCTGGTCTTCCATGCCTCATGGGTCCACTTGGAAAATAGAGGCCATGACTTTGACGGAAGCTTTCCTCCTACAGTAAGTGTCTCTAAATGGAGGCAAAGCACAGATGCAATGAATCACGGCCCTACACAGACAGCCGGTCGACCGATACCAATTATTTTGGGTGATAGCAAAAAAAAAAGCTTGTTGTGTAGCATTATTTTTTTCAAGTTGCTGAATGTAGAAAAAAAAAGTGTTGGATTTCTTTTTTCCATAAATATAAATGCAACACATAAAAGCTTCACATCAGTGGTGTCGAACTTGTTTTGGTCTCGGGCCACTTTGTTTCCCCTCACACAAAAATATGATAGCTTTGAAATTAGATGGCAAGGATTTATTCAATCATTGTTCAAGTTACTTTAAAATGTTTTATTTATTACACATGACAAATATTTCAGGACAGAATTTAGTAAGAATCATTAAAGTTGACATATAATTTGCTTTCACGGGCCACATAGAATGATCTGGCGGGCCGAATCTGGTCCACGGGCCTTGACTTTAAAACCCGTGCTTTACATGTGAGCAAAGTGTAATGTAGTCAATGAATGCCTGAAAATGATCCAGTTCAGTGGAAAATAGCTGCTGAGGCGTGGGCCCAGCAGGAGACAAACGTGCTAGATTTTGTAGCTCTCGGGTTCACCGTCTTCTTATCTGCGGACGTAATCAGCCTCACTGATTGTATGTGAGAGGGCATCATGTGGGTGCGCACACTTCATGCTTGAGCGTCACAATGTGCATTTGTGCCGCCATACGCCTGTCTGCATCACTAGTTTGTGTGCGGGCTTCCTGTGTGT